>NW_023596818.1:35439189-35562437 GCF_011947565.3 Pollicipes pollicipes
AGGAGAGAGAGAGAGAGGAGAGGAGAGAGAGAGAGAGAGCGAGAGAGAGAGGAGAGAGAGAGAGAAGAGAGAGAGAGGAGAGAGAGAGAGAGAGAGATGAGAGAGAGAGAGAGAGAGGAGAGAGAGGAGAGAGAGAGAGAGAGAGAGAGAGAGAGAGAGAGGGAGGGAGAGAGAGAGAGGGAGGGAGGGAGGGGTGCCCTTGACCCAGAACAGGGCCTCCTAATTCGTAGCGGAGGCCTCTGGAGCCAGCAAAGGGCCTCCTTAACATAACATTGAGCCTATTTATTTAGAGAGCGGACTACCATATTCGTGAGGGTGGCCTTATGATTCAGAAAAGGGACATCTGGACATAGAGGGGGGCACGGGTGTCGATTTGTGTTATTTTGGGTGGGCTTCTGCCCCCCCCCCCCAACATTCAATCTGCCCCCACAGTGGCAAGTTTGCAACCCCCCAACCTTCTGCAGCCGAAGTACATGTGGGACTTTCCAAATGCGATCTCGAAATAATTTCGAAGTGTTAAACGAAGCCACACATCTCTAAGATAGCTTCTAGACAATTAGTTCATTAAACTTAAAATACCTACATATTCTTTTGGGATTGCTTCAGCTATGAAGGTCAGACCAATTTTTTGCTCGAGAGTTTGCTGTATGAGCCAGTTTCTGACGATCAGTTCAAATGGATTAATAACAGGGACCGCAATAGACATTATCCATGGCATTCTTAAAGGGAATATTCCACACATGAAGAAATTGAAGCAAGCATCAAACATGACACAATAAGTTCGTTTACATAACAATCGGCATGCTTCTCAATGGGGAAAGACTGCTCTAATCAGCACAATATCTCTTTCTAGTAAGTATGCTCCTCAATGCGCTATTGTTTGATTGTCATCATGCCTTGCACAACAGTGATCGAATGCGACTGACGGCCGTTATATCTAGATATCTTGCTCACAAATGGCAGGCGTGAACGACTCAATGACTATCTTTTTATTTGTTTTGAGTGCCGAGTGGCTAGTAGAATGGCAGAGTTTGAAAGACCTTATTATGGCGTCATGGATGCCCGAATGACTTGCAAATAGTTACCTCAAGACAGTCTGCGCACCTTCGCGAGTGCGTAGCTAAAAATAGAAGGGTTAAGGTCTTAAGAAAGGCATGGATGTGCACTGCATCGAATGCACCAAAGATGGTTGTTTTAGTTCAAAACCTCATACAAATGTGGAATACTCTATTCCAAGGTCAGAGAGGGTAACTGACTTAAAACGACGGAGATAAACATTTTGTTTTGGGGGAATACATCTCTAGTGTAATCCTTGATGCCTACTCAAATGCAACAATCAAAACAATTTTGCACGATTTTGGCAACCATGATATTCTTAATGTCAAACAAGGTCACTGAACTTCGATGAACACCATTGACCTTTTCCTTAAAAGAGGTATCTATATTCACGGCGGTTGCATAAGGGGGCTTCGGGCACTTTGGACACCAACGTCAAGTTGGACCTTATTTGACCCGACATTCCGAATGTAACAGCCTCATGTTTTGACTCAACTGCGTCCACGTGTAAAGTAACCCACCCTGTAAATTTGGTGTCTCTAGTTTTCTTAGCTTTTTTAGATTTCAGGGGGTCAAAATGACCCCTCCCTACCCGAGCAAAGGGTATTTAACGGTCACCCGGGCACATGCTAAATCAAGTCTGGTCGAAAATTAACACCCCAAAACGTGACGAATGAAATAGCTGCTGCGTTCGGAAGAACCCTTGAAATGTACCAACCCCCACTTCGAAGTGAATATTTAATGAAAAAGTTATGAAAAACTGACGATGGAAACCACTTGACTAGACCTTTAGAGGTAATCATCCGACAATGATCAGTAAACCGACTCTAGGCGTTTCGAACATGTCTAACGTGATTATAGCATCGCAGCCTGAAATCTACCTTGCGGCTTCCTGCCGGCGTTTTCCAGTGGTAGCCTATAATAGTCGCGCACACCTACTTACACAACTAATTATTGAACCACACAAGTCCATTAGCACCTAAAGCCACATAACGTCGACCATCTGCTGGTTACTGAAACCGAGTTTTGTTCATCGGGGCCAAGAAAAAGAAGATTATTTTTGTCCCCGGCGAGATCACACACCGACCCAGAGCGAGAAAACGTGTCTGAAAAACCATCTCATCAGCTAGGTAAGGCATCTGCTCCCAAATTTTGAGAGAAAGGTAGGTTGCAGTCCGGGTAAAAATCCGTGTTTAGTGTGTTTTGTGGGCAGCCTTAGCTATTTTCTCTGACCAGCGTCCCAAATCTGTTCCGCTAAACTACACCCTTGTGGTGGGCGTTTAATGGCCGTGACACGAGACGGATTTACCACCAATTTCTTTACCGCCCAGCCCACGTTCAAAGTGGAAAGTGCCTGAGTCAGGAGACAGGAGGTTCGAAAGTCGGTGGACGGTGATCGGGGGCTTACACCAGCTCCAAGTGGCGGCAGGGAAATTTTCAAGGACGCCGACCGTATTGAAGACAAATTAAAAACTTGAATCGTGTTCTCGCATCACGCATTTCGCACAATATGATGCCGAATAAAAAACACTGAGATTCACAGAGCTGCAATCTCAGATTTAAGAGCTGTTGTGTTTATAGCATATAAATCTGAAGCCTGCTATTTTTAGAGAAAAAATCCATAATGTATGGATGCACTTGTTCGAAATTCCAAAGCACCAGGAGGCATATCATCGAGACAACAATCATCGAGAAAAAAGAGACGAAAAGAGCATCAAGCACACGAAAAGCAAGTTTAAGCTTGCCCGGAAAAGTGAAGGCTCTCCTAAGTATTCAAAAGAGTAAATCGAAATGAGTTAAGACATGAAATTATACCAACCTTTGTTGCCTGGGAAGGTTACTCCTTCTCCAAAATCGACTAGTGAGACCAATTATAAAAATTGAACACGTGCTCACAATCATAGGAGCAAGAACAACGACGGTCCAGGGCTGCAGCTTCTATCAAACTGAGCAGGCGTTAGCCGCTGCAGATAACACCAGACGGCGGGCACCGGGCGCGTTGTGAAGCAATCCTTCCCAAAGTCTTTCAAAACCAATTTGTATCGCTCGAAGATTACACTGATATGTACATTTCAGCGGTATCACTTTGGGATTGGTTGACCTCTGAACAGCTCAAAGATTACGGCTAACAGGGAAATGGAAATTTTGCCTCCACTTTTCCAGCTTGCCCACCAGATTCCAGCAGGGTTTTGCAGCACTTCCAATGCTAGTTCGTTCTTATTGGACAATCTAAAGCTTGTGCAGGCGATGTGTTCGCTTGGACTGCCTTCGAAACGTACTGATTTGTGTTTTAAAGCGGTCAAAGGCGTCTCTTTCAGACGCGTCATCGTTCCTGTCCGCCGTTGGCCACCGTCCGGTGTTCGCCGGGGAAGAGACCGGCACAGTGCGGCCTACGGAGACTGCATCACCGGAAGTCGGGTTCTGTTTCTAAGGCTTGCAAGCGCGCGCGCGCTCATCACCACCTGATCTAATTTTATTATTCTGAAGGCAAGTTAAGCATTCCCAGGCTCACGAGATGTCAATGTCAATACACAACTCTGATTCCGTTCGGATTTACAATCCATGTTCACGAAGTCCTCAATGCCTATCGCTGTAGGGGAAAAATTCCGACGAAACCCCTGGGTACCATCAGTTAACAAAGAAAAACATGAACACTGTAAGAGAAACATCAGAAAGTAATGAAAAAGTTGCATTCTGTGTAGTTATTTAACGCCCGTCTCCTTCGGGTTTCTGAGTTGGAAATACGAGCAGGCCTACACCTTCCGGTGGCTTCCGACTTCTATTGAAGTTGAATCCGGTGAAAATAATAATAAAGCAAAGAGGAGTACGTTTGAAAAAAATTCCCTGGGGGCAAGTTGGTTAGCACTGTGCCGTTGAAAATGGTCATAGGAGATCTGAATCACTTAGCAACGCCTGCACCACCGTTTTCGGCACTTTTTCTTTCAGCGTAGGCCTACTGTGTGAAGCGATTGAAAAACCGATTCCCATTAATATCAGTAACATTTATGAGCCCTTAATCTTCCCCGTCACGTGCATTGTTGCTGCTCGGCTGCTTTCCGCACGGTGACGCCGTAACGAAGCTGCGCCGGAATGAAGAGGCACCTGCTGGCGTGCACAGCCCGTTATGTGGAAGCTGGGCCGACTCGTGGCCCGACTCACGTGCGTCAAGGTCGGCCGCTGACCCTTGGCCGTCGTATCGCGCGCCACCGACTCCCGATTACGGAGGTCAATCACACCACGCAGCTGTCGTAATCACGCCGTCCAAGAGAAAACGACAAAAAACGGCGGAGCCGCGGGCCGGTGACCGACACCGGCCGGGCCGCGCCGTGTCGGTGTCTGATCTGCTGCGATCAGGGGGAGTCGGAGACAAGCTTGGCAAAGCGTCAGCAAGCTTTCGCCGAGTCAATTGTCAAGCCGATCCCTCCCCTCCCCCGAGGAATAGCCATGCTCGCTGAGCCCATAACTCAATCGACCCGCAAGAGCCATCATTATATAACTAGGCCGACGGCGTGGAGGGCAGACAGCTTGATATTCGTAACTCAACCACCTAAGGCGGTTAACGACACCAAGCCTGCTACGGCAAACCGCAGAGATAAGGCTGATATCCGCAAATACCGATCGGAAGGATTACGCAAGATCCGTGAGTACTTATTAGTACACCAGTCTATGACTTGTGGTCGAGCGTCACAATCCCGGTGACAGCCACTGCCGGGTGTGCCAAGAATATCCGTGCCCACGTGATTAGCGCCGACAACCTGTCCCAAACGCAGCACGGGAAAACCCTGATTAATGCCCGGCATCATCAGCCAGGCTTAGCAAAGTAAACCTACCGTTGCAGACAAACGATCACCTACCCGTCACAAATTGCACCGTAATTGACACCAACTTTAGTAGCATTCGTGGTGCGGACAGATGACTGAACCAGCACCACCAAGGCAGCTGCAGTTCCTTTGCACCATGCGGTGGCGAAACGGGATATGACGATAACAAATCCCACAAGATCAAGACGAACCAAGTGCTATTTTCGCCGGTGCGTAAAATCCGCTACTGGACATTAGCCACGGCCGGTTTCATTCCATAATCGGGCTCGGTGTGTGCGGTGCCACAAGAGGAGACGGGCCTCGCATGTCCAGAGTGCCTGGTGCCAGCGCCGCATGTTCCTCAGGCGGCGCTCGAAGCGGTGCCTCTCTGCTCTCCAGCCGCTCCCGCTAAACAGCTGACACGTGCCTGCCCCGCCAGCGCCGCCGCCGGCTACACCCGGTTGCTCGCCCCTCCGGCGATAGCTCATCGCCGCCCGGCCCGCTGGTCCGAGCGGTGCGGCGCCGCGCCTCATCTCGGCGGGGCCGGGCTGCTGGCCGGCGCGCCGCTGGAGCCCACGCTCGCCGCTGGTGCCGGCACGGCAGCCGGTGCCGCCCACCGCTCGGCTGGCGTCTGGACTGACCTGGACGGGGGCTGGGCGGCGGCCTGCGGCCGGCGCTCCTCCATCAGCACGGGCCCGCGGGCGGCCGTCATGCCTCGCCGGCGGCGCGCGACTCCGAGAGCGACCGCCGCTTATCGCGACCCTACCGGCCGACGGCGGGCTCCGGCGGCGGCCGACAGGGGCGCCGATCGCCGCCCCGGCCGTCCGCCCGGCCTGACCCGCGCGCCGGCCAGCAGGCGGCAGACGGACTCGACAGCGGCGCCGCCGTCGCCAGCGCTTTATCGCGCTGTCGTCCACCGTTCACTGCCCCCTGATCCTCTTGCTGGGCCGTGAGGACTGTTACCACGTGTCCGTCCTGCCCTTCCGTCCGCGTCCGCACGGGCACAGGAGCGTGCAGCGCTTCCTGCACAGCGCAATGCCCAGACTCCAAACAAAGCGCACCCGACTGATGGAGCCGTGTGTATTGCGCACTCAAGGCGTACATAGCACACACCAGAGGGCCGGCTTCAACACTCACCGCCCAAAGGCCAGGAGACTCGCCCATCCATCGGAGCGAGACCTCGGAAACCACCGCAGCTGGAGAACCCACGACCGTCGACAATGGATCACAGACGGATGGCTGACCCCCGACACCAAATCAGCTGAGTAAATTGACCAGACGTTACACGGTAGCTCCCTACAGGCGGCGGCGGCGGCGCGGGAGCCAAGCGACAGCCCGCGGACGCCCGCTTCAGCAAAGCCGGCCACCGTCCGCGTCCGCCCAGACACTATGTGTTGTCCTCGGTCCTCGGTTCTCGGTCCGCTCTCGGTCCGCTCAGCCCTCGGTTCAGTCCGCGTTAAAGCACGCCGCCTCAGCGGGCAGCCACAGCCACAGCTTCGCCCGGCCCGGGGCCTGACAATCACCCACGCCACGGCGGTCCGGCTTCAGCCGCGCACCCGCCGCCCGCCCTCGCACACGCGCGCGCCGAAGCCCCTACTGCCAGCTGGGGGCGCGCCGCCGGCACCACTACCGCCGCACGGGGCGCGCCCCTGCCGCCGCTACAGACAGTCGCGCCGTCTAGCCGGCCTCGCTGAGGAAGCTGTCGGAGAAGACGCGCAGCTCGCTGGCCACGTAGCTGGCCTTGTTGCGCAGCGTCTTGGCGCCGGCGGCCAGCGCCTCGAGCTCCGCCAGTCGAGCATCCAGCTGGGATACCTCCTGCTGCATGTCGCGCACCGTCTCGTCCACCAAGTGGCAGAGGCGAGCGAACGTGCTGGACAGCTCCCTGGTGGCGGCGAGCGCCTGTCAGCTGATGATAACACGCGGAGGGGGGGGGGGGGGAGTCCACAGACTACAAAGTGTCACGGAAACGGAGATGGCAGACGCGCGCACGCCACGCGCGGGTGCGCTGCGAGTCCAAACAGCTTACGCTCAACGACGCGACGGTACTCACTGCTGAACCTGGTGGCTGCAGTTGGAGGACGTCAGGTCGACGATGAGCCGCAGCTTGCGCGTGGCGTGGTCCACGTACTGCTGCTTGAAGCGGCGCTCGCGCACCTTGTTGGTGTACGTCAGACGCTCGTAGAGGTAGAGGCAGCCGTACACGCCGGCCGTGACGGCGATCAGACGCCAGCCGACCGTCTTCATCAGCTGCGGCAGCCGCGACGGAGGGGTCAGCGAGCAGCACCGCACATCGCCAGACAACCACCCTCAGTCCGCACCACAGGCGAACCATGCCGTACAGTCGGCCGGGTTCGCAGCGACGCCCGACACCCTGCTGGGCTCACAACGGAAACGTCTGCCACTAGACGAGCCGAGGGCCATCACTCAGCAGGCGTCGGTTCATCGCGGGAAGAAGGCTCCGAGCATTACGCGAAAGATCAACTCCGACAGAATTCGACGCGTTGGCGTACTGGGTCACACGAGCACCACGACCCTGACGAGGTTGCAGACGGACTTCAGCTTACAAATCCGGCCACCAGGAGGCCTCCGACGGTGCCCTGCGACGTGACCGAGGCGACGGCTATGTTGTTGAGCAGCGTCCAGTCGTCGCGCGGAATGACCGACTTGTCCGGCTCGGGGCTGTGCGGCGTCAGCGGTACGCCGCGCGGCACCTGCAGCACACCGGCACGTGCAGGCGGCGACGGTACGCGAGCATCGGCGGCGCACGCAGCGCTGCGCAGCGGCGTCACGGCGGCATGGGCGCCCGCGGCACACGCCAGGACCGTACAGAACAGGGCACAGGCGATCAGAAGCCCACGACAGACTATCAGTTTACAGGAGAACAGCCCAGGAGCAGCGGTACAGCGGTACAGCGGGGCGGTGCCGCAGTGAGTGCCCGTGATGCCGGTATTCCCGGACACTGGCCTGCGGGGCGCGGCCGGAGACCGGCATCGCAAACAGGCAGAGACATCGGCCAAACCACACGGGAGTCTGCCATACGGCGCCCATGATGCTCAGAGACACATACAAAAATAACTCAAATGGGACACACATATCTACGGTTCACGGCCGTGAACGGGAGGAGCAACAGGTCATGGCGAAAAAACCCGCACTGAATGAATGAATGAATGAATGAACACATGAATGAATGAATGAATCCATGAATGAATGAATGAATGAATGAACGCTGATATCCACACTGATGAATGACATCACACATCGGCGGGTTTCTCAGGTCGTATCTGGCGAGGAGGGGAAGGTGGCGGGGAAGGGGCCGCGGTGGCCGACTCACGGGCTCGACAAATCCCAGCATGGTGACCCGGTTGCCGGCCGAGCCGAGGAAGCGGCGCACCAGGGACGTGATGCCCAGCGTGAAGCGGAACTCGATGTTCTCCTGGCGGCGAGGCGCGCCGTTAGGCCGACACCGGCACCGGGGGCGCGCCGCCGCGGCCGGTCAGCGGCGGGCGGCATCAACACGGCTGGGGTCACCTTCGAGCGGACCGGCCGGCGGTGACAAAACCCTCTGTGACAATGGCGCTCAATGCAGGTCCCGTAGTGTCAGCCCGCTCGCCCGCCCGCTCGTCCGCTCGCTCTCTCGCTCCCTCCCTCGCTGCGGACGGGTGCCGCCCCACGCACCTGGAAGTCGGAGCACAGGTTGTCGCAGTTGAGCCGGTAAAGCACCTGGAAGGGCTCCCGGCGCGGCAGCAGCGACGCCACCAGATGACGCTTCTCGTCCGGTACCAGCCGCGTCATCCGCTCTGAAGGTCAGACCAGGTCAGGTCAGGTAGAGCCAAGTCAGGTTAGGTCACAGCAGACCGGAGGGGACTGCTGGGTCTGGCCTTATTAACACCATCGGGTCAGGGAACGAGCACGGACAGGTGGGTCCATCCACACTCAACGGAATCGACGACAGCACAGCCTCGCAGATGATGAGTCTCCAGCGAACAGGTCACTCAGACAGCACCAGCGGACATGGAGGGGTCAGGCTCTAGGCACTCTGGGTTACAGGCACACGTACACCCTGGGTTACAGCTCTCCCAGCCGCAAAATACCAGAAAAGTTCACGCCTATGGAAAGGGGAAAACTACCCAGCGGGGGGCATCGCCACAGGCACCCAGTGTTATCACAGCTCACAAACTATAACAGCCTACCGTCCTCCTCCTCCCCTGCCCTCCTCGCCCCCAACCTCCCACGGGAAACGCCGTCGGGGTGGTGCAGGAGTGCCTGATGGTCGCAGCGTACCACCCTTCAGGAATGAGTACTGTCAGAAGGCAGGACGGGCGGCGAACGCGGACGAGAGGGCGGACAACCGGTGCCCGGGGAGAACGAGTCCTGTCAGGAGCCACGATGAGGCGGCGAGCACGGACGAGAGGGTGGACGACCGGTGCCCGGGGAGAACGAGTCCTGTCAGGAGCCCCGTTGAGGCGGCGGACACGGACGAGAGAGTGGACAACCGGTGCCAGGCGAGAGGGTGAAAGACCAGCCCCCGCGAAGAAGAAGTCCTGTCAGGAGGCAGGATGAGGCGGCGAACACAGACGAGAGGGTGGACGACCGGCCCTAGCCGGGGAGTCCTGTTAAGAGGCAGAATGAGACGATCAACGTGGGCGAGAGGGTGGACGGCCGATGCACACGAAGAAGGAGTCCTGTCAGGGGGAAAGATGAGGCGGTGAGCACAGGCGAGCGGGTGGACAACCGGCCCTAGCGAAGAGCCGACTGACGCGTCATATCCTTCTGGTTGGCCTCAATGTTGGAGGCGACGGCGTCCGACAGGCGACTCTTGAGGTTGAGGCCCAGGCCGGCCTCCACGTGGTTGTGCAGCTCCTTCTTGTACACGTTCACCACCAGCGGGTCTGGGTGGAATGGCGCCGAGAACTCGTCCACCATGACCGATAAGCGGCGGATCTCTTCACTCAGTGCTACTGCCACCTGTCGGGACCATTGCGAAGCAGAAGTTATCTCGCATACCGTGAGGTTCAGCGTTCGGTATCGGAATCCACGGCAAGGGAGGACAAACGCGACGAGTACCGCAAGACAGTTGCTAGTCACATGATTATCACAACACGCACAGGGTTTTTTTATTTAAAAATATCACATCCTGTGATGGGATGGGAGACGTTTTCATTGGCGCACCAGATACGGGGGGAAGTAAACATTTGCTCACCATTTGGTCCCGAGCTTAGCTGAAGATGGCATAAAACTTTCCGAAAGCACGCAGTGGATGTGTATACAGACTGCCAAATATCGGAGTTGGCCCCAGCAGGTCAACTAGTGACGTTCAACTGGGCCAAGTATAACACACAACACAACTACCACAATGTTCATACAGCACGTCGCTACATGCTCGAGAACAATTGAGAAAAGACATTACGTTCTTCGAAACAAAACATACACAGACCAGGGACCTAAAGTGACTTTGGGAAATTGCAACTGCAAAATATGCGCAATGCATCTAAGTCAAAGCAGACGACATGCTAGAGGCATGACAAACTCAACAGCATTATTGTTAACTGCTTCCCTTGGCTCAGAAGGGGCAAATGAGGTGTGAGATGTTGCCAACTGCCCTCACCCCACGCGGATCACGATGAAGTCAGGATCGACCATCGGTGGCGTGGCGTGGCGTAACGTGGCGTGGCGTGGCGTGGTGTGTGGCGTGTGGCGTGGCGGCGTGGCGTGGCGTGGCGTGGCGTGGGTGGCGTGGCGTGGCGTGGCGTGGCGTGGCGTGGCGTGGGCGTGGCGTGGCGTGGCATGGCGTGGAGTGGCGTGGCGTGGCGTGCGTGGCGTGGCGTGGCGTGGCGTGGCGTGGCGTGGCGTGGCGTGGCGTGACCCCCGCTGCCCGAGCGCGCGCGCATTGCCCTACCTTGCGTTCGACGTCCTCAGTCATAGCGTATATTTTTTCCTTCATCACGCCGGTGATGAGGTTCAGCTCCTTGTCGGTGAAGTTGATGCGGTCGATCAGCCGGCGCCGCGCGGCCGTCTGCTCCGCCTTCATGGCCAGCGCCCGCTCGTACAGGCCATCCATCATGGCCTGCAGCGCCCTGTCACGGACGACGCGCGGCATCATCGACTGTGGAGCCGCCGTTGGTGCCCGGCCACACCTATACGCTGGCCCCATGAGCTCCAGAACATCCGAGCTCAGGTCCGAGGTCAACAGCAGCGACAGCGGCGGCGCTCTCACACGAGATGATCGGGGTCTCAGGCGGGAAGCAGCCTCCAGCGGCTCTCGGCAGCATGTGAAACCACACAGCGGAGAGTCGGTGACGGCGGGCCGCTGGTACCGCAGCGTGCGGCTTCAGGCTTGCGAGGGAAGGGTCACGGGTCCGACACTCAGCACCGGAAGCGGTTCCAATGTCCACCCCGCTGGGCGTGCCAGTCTCCCCACACCGGTGACTGCACAGTGACAGTACAGCCAGGAGCCCGGCTCGACATACCCGGTGATGGAGGTGCCGCGCTGTGTGTGCTGCTGGAACTTGGTGCGCACCGCCGACTGCGAGATGCACTCCTCGAACCGGCGTTCGAACTCCTGGAACTCGAAGTAGCGGCTCTGGAAACCCTCCGCCGGCACTGTGGGCACGGTGGGCGACGTGTGACGCCGAAACTGGACGCCACGGCTGGACGGCCGCAGCAGCCACACTCGCGTCGTTATCAGCTCCAGCGGTAGCCAGCACAGCGGCCCGTCTAAACACAGTCACTCCTTGGCTGGCTGTGAGCATGACGCTGAGGCCTGGCACCTGGCAGTGCGCAGCTGTCCGATCCTAAGTACGAGAGCGTCACCGTCTATGCGCCGGTCTGTTTACCGGGTCGCGGCGGCGCCTCCTCGCGCTGCTCCGACAGCCGCTGCTGCAGACACTCCTTGGCCGACACGAAGAACACGCGCTGCTCGGCCTCGGCCCGGGACGCCACCTGCAGCTCGTCCGCCAGGAAGGCCACCGTCCGCTCCAGGTGCTGCTGCCGCACCTGACGCACACCCGCACACAACCGCGGCGTCAGTACCGCACACACCCACAGCGTCAGCACCGCACACATCTGCAGCGTCAGCACCGCACACACCCATGCGTGGGCGGCACCCGCACCCGCCACTGAGGCGGACAGTGGTGCTTCCGGCCCGCTGGACTGGCGGTCCGAACAGGCGCCAACAGTCTGAACAAACTGACACACGACACTCGTCCAACTAGGCTGACCGTCGCAGCGTAAGCGTGTCGTCCACACCAAGCTCATGCCAACACAAGACGTGAGAGCCAAAGAGCCAGGTGTACAAAGCGCATATGCATCCTACTGGGGACGACAGTTCGGCGACAGCAGGTCCAGCCGGCTGTCGCCCGTCTGCAATTAAGCCCAGGCATAGGAGTAGTTTAACACCACATATTTTGGTTTTCGCAAGTTGGCACTTCAGGAAGCATACTTGTGAAACATCTAAGCAAATCCATCGCCCTAAAAATATAAACCGGCTCCAAAAATTTTCATCGGCATATTTTCGAGATACTTGCAAAACCACTCCCCACCGTACCTTCAATGGACAGGCAGATGGAACAAAGATAAAACATTTTTTGCACACGTTATGATGGACGTACCAAGGGATTATAATTTTCTCAGGGGTGCCATGCAGAAGGGAGACATAGAAGATATTTGGTATTTATTTTTTAGCTTCTTCAAGACTTGCGTTCCTATTACTTTGATGTTTCCAGTAATTTTAGATTATTACTTTTTATAGTTCCTTCCTTCCAGATGAAAATACTACCATGAGTGATGTCACGGGAAGGAATGGAGAGGGCCGAATGGAAAATAGGCGCTATACTCTCAGCCCCCGCTTCAATGGACAGATTCACATTAATTCGGGAAGAAGGCGCATTTATATGTACTGACATATCTGGTGTCAATTTTGCATTCATGTTTAG
Organism: Pollicipes pollicipes; assembly: GCF_011947565.3. Taxonomy (NCBI): domain Eukaryota; kingdom Metazoa; phylum Arthropoda; class Thecostraca; order Pollicipedomorpha; family Pollicipedidae; genus Pollicipes; species Pollicipes pollicipes. The sequence goes on from NW_023596818.1 coordinate 35,451,977, forward strand.
GCTCAGGACACATGCGGAGTTCTACCGAGTGCCATGGTGGCCGGGCTTGTGACAAATAGTAAAGGTGCGCCTCATGTTTACGACGCACGCCTTTACAGTTAGCCATATATTATATGGCATATTTTATATGTATAGGCTGCTCTTTCTAATATACTACACATTTTCCTATACTATATGTCATTATACTATGGCAAACTAGCGTACTGTTGCCCATACATTAGACACGCGTCACTGTGTTATATCATCATCTTTAGCAAGGACGCCTTAAGTCCTAGAACTTTTTTTCGATGTTCCATTGAGCCCTTCCATAACAGGCACAACAGCAAGCGGTTTTTGCAGCGATTTGGAAAATATGACCATAAAGAGGTTTTTGGGAGCCGATTAAGCAATGGGAATGACAGATGCGCCTAGATATGGCCCAAGTATAACCCCCCAGAGTGTCACTCGCGACAGCCGACATTGCCGTGTTAAGCTGCCCCGCGCCAGGCAGCTGGTGACCTGTTCCCAGTGGTAAGCCTCTGGCTGGCGCCGGCTGTGCCCTGGCTCGGCGGCTGGACGGAGGTCACCCTCGGTCACCTCGGTGGTTACTGGTTCAGGAGCAGCAACTGCACAGGCCGCTGACTCCGCGACCACAGCCACGCTACGAGGCGCTCAAGTGAGGAGGGCTCCTTTACGAAGCGGCGTCAGCACGTTCACTCCAGCGGAACGGCACATTTTAAATCCGGAAAATATGCTTCTTCACATTAGTTAGTTTTGGTTGGACGATAACCGACAGGAGAAGAACCAAAGCAACAGTGATATGTTTGCTCATCCGTGCTGGCAGCAGACTGTCTTTGAGAGAGTACGTGGTGCGTCAAGCCGGAGGCAATCTCGAACATGACGCAGTGGGGCTTCAACCGTCGGCGACAGGGCACCGCGGAGTGGAGGGGACGCCGTGACGCAGTGGGGCTTCAACCGTCGGCGACAGGGCACCGCGGAGTGGAGGGGACGCCGTGACGCAGTGGGGCTCCGACCGTCGGCGACAGGGCGCCGCGGAGTGGAGGGGACGCCGTGACGCAGCGGGGCTCCGACCGTCGGCGACAGGGCGCCGCGGAGTGGAGAGGACGCCGTGACGCAGTGGAGCTCCGACCGTCGGCGACAGGGCGCCGCGGAGTGGAGGGGACGCCGTGACGCAGTGGGGCTCCGACCGTCGGCGACAGGGCGCCGCGGAGTGGAGGGGACGCCGTGGCGCAGCGGGGCTCCGACCGTCGGCGGCAGGGCACCGCGCAGTGCAGGGGACGTAGATCTTTCCCGGCCGCGCGAGAAGTAGCACCACACAAATTATCGAATGCACTGAGCATTGGCCCATACATGGCAAGGTAAGTGTACACCCTGACCACTTCTCCCCCACCCGGGGTTTACAAAGTTTCGCCGAAGATGAGGGTTAGCATCCAAACTACCGTGGAGCAGACTTCGTAGCGACATGCCAAGCAAACCACCATGCATAACACATTTTGCTACGAAGTCAATGGGCATTTTTCACGCGCCTTATTTTCTGCATTTAAACGCAACTCATTTTCTGCTTTTAAATGCAACACACTTTCTGCTTTTAAGGCCGATGTTGCACATTCCATTGTCATGCCCGGTGCCAAATTACTAATGCGTTCTGCCGACAGCTAATAAACAGAACTAAAAACCGCCCGCCCGACACGACACGTTGCAGCTGTCACGCTAAAACTGTTCATGTGAATAATGGCACGGTCAGCCAGGCACAAACACATTTCACAAACGCAGCCGGCATCTGAGGTCAGTCATGCCCTTTGAGCGGACCGAGCGCCGCTCCATTAGCTTTCTGGGTGGATTGCCGGCCGGGCCGTCAGCGACACCTGACCTCACGAGCCGGTCCACGGGCGGCGCCGACATGACGTCAGAGTGGCGCCGCCGCCACGCGCCGGCCGCGCCTAATGATGGCATCACGGACCGCTCAGAGGCCCTGCGCGGCCCGCACGCCGACGGCCGTGTGAAGGCGCTGCTGGCCACGGCTACCCCGCACCGCATGCAAGAGGCACGACGGCTGGTCCAAGGTCGCCAGGTCACAAACGGCCCTGCTGCTCAAAGGCCCTGCGCGGCCCGCACGCCGACGGCCGTGTGTAGGCGCTGCTGGCCACGGCTACCCCACACCGCATGCAAGAGGCACGGGGGCTGGTCCACGGTCGTCAGGCTACAAGCGGCCCACATCGCCAAGTTCGCGCCGAAAATCGCTACGTTTGGCGCCAAGTCGACCGTGAACCTCAAAGTTCCCGTTACTCGTCCATTTTCCGCGCAATTATCTGTTGTATGTGAGCACATATTCTAGTTGTTATAACTATGCGTAATGCTGTTATAACTAATGCGTGAATGCTGGCATACAGCCCAACACCATTCATTATCAGCATTTGCAGCGAAGGCGTTTCACCCGAGGATTGCCGGCCATGCGATTTAGGTTATAGGACCGTTCATAAATTATGTTGCGGTCTTCTGATTGTTCCATTCCATATTTCAACCCCTCCCTCTTCGCTGGTTAGACACCGGTTGCGTTGGGCGAAACAGCCCTCGCCCCGCTACGGCGTGCAAGCGAAGCGTCCCAGAAGTGTAACGTTCGTTTCGCCCCTTGAGCTCACAGTGCGGATCAAGGACGGGGATGTTGCTGGTCGTAGAGGAAACCAACAGCATCCGACGTTGAAAATTTTAAAATATCTTACGACTTAGCATATTTTGAAACCACACCTGAGCATGATGCTACGCCTATCAACCCCTGCCCATCCATGCGTAACGCAATATAGGGACGACTCCACACGATCGAGGACTTCTGTCCCGTGACTCTGGTTTTGAGTTCGTGAAAAAGCTCGCTGTCTGAACTTTGCATAAAAGGAACCGCTATGCACGTCGCCACGTCTCTTTTATGGCAGTGAGAGGCTCAGATGACTCAGGGACTCCAATGCTCAGGGACAGGGACTCCAAGGGTCGTATTAGCGCTCAGGGGTAATGACACAACCGGGATATGAACTCGGGCCCACAAGCAGAAGTCCGTCGCGCTAACCCCTCGGCCGGCACTCACCCAGCTGCTTGGCCCAACTGCTATACAGTGGCCAGCTGGTCCTGGCCAGGGGCGCATGTCGGGCCATTACTGCCCCAGCTGCTTGGCCCGGCTTTTATACAGTAGCCAGCTAGCAGCTGGCAGGAGGAGCAGCTGTTTGGCCCAACTGTTATACAGTAGCCAGCTAGCAGCTGACCGGAGGAGCAGCTATTTGGCCCAACTGTTATAAAGTAGCCAGCTAGCAGCTGGTAGGAGGAGCAGCTGTTTGGCCCAACCGTTACACGGTAGCCAGCTACCAGCTGTTCGGCTCGACCGTTATACAGCGGCTAGCTGGGCACTTGGCCAGAGGAGCAGCTGTTCGGCTCGGCCTTTATACAGTGGCCAGTTGGTCCTGGCCAGCGGCGCATGCCGGCATGTGGCGGCCGTGTCATAGTGTTTCACGACACGACAGATAGCCCTCCACGGTCCCCCTCGGCGCAAAGGTCAGAGGCAAACTCATCCGTCGAGTTGAGCATTACCTAAGGCAAACAGCACACATGCCAGAGACTGCAGCAAAATAAAATGCACAAAAACACGCAACCACAAACCACGTATAATCAACAGTAACGGTGATCAACAGTAACGGTCATGGTCTACGTAACGCGGGCTTTGTGGGATATTTCCAGCATAATATATTCGATTTCTGGGTAGTAGCAGAGGCCGGCAGTTTTCTGCATCGTAATCGCCAATCGTCGCGTAATATATGACCTCGCCAAGTGCTCTGATAAAATCGCCAGTTTGGCAACTTTCGTCCACACTGGCAACCCTGGACCGGTCCCATCCAAGGTTGCGTGTTCTTCAACGAGTTGCATTGCATCCCCGCCTCCATGTAAGTACATCGTCCGAGAGGACTTTCACATGCTACATCATGCATGCATGCACGTACAAATTACATGGGTGCCTTATATTAACAAGACCATAAAAAGCTTAACAGACGTCATCCACACCATCACCATCACCTGCAATCTGTATCATCATCTTCGTCATCACAGGCAATCTATATCATCATCTAAACCCGCACCATAGGAAAGAGGAAGAGACACATCGCTAGTTGCGTTTGAGAACCGATTTCTCGAACAGCGTGTTCGGAGCCGCACAAGGCCGCTGCTGTCGCTAATCCCACCCCCGTCCGACACAATGTCCACGCCGCTCTGACCTGTTCGTCAGAGGTCGCCCTGGCGGTTACGCAATGGGTCCAGTCCCGTGCCCTGCACTGCACGCTCCGCCGCACACGGAGCCGGCAGACAGCGCAAGCAGACGGCGGAAAGACACGACCACTGGCGCACTGGCTCTGGCTCATTGGCGGGCTCACTGCCAATCGATTGTCTCTCAGCGCATGGTGTTGCGTTCACACTTATTGCATGAAAATCGCACAGAAGCCCTCCCTCAGGCCTAGGGAAAGGGTCGCGGATGGGTGGCCAGGAGGTCGAGGAGCCACATCTCGGAGAGGGCGGTCCGCCTGGCCCGATCATAGCCATAACAGTCAGCTGACAGCTAGCCAGGGAGAGGCATCTCGACAGAGCCCGGCCGTGACATGACGTGGCAAGAAGGCAACGGGACAGCCCGCTGCGGGACACTGGCAAAACGGCTGGAGGCAAAATCATCGGGCGAAATGGACACCCAATACCGCGGTCCTGGAGCTGGAGTACAAACAATAAGCAGCACTTCGTATGCGCCCGGAGTCTAATGCCAACCGCGCAAAGCAAAGCAGCCGACACTAGCACTTCAGCTTGAGTCGATAGCAGTGCGGCGTCATCACGACATCGACTCAAGTCCGCCAACACTAAAGACTTAAAAGCCCGTTTTAGCAGTCTGATGATATCCTGCACGAATTTCAGCTGGAAAAAATAGTATCGTAGTATTGTACGCATCTTAGACCCAGCTGTGACGTAGAAAGTGCAGATAGTACAAGCAATCAGGAACAGTCAGTCATTTTCCTTGGGGGTCTACAAAAAGCGGAACAGAGGACGGGCACTTTTTCCTAGAATTTGGGCAAAGTGAGGGCATGGAGTAAACACATGTCTATCGAGGGCCTCGTGTAAAAAGCTTATTTGTCGTTGGATGCATGTGGTTTACCTACTGCATGTGAAGGGAAATGCGTGAAAACCAGTGTCCTAGAATTGCCGACTTTGGGTGTAAGACAACCTATGAGGAGGAATTTTTCACTCCTTTTCCCCATATTTGATGTGAAGTTTTCACTCCCACCTAATATTGTCTAAACGTACATACCCAACCCATATTTCCCTTTCCGAGGTTTTAAGATGTCACATAAGTCCGAGCTCATTTGAAACCACCAAGCATAAGCAAGGCTCCACAGAACCTGGACACCCATAGCTATATCCTGCCTCACCTACATCTGAATCACGCCTATGTATGCACAGAGCAAGGGCATCAGGTACCTTGAAGCCCGAGAGCCCCAGCGACTCCAGCCGCTTGCATGCATCAAGTTTCGTTGGTTTACGTGGTGTATCACAATCTTCAGCTGTGTGTCAAATGCAAGGTTTTCACGCATCCCCTTTTTTTTGGGGGGGGGGAGGGTCACACCACACAAACATCACAGCAAAGCAAAGCCTGATATAAACACCAGCAAAGTCTGGTAGAGAATTTCACTGCTATCTTTCTTTTACCGAAGACACTTGACCACTAAATTGCATCACTCCCGAAATGTAGGAGTGAGAAATGCCAAAAATGTCCTCTTAATGAAATCTAAAAGCTGAATACCACGACTTGAGCACTCAGTTTCCCAAATTTTCAGTCAGGTTAGTTGATTATAAAACTTGACCAAACAACTCTGAGCCTCTATATCAATTAAGTTACTCTTATTTTTATCCGTCCCATACATGCGTGATGCAACTTCATTTTTCCTTCCTTTCCAATCATCTTTAAAGACACCAACTACGGCTTAAAATGTTGACCAATCTCTCTGCAAAATGTTCCAACAGCAAACTCGCATATATTTCATACATAAATTGAATTAATTCACCAGTCGCCCAAACATGTTTGATATGTACCCAAGAGTGAACAATTCGTAGGGAACGAGACGATTTGAAGCACGGAACATATTTTTACCACCATTGTTGTCCTTTTTATCACCCAGTTAGCGGGGTTTTTTTTTTTGGTTCATGACGGGGCTCAATAATGATAAATCTAAGAATCCCTACCTCACCACGTTACATCATCCTGCTGTACATAGCTTTGGGACAGACTTGGCGCAGCTAATACAGTGTTTGGAAGCGAAATGCATTAAAATCATGTAGGTTGGCGGGCATGATTGATATCTATATTGTGTGGTTGAGTTGGATGACCCTGTCTGCCAGCAAACCGTCCAAAAAATACTGACATTTCGTGTGGGGGAGCAAAAAGAGGTCTGCCCTTAATAAGTCGGTAAGTTTCTCCTGTGAAGTAACTCAATGCTAACCTTACCTGCTTTCATCACCTGATTTGTAACCAGATTTATATATTTTCTGTTCAAATGTATCGAGTTTTGTTCGTAAAACAAATTATGATCGCACAAGAAATGTAATCAAACTAGTTTGTTCCATAGCTTGACTATTTGCCTCACATTCGTTGAAGTGGCCCCTTATGTCTGCTTTAATAAGGTGTTGTTCATAGTTGCCATAGTTTGCTGGTTGGCAAATGACTTTACTGTAGATATACACTATATTTTTAGCACAGGAATACTCTCAGTGCATAGTAATTACAATATGAGATAGACATCTGTTTTTAGCAGATCATCACATTTCAAAGGCAAAGCCAACACCTCAAACTAAAAGAAATTAAATATGAATAATTAATCCTTAATGGATGCCTTTAAAGCAGCAGAAATGGCAAGCAGCAAAACTAGTTTTGTGGCCGAATATAAGTTATGTTATGTTTGGAGATAAGAGATTGTTTTGTGGAGCACACTCACCATTGCCCTTGACAGAGGCTAACCATGACAATCAGAATAAGTTGTTCGAAGTGATTTGAGGGGGTTTGACTCGTGTGTTTTTAACTGTCTGGGGTCAACAAGCTGACACATATTAATTGAACCAAAATGCAAGTCGAAACCAGCCAAAAGTACATTTTACCACGTTTCAATACAAGTGCTGCTGGCAAGAAATAAGTGGGGGTGAGTTGAGATGATGTTCAGAATATGGGCTATCCTAAAATATGTTAAGTTGGTTAATTGTATGACAAGTGGCAGCAGGAATTTTGCAGGAATCAGTGACTCACAAATGTTGCTGTGATGCAAATAGGTTAGACAGGATGAGATAAAGTAAGGCTTCTTTAGATTAGGCTTAGACCACTTCCATGGACATAAACACTGGTGTTTTGCAAGAAATAGTGACATGCTATTTGTATTTCCCGACCCCATCTTAGCAGACGCCAAAATTTGTCTGTTGTGTTTGTTTAATCTTTTGATGTGATGAGGTGCAGCATCCACAGGCCTTTTTGTTTAAATGTTTTATGCTTGTTTAATTTTTGGTTGTTTTTGTTGTTGAATTCCTTCGCTTTATTTCGCGATAACAAAATCCTATGGAAGGGAAGTGCAAAGTGCGACATCAAAACATTGGTGTTACAGAATTTGGATGTTCATTACATTATTGTAAAATCACTATTATTTAATGTTTTCCGTTTCACTGTAACAACCTAGGAGGTTTTTTTCATTTTTGTCATGACTTGTGATATAAAATCCAAGCCAACTTTAAATGCATGTCCTTGTTTGTCTGTGTGAACTTTAAATGCATGTCTCACTGACACATAAGTCCCAATTTTGTAACTTGAATTGTTCACTCTTGTGCTGTCTTTTTATGATGAAATTTTTCACTCCCACCCTAGTTCAAAAGCAATTCTAGCTCACTGATAAAAAACAGATTTCGCTTATCAAATTGTTTCATATAATACAACTTTAAACATACGTTATGCAAAATAGTTTAAATTTTTCATTGTATTTACCGGTCATGAAAAATGCTAGTATAACCATTCGAGGACACTCTTTTTCACCGGAAAGCTGTTTTCTTCCAACACATGTAAAGCTGATATTTTTTCCTTGCAAAACTGAGTAAGAGACAGCGGCGTTGGAGCATGAGACGGGCGCCAGGAAGAGCTGTGCTGACCCTCCCCTCGTTCTGCTAAAAGTATGAGGAGTTTCTTCTTCCCTACAGTTAAGGGAAGAAGAAATTCAAACACAATTCTCCTCCATCAACAACAGTGATATGATACTGCGCCCATTGACACGGACTCGACTGTCTATCCACCCGTCGCTACGCACACCATTTGCAACGCGCAGGGAAGGCGTGTGTCGAACAGAGATCACGTGGGAACCACCTAGCAACGTTTGCGAGCTGCGCGCCAACATCAGTTCCAGGCGTATGTCCACAGCCACCTGGCGTCGGTCTCGACAGCTACAGCCACCGGCGTCGGTCTCGACGGCTACAGCAGCGTTCAGCCGCGCGAGGCGGCTTCTCATACCAGATATCCCGCCTGTGGACTCTGAGACTAGTCTAGGCCCCATCGCCCGCGGCAGACTTGTCCCTGATTCAGCTACGTTCGGAATCCACCTCGATCACATTACATTCATTCCGACTTTGACTTCCAGCAGCTTTTCGAGAACCCAGCTCTCGTCTTCACGGATTAGATCTGGAACCGCGTAGGACGGGTAAAAATGCCGCGTTGGACAACCTGCAAGTTCAGCTCCTCATGTTACTACTTCTGCACTTCTTAGCCTAGCTCCACTGGCGAGTAATCATCACCAGTCATAACATCGTGTATTTTAACTAATTGCGGCAATCCTGCAATAGGGAAGTTTTGACGGGGTTCTAGGATAAAGGTCCGGCTCACGACAAGGTTTGCGTCGCTTAACTTAAAAATGGGAGAAAACATGCTAGAAGTGCTCTAGAGGATGCTGCCCACGGGACTGATAGTCCCAAGCCATCAACCGGTTTGACCGCAGGTCTCACTGTAGCAAGAAACAATCTACGCACTTTTGATTTCTGTCGTAAGAGCTCACGGACCAAAAACAACTCATGCTGACCGACGAGTCCTTTCTACCGATGACTCGTAACAGAAAATAAAGCAAAACCGGCCTGTGCCCTACTCATGTAATAGCACGAATCACAACCTTTCAATGCGTAAGTTTGTAGTTCCGATAGATAAAAATAGGTCACGGTCAAACACGACGCTACTTGTACACATTATACCGCTGAACTGTACTTCCACTGCTCGTCTTTCAGATCGGAGTGATTTTCCAAGTTCTCTGAGGGGGTGACACCTCACAATACTACGACGTGACCTGACCTGACCTGATTCGACTGACCTCACTGCCGGCGTGAATATGACTTTAATATGGCGAACACTCTCCCTTGGTGGGTCACCTTAGCGTAGTGCAAACAACCTATGACATTTTGTGTGATGATCCGGTGTCACCTGGAGTCTCACTGGTCACACGATTGCAAAGCGCACTGGGATATGAATAATATTGACTCGCGTAGTGCTACAGCCTTTTAAATAGCACGCTGATTGAACAAAATAGGACTCTAGTTTATAACATGTTCCTTTAAAAAGATGAAAAGGGCATACCCTTAAGTGTCAAGCGCCAAAAAATAGTTAGCCCGCGGGCTGTGACTAATGCTACGACATCCTTGTGTCATTACTCTGACCTCTGATGACCCACTGTAGACCGACACGTTCACAAAAGGCACCATTCGCACTCCAGACGGCTAACGACATATTTGCTTTATTCCTAGCGTGCGTCTTATTGGTGATGGCAAGATGGTTCACACGAATAGATTAGAGCCTGTGGAGATGGACCCAACGACTTCCCATACGACACCCCTGCGAATAAGCGTGCAGAACATCTTGCTTAGCAAACGAATTACTTAGACATTTTGCAAGGAACAACATTTTCCCGACCAGCACTATGGCGTCTTCAAGGTCTCATAGAACCCACAAACTTCTCGGTCTAAAAAAATCCAAAAGGTGATTTCATGCCGCCACTCTCCATATTCTGAAAAATCCACATTGTCGACACTACCAGGTGCGGTCAACTGTCAGCCGACACGGACACGGTGTGCCAGCACCGCGGACCACGGACAGACGGTGTGGCGTCCGGCGGGGACGCACCATCAGGGGCCCTGCGACGACAGTCCTCCATGTCCCTGACACGGCGCCACACTTGATCACCCCCGCTCAAGCTAGAGCGCGCCAGTGAAAGCGGCGCATATATAGCGCCGAGCATGCAGAGCATCACCGGTCCAGGCAGGTCATCCGCTCGCAGACAACATGAGCCCGCTGGTGAGTCCGCCGGTCATCACCCACCAGCGCTGGTCCAATGTTTCCCCAGCCCTAACATATTCTGGTCCAAGATCCCACCAACACTCTGGTTCAATGTGCCACCAACCCCTTATGTATTCAGGTATAATGTCCCACCATCCCTGATGTATCCAGGTCCAATGTCCCAACAGCCCTGCTGTATCCTAGTCCAATGTGCAACCAGCCCTGCTCCATCCTGGTCCAATATCCCACCAGCCCCGCTGTATCCGGACCCAATGTTCCACCATGGTGTATCCCGGTCCCAGCACTACTGCCGCACACGGCTGCTTTTCACGACGCAGTGCTTCGAATGCGTTTTCATGCTCTGTCGGCGGCCTGCTGACAGCTAATCTGCACGCTACCCCCGCAGGCTATAGTGACGGTGCTCTGCATTCTCCTGGTGGCGATCGCCGCCACGCCAGGAGGTGGATATGGCCGCGGTGGATATGGATACGGTGGATACGGATACGGTGGATACGGTGGATATGGCAAGGGAGGAGGAAGATATGGCGGCGGTGGATACGGCAAGGGAGGAGGCAGACACCGCGGTGGATATGGCAAGGGAGGTGGATACGGCGGTGGATACGGAAAGGGCGGTGGTCACTACCGGGGGTAGATACGGCGGCGGTGGATACGGCAAGGGAGGTGGGTATGGCGGAGGTAGATATGGCGGAGGTGGATATCACTAAGTGCTTAACAGCTTCATTCATCGCGCACTGCTTGTCTGCTTACGTTTGCTCACCTATCGATGGCAAATATTTAATGGAGCTGCTTAGAGTTTGCGTGGGACCATCGCCCGGCGCACACTATGCCTTCTCTCTGTGGCGCGCATGCCCAAGTATAGGTCGTCTGAAGGCGAATGTTAATGTTATGCTTGCCGCGGGACAACAGACCACTTCTCTGTCATCCACTACGTGTGTTTCTCTAGCCGAGGGGCCGTTGATCCAACCGCCACATATCCTCAGCATGAAACATGGTGTTCTGTGCAAATTAAAACAATAAAAGGCTGTAAAGCGAAGGTTTCACCGCAGGTACCGAGACGTTCCCAGGCCGAGCTGGCAGTAAGGCCAACTGGCCCGAAATGTTGCCACTCCACCGACCCAGCCAGCCGCAGTTTGTCAAGGGCTACTCAAAGGTTTCTCTTTTAAATTTTTTCCAGGAAATATTCAAGCTTCTGCAACTGGGCAAACACACTTTAAGCCGCGTCCGACCGGGTGGGGGGGAGGGAGGGGGAAGGGTCATGAGGAGAGTTGACTTTTCCTCAACGCTCGCAGGAACAAGAAATTTTTAGCACCTGTTCACCATCACCATCATCATCATCACAAGTTGGCGTCCCTTGTGCGAATTTGAAATATTGGCCTATCACGATCGGTACCATAGGTGGAGTCATACCTCTAGAAAATAACTGACAATCAAATTTGTGTGGCTCATTTGCCATTGTGCAAACTTTCCCTACTTATAGAACAAGATGCCACCTAGCTTTCCGAAAATGCGAGGTCGGTGACCTGTAATTAGGTTATTTTTTGCATTTGTATGATAAATGCATAATTGTAGTTATTTTGTGTAGATTTGGTGTTTGTGCGTGAGGAGGAGTGTTTCCTTCATACACAACCATATCACCACAGATAGAACGACCTTAGCCTAGGTCATGACCTGCCTCTATGGGTGTGCTCAGAAAACAAACGCTGAGCGCAGGGGCAGCTTTGTCGCAGATATATCAGGTAACTTTGCGCGCAGAATTCGTTGACTCCACTGAAAACGCGCTTTGATACCATTCATAATGGGGCCACACTAGGTCATGTAAGAACATGCAAGGTCATATGAGGTCATCCCAGGTCACTAACCTATGTTGCCAGCGACGGAGACGCCAAATGAACAAGTGCGACGCGTTTAACCCCTCATCATCGTGTTTGTGAAGCCGATGACGTATAATTGCATGTACCAACTTACGTTTTCTCAGTTTATTACAAATACAATGTCAAGTGTCAAAGGGACTTTGCATAATGCAGACAACAGCTTTACAACCTTCAGTACTTGTGGATGTGCAACACATTATTTCTGAACACGGAGATGCCCTGTATTGGTAACAAAACAGGTAAGCACCTCACCGTTTTTACATGAATGGCTCATAATTTTGACCCAGGCTAACCTCAGATGATCTTTAAACGGTATTTTAACGTCTGGAATACTTTGGTCCCACATATGCATCTAATAAAACAGGCAGTCATAAGCATATTGTAAAGGCAAGTACCTCTCTTGTAGGCCGCCAGAACCCCAATTTTGAACGTTGTCCTGACCTGAACTGCACCATGCGCGGGAACACAAATGGTCGGAATGGACCACTCACAGCCTCAACGTTCATTGCCATACCCTCGCTATCTGTATTGACGCGCTAACTTCCGATTTAACTGCATCTATCGGAACAACTGTTTTTCACCATTCGTGACCTCTGGTGACCTGACATTTGACCTAAGGTCGAAAGACTGGTGCACGTTCTCCACGATTTGACGAAAACTTCAAAACGATATCTTTGTTTTTCTCATATGGCGTCTGGAAGCTGAGGATCTTTCAGGGGGAAACAGCTTCCCTCGGCAGAGCGCGGTTGTCTCAGGCCCCTGCCGGCCGCGGTTAATGCCCTGTAGTATTGTCAGTTACACAAATGCGAGCTGTTTTTCAATGGAGGCTAATTTTCTTCAAACACATGTAAAACTGCCTTCTTGTTTGTTATTTCTTACAAAACTGAGTTACAGCCAGCGGCGCTGGAGCATGAGACGGGCACTGGGAATAGCTTAACTGAACTGAAGGTACGTGGGCGGCCCTTGAATTTGGCGTATAAGAAATTGAAATACTATTCTTCTCCCTGAAATAGTACTGCCTCACTGGACTCGGACAAAACTGCCCTGCATTTATGTGCCTTGCTCCACTTGCAACTCACCACCAGCGATGGCATAGTGCGTTGAACCAATTAAACCAAGGATGCAAAATCAAAGTTTTGACGGGGTTCCAAGACAACGATACGGTGCAGGACAAAGTTTGCCTCGCTATACTTGGAACTCATAAGAAGGCATACCAGAAGTGTTCTCAAGGATAATGTTGCTCACACGACTGATGGTCCCAAGCCATGAGCCGGTTTGACTATAGTCTCACTGTAGCAAGAAACATTCTACGCACTTTTTATTTCTGTCGTAAGAGCTCACAGGCCAAAGACAACTCATGCTGACCGACGGGTCCTTGCTATCGATGACTGCGGGGATCGGAGATCAAGCAAAACCGATCTCTTCCCTGCTCGTTTACTAACGTGACGCAATCTATCAGTGCCTTGGACCGTAGTTCGCTTGATGAAGCCAGGCCACGGTCAAACAAGACGCTGCTTGCATGTATTATGCCTCTCACCAGTACCTTGTTTCCTCGTCTTTTTAGATCCGACTGATTTCCGCACTTGTCTTGGGACTTGCACATCACAATACTACAACGTGACCCGACCTGACCAGACCCGACTGACCTCACCGCTAGCGTGAACATGACATCGATGTGGCGAGAACTCTCCTCGGTGGGAAACGTTTGTGAAGTGAAAAACCCTATAACATTTCGTACGCTGATCCAGTGTGACCTGGTGCTATATTGGCCGCATGATTACAAACTCCCAAGCGTAGTAAGAGATAAAGAACATTAACTTGCGTAATGCTACAGTTCTTCACTATACAAACTGGCCTAAAATATTACTAGATTTTCAACATATCCCTCCTTAAAAGGTGAAAAAGGCAAACTCTCCAGTGTTCAACACCCACAAAGCGTTAAGCTGCAGGACTGTGATCAGGTAGATACGCTATGGAGCCCTTGCATCATTATTCTGACTTCTGGTGACCCATTGCAAACAGGTATTTTCAAAAAGGCACGATTTCGGGCTCTAGATGGCTAAGAATATCTTAGTTTTAATTCTAGCGTGCGTTTTGTTTGAGATAACGAAAGCAATATTTGCATACGGTTCTTGAGAAACCCTATGCGGTGTGGAGGGGGGGGGGGGGAGGGCTTCTCCATCGGCCCTGGCATGTGTTAATGATTTCATACGCAAGAACAGATTATAGCCTTAGGAGTTGGACCTAACGTTTTCTATACGACATCCTTGCGAATGAGCATAACGAACATTTCACTTGATACATGAATTAGTTCGAGTTTTCAAGATAAAAGACTTTACCGAAAAGCAGTATGGCGTCTTTGGTTTCTTGACAAAGGTCTAAATATCTCCATCTTAGCATACACGATCAACATTGTGATATGACAAAGGCTGATGAAAAGCGTGCCAATGATTACATTTTAGACATCAGAATGTCTCAATTTTCACTTTTGGTCCAAATGTCTCAAACATAACCAATGGCATGCAGCTGATCACATTTGTTCTTTTAAAATGTCCACAACCAAGTCTGGGCTCTGCTTTTGCAACATTGCGTCGTCAACACTGGCAGATGTGGGCAACTGTCAGCCGCCACGGACACGACGCGCCAGCACCGCGGACAGAGGGTGTGGTGTCCGGCGGGAACGCACCAGGCTCTGCGCCGACAGTCCCCCCGTGTTGTGACCATGTCCCTGACATCGCGCCACACTTGGTCACGCCCAGCTCGAGCCACAGCGCGCCAGTGAAAGCGGCGCGTATATAGCGCCGCGCATGCAGGGCATCACCAGTCCCGGCAGGCCATCGACTCGCAGACAACATGAGCCCGCTGGTGAGCCTGCCGCTCACCATCCACCAGCGCTGGTCCAATGTCCCACCAGCCCTGCTGTATCCTGGTCTAATGTCCCACCAGCCCTGATGTATCCAGACCCACTGTCCAACCAGCCCCGAAGTCTCCAGGTCCCCGCACTAATGCCGCACACGGCTGCTTTTGACGACGCAATGCTTCGAATGTGTTTTCATCTTGCACGTAACGTAAACACTGGGAGTAACTGTATACTGTGATCAAGGCGATACACAAGTACCATGTCCGTTCATTGAACTTCAGCCCACAAGTATGGCCTCGGGGGCGGCCGGCGCCAGTGCTCTGCCGACGGCCTGTTGACAGCTAATATGGACGTTATCTCCCGCAGGCTATAGTGACGGTGCTCTGCACTCTCCTGGTGGCGATCGCCGCCACGCCAGGAGGTGGATATGGCCGCGGTGGATACGGCGGTGGCGGATATGGACGCGGCGGATACGGCGGCGGTGGATATGGCAAGGGAGGAGGCGGATATGGCGGCGGTGGATACGGCAAGGGAGGAGGCGGATATGGCGGCGGAGGATACGGCAAGGGAGGGGGCGGATACGGCGGTGGTTACGGCAAGGGAGGAGGTGGATATGGCGGCGGTGGATACGGAAAGGGAGGAGGCGGATACGGCGGCGGATATGGCGGCGGTGGATACGGCAAGGGAGGAGGTGGATACGGCGGTGGATACGGAAAGGGCGGTGGTGGCTATGGGGGTGGATACGGCGGCGGTGGATACGGCAAGGGGGGTGGGTATGGCGGAGGTGGATATGGCGGAGGTGGATATCACTAAGTGCTTAACAGTTTCATTCATCGCGCACCGCATGTCTGCTCACGTTTGCTCACTTATCGATGGTAAATATTTAATAGAGCTGCTCAGAGCTTGCGTGGGACCATCGCCCAGCGCACACTATGCCTTCTCTCTGTGGCGCACGTGCCCAAGTTTAGATCGCCTGAAGGCGAGTGTTAATGCCATGCTTGCCGCGGGCCGACAGACCACTTCTTTGTCATCCACCACGTGTGTTTCTTTAGCCGAAGAGCCGTTAATGCAACCGCCACATATCCTTAGCATGAAACACGGTGTTCCGTGCAAAGTAAAACAATAAAAGGTTGTAAAGCGAAGGTTTCAATGCACCCTCCGCTAGAGACGCTCCCAGACCGAGCTGGCCGTGAGACCAACTGACCCGACATGTTGCCACTCCACCGACCCAGCCAGCCGCAGTTTGTCAAGGGCTTCTCAAAGGCTTTGTGTTTAACATACTTTCAAGGAAATATTTCAAGCTTCTGCGACTGGGCAAACATATTTTAAGCCGCGTCCGGCCGGGTGGGTGGGAGGGGCAAGGAGGAGAGTTGACTTTTCCTCGACGCTAGCAGGAACACATTTTCAGTACCTGCTCATCTATCAAGTTAGCGTCCCTTGTGCGAATATGAAATATTGGTCCATCAAGATCGGTACCATAGGTCAAGTCATACAAGTCAGCCCCTGCAAAATTACTCACAATCAAATATGTGTGGCTCATTTGCCATTGTGCAAACTTCCTCTACTTATAAAACAAGATGCCACCTAGTTTTCTGAAAATGCGAGGTCGGTGACCCATAATCAGGTCATTTTATGCATTTTTATAATCAGTGCATACTTATAGTTATTTTGTGTAGTTTTGGTGTTTGTGCGTGAGGAAAAGTGTTTTCTTCATACACAGCCATCATATCACCACAGATCAAATGACCTTAGCCTAGGTCATGACCTGCTTCTATAGGTGTGCTCAGAAAACAATTGCTGAGCGCACAGGAAGATTTGTCACATATCTATCACGTAACTTTGCACGCAGAATTCGTTTACTCCACTGAAAACACGCTTTAATATCACTGTAATACATAATGGGGCCACACTAGGTCATGTAAAAACAGCAAGATCATGATGTCATCCGAGGTCAATAATCTATATTGCAAGTGGTAGAGCCTAGATGAAAGAGTGCAACGCGTTCAACCCCTCATCATCGTGTTTGTGAAGCTGATGGCGTCTAATTGCATGTACCAGCTTACCTTTTCTCAGTTTGTTACAAATACAAGCCAAGTGTTGAACGGACTTTGCATGATGCAGACAATAGCGATGCGACCTTGAGTATCGGAGGATGTGCAATACATTAGTTTTGTTCACAGAAATGTGTTGTATTGGTAACAAAACAGGTAAGCACCTCACTGTTTTCATATAAATGGCTCATAATACTGACCTAGGTTGACGTCAGATCATCTTTAGACTACCCTTCAATAGTATTTTCGTGTCTGGAATACCTATGTCCCACAGCTGCACCTAATAAAAGAAGCGAAGTCGTAAGCATATTGTAAAGGCGAATACCTCTCTTGCAGGCTACTGGAAACCCACTTTTGAAGGCTGTCCTGATCTGACCTGCACCACGCGGGGGAACACAAATGGTCGGAATGGACCACTCACAGGCTTAACGTTCATTTCCATGCCTTCGTTATCCGTCTTGACGCGTTAACTTCGGCTTGAACTGCATCTATCGGAACACCTGTTTTTCACCATTCGTGACCCCTAGTTACCTTGACCCCTAGTTACCTACACTTGACCTAAAGTCGAAGGATTGGTGCACATTCTCCACGATTTGATGAAAACTTCAAAACGATATCTTTGTTTTTCTCATATGACGTCTGGAAGTTGAGGATCTTTCAGGGGAAAAATAGCTTCCCTCGGTAGAGCGC
This sequence comes from Pollicipes pollicipes, assembly GCF_011947565.3. Lineage (NCBI taxonomy): Eukaryota > Metazoa > Arthropoda > Thecostraca > Pollicipedomorpha > Pollicipedidae > Pollicipes > Pollicipes pollicipes. The sequence goes on from NW_023596818.1 coordinate 35,469,821, forward strand.
GGTTGTCTCAGACCTCTGCTGGCTGCGATAAATGCCCTGTAGTATTGCCAGTTACACAATTGCAAGATATTTTTCAACGGAGGCTAATTGTCTTCAAACACATGTAGGACTGCCTTTTTGCTTGTCATTCCCTGCAAAACTGAGTTACAGACAGCGGCGCTGGACCATGAGACGGGCACCGGGGACAGTTTAACTAACTCAAGCTACATGGGCGGCTCTTCAGTTCGGGATATAAGAAATTCAAATAGCATTCTTCTCCATAAAATGGTGATTAAGCACTGCCTCATTGGACACGGACACAACTGCCCTGCGCTTATATGCGTTGCTCCACTTGCGACTCACCACCAGTCATGGCATAGTGCGTGTAACCAATTGCACCAATGATGCAGGACCAGAGTTTTGACGGGGTTCCAAGACAACGATACGGTGCAGGACAAACTTTGCTTCACGTTACTTAAAACTCATAAGAAGGCATACCAGAAGTGTTCTGAAGGATAATACTGCTCACATGACTGATAGCCCCAAGCCGTGAGCCGGTTTGACTGTAGTCTCACTGTAGTAACAATCTACGCACTTTTTATTTCTGTCGTAAGAGCTCACAGGCCAAAGACAACTCATGCTGACCGACGGGTCCTTGCTACCGATGACTACGGAATCGGAGCACAGGCAAAACCGGCCTCTTCGCTGCTCATTTACTAACATGACGCAATCTATCAGTGCGTAAGTTCGTAGTTCGCTTGATGGAGCCAGGCCACGGTCGAACACGACGCTGCTTGCATGCATTATGCTTCTCACCAGTACCTTGCTTCCTCGTCTTTTTAGATCAGGCTGATTTCCAAACTTCTCCTGGGGCTCCTCAGGCACATGACAATACTACAACGTGACCCGACCTGACCTCATCGCTAACGTGGACATGACAATGATGTGGCGAAAACTCTCCCTTGGTGGGTAACGTTTGTGAAGTGGAAAACCCTGTGACATTTCTTATGCTGATCCAGTGTGACCTGGTGTCACATTGGTCACATGGTTACAAACTGCCAATGGCCCGAAGAGGTGAAGGGCATTACCTTGCGTAATGCTACAGTTCTTCATGTACAAAAACTGACCTTAAATATGACCAGATTCTCCAAATATTTCTTCTAACAAGTGAAAAAGGCAAACTCTCCAGTGTTCAATGCTAGCAAAGCGTTAAGCTGCAGACTGTGATCAGGTAGATACGCTATGGAGCCCGGGTATCATTATTTTGACCCCTGGTCACCCATTGGAAAGAGGTATTTTCACAAAGGCACGATTCGAACTCTAAATGGTTAGCAATATATTTTTTTCCATTTCTAGCGTGCGTTTCGTTTGAGATGGCATAATGGATCTTTGCATGCGCTTCCTGAGAAAGCCTATCCGGGGGATAGGCTTTCCGAGGGCTTCTCCATCGGTCCGAGGGCTTCTCCATCGGTCCTGGCGTGGGTGAAGCCTTTCATACGCAAGAACAGATCAGAGCCTAAGGAGTTAGATCAAACGTTTTCTATTGAACACCCCTGCGAATGAGTCCAACGAACATTTTGCTTGATACATGACATAGCTAGAAAGTTTGGAAGATAAAAGACTTTACCGACACACACTATGGCGTCTTTAGGTTCTTAACGAATGTATAAATCTCTCCATCTTAGCATACACGATCAACGTTGTGATATGAACAAATTTGATGAAAAGCGCGCCAATGACTACATTTTAGACATTAGAATGCATCAAGTTTCAATTTGGGTCCAAATGTCTCAAACATAATCACTGACATACAGCTGATCACATTCGTTCTGCCGCAATGTTCACCACCTGGGCTCTCCCTTTTCCAAAATATCGTTGTCGACACTAGCAGATGTGGGCAACTGTCAGACGCCACGGACACGACGTGCCAGCACCAAAGACAGACGGTGTGGTGTCCAGCGGGAGGGCACCACCGGGGCCCTGCGCCGACTGTCCCCCGGTGTTGTGACCCTGTCAGTGACACCGCGCCACACTTGGTCACGCCCAGCTCGAGCCACAGCGCGCCAGTGAAAGCGGCGCGTATATAGCGCCGCGCATGCAGGGCATCACCAGTCCAGGCAGGCCATCGACTCGCAGACAACATGAGCCCGCTGGTGAGCCTGCCGCTCACCATCCACCAGCGCTAGTCCAATGTTTCCCCAGCCCTGATATATCCTGGCCCAAGATCCCACCAACCCTGATGTACCAAAGACCAATGTTCCACCAGCCCCGCTGTATCCTGGCCCAATGTGCCACCAGCCCTAATGTATTCTGGTCCAATGTGCCACTAGCCCTGATGTATTCTCGTCCAATGTCCTACCACGATGTATCCAGGACCACTGCCGCACACGGCTGCTTTTGACGACGCAATGTTTTGAATGTGTTTTCATCTTGCACGTAACGCAAACACTGGGAGTACCTGCATACTGTGATCAAGGCGATACAAGTACCATGTCCGTTCGTTAAACTTCAGCCGTTTGACAGGTGTGGCCTCGGGGGCGCCCGGCGCCCGTGCTCTGCCGGCGGCCTGCTGAGAGCTAATATGGACGTTATCTCCCGCAGGTTATAGTGACGGTGCTCTGCACTCTCCTGGTGGCGATCGCCGCCACGCCAGGAGGTGGATATGGCCGCGGTGGATACGGCGGCGGTGGATATGGCCACGGCGGATACGGCGGCGGTGGATATAGCAAGGGAGGAGGCGGATATGGCGGCGGTGGATACGGCAAGGGAGGAGGCGGATATGGCGGCGGTGGATACGGCAAGGGAGGAGGTGGATACGGCGGTGGACACGGCAAGGGAGGCGGTGGATACGGCGGTGGATACGGAAAGGGCGGTGGTGGCTATGGGGGTGGATACGGCGGCGGTGGATACGGCGGCGGTGGATACGGCAAGGGAGGTGGGTATGGCGGAGGTGGATATGGCGGGGGCGGATATCACTAAGTGCGTAACAGTTTCATTCATCGCGCACTGCATGTCTGCTCACGTTTGCTCACTTATCGATGGTAAATATTTAATGGAGCTGCTTAGATTTCGCGTAGGACCGTCACCCGGCGCACACTATGCCTCCTCTCTGTGGCGAACGAGCCCAAGTTTACATCGTCTGAAGGCGAGTGTTAATGTCATGCTTGCTGCGGGCCGACAGACCACTTCTCTGTCACCCAGCACCTGTGTTTCTCTAACCGAGGGGCCGTTGATGCAACCGCCACATATCCTTAGCGTGAAATACGGTGTGCTGTGCAAATTAAAGCAATAAAAGGTTGTAAAGTGAAGGTTTCAGTGCACCTGCCGTTAGAAGCGTTCCCAGGCCGAGCTGGCCGTAAGGCCAACTGACCCGAAATGTTGCCACTCCACCGACCTAGCCAGCCGCAATATGGCAAGGGCTTCTTAAAGGTTTTCTCTTTGAATTATTTATCAAGGGAAGTATTTCAGGCTTCTGCGGCTGGGCATACATATCTTAAGCCACGTCTGGCCGGATGGGGCGGGGGGAAGGGGTGAGGAGGAGAGTTGAATTTTCCTCAACGCTCGCAAAAGCACGACATTTTCAGCACCCGTTCATCTATCAGGTTGGCGTCCCTTGTGCGAAGTTGAAATACTGGTCGATCAAAATCAGTACCATAGGTCAAGTCATGCAGATCAACCTCTAAGAAAATTACCCACAATTAAGTTTGTGTGGCTCATTTGCCATTGCTCAAACTTCATCTACTAAAAGAACAAGATGCCACCTACAGCTTTCCGAAAATGCGAGGTCGGGTACCTATAATCGGGTTATTCTTTTGCATTTCCATAACGATGCATAATTCCAGGCATTTTGTGTAGTTTTGGTGTTTGTGTGTAAGGAAGAGAGTGTTTCCTTCGTACACAACCATCATATGACCACAGATCAAGTGACCTTAGCCTAGGTCATGACCTGCCTCTATGGGTGTGCTCAGAAAACAAATGCTGAGCGCAAAGGCAAAGTTATCGCTGATTCATGAGCTGACTTTGCACACAGAATTCGTTTAATCCACTGAAAACACCCTTTGATATAATTCTCATACATAATGGGGCCACACTAGGTCATGTCAAAACATGCAAGGTCATATGAGGTCACCCGAGGTCAATAGCCTCGACGCGTTTAACCCCTCATCATCGTATTTGTAAAGCTGATAACGTCAAATTGCATGTACCAACTTACGTTTTCTCAGTTTGTTACAAATACAATGCCAAGCGTCGAAGGGACTTTGCATAATGTAGACAGCAGCTATGCGACATTGAGTACCTGTAGATGTGCAACACATCATTTCTTATCACAGAAACGCATTGCATTGGTAACAGGCCAGGTAAGCACCCCACAGCTTTCATATGAATGGTTCATTATTTTGAACTAGACTGACCTCAACTGATCTTTAGATCACCCTAAAATGGTATTTTCGCGTTTGGAATACTGTTGTCCCACAGCTGTATCCAATACAACACGCAAAAACAGAGGCACATTGCAAAGAGAAGGATCTCTGTTGTAGGCTACTGGAAATCCAGTTTTGAACGTTGTCCTGACCTGAACTGCGCCATGAGGGGGAACACAAATGGTCGGAATGGACCACTCACAGCCTTAACGTTCATTGTCATACCCTCGCTATCTGTATCGACGCGCTGACTTCTGTTTTAACTGCGTCTATCGGAACAACTGTTTTTTCACCATTCGTGGCCTCTGGTGACCTGACACTTGACCTAAGGTCGAAAGATTTGTGCACATTCTCCACGATTTGACGAAAACTTCAACATGATATCTTTGTTTTTCTCATATGGTGTCTGGAAGTTGAAGATCTCAGGGGGAAAATAGCTTCACCCCGGCCGAGCGCGGTTGTCTCGGACCCCTGCCGGCGGCGATTAATGCCAGGTAATATTGTCAGTTACCCAAATGCAAGCTGTCTTTCAACGAAGGCTAATTTTCTTCTAACACGTGTAAAATTGCCCTTTTGTTTGTCATTTCTCACAAAACTGAGTTACAGACAGCGGCGCTGGACCATGAGACGGGCACCGGGAACAGTTAACTTGACTCAAGCTAAGTGGGCGGCTCTTCAGTTTGGGGTGTAACAAATTGGAATACCATTATTCTCCATAAAATGGTGATTAAGTACTGCTTCATTGGACACGGACACAACTGCCGTGAGATTATGTGCGTTGCTCCACTTGCGACTCATCACCACCCATGGCATCATACGTTTAACCAATTGCACCAATCATGCAGGACCTAAGTTTTGACGGTGTTCCAAGACAACGATACGGTGCAGGACAAACTTTGCCTCGACGCACTTGAAACTTATAAGAAGGCATACCAGAAGTGTTCTGAAGGATAATGTTGCCCACACCACTGATAGTCCCAAGCCATGAGCCGGTTTGAGTGTAGTCTCACTGTAGCAAGTAATGATCTACGCACTTTTGAGTTCTGTCGTAAGAGCTCACAGGCCGAAGAATGACTGCGGAATCGAAGATCAAGCAAAACCGGTCTCTTCCCTGCTAGTTTACTAACATGACGCAATCTATCAGTGCCTTGGTCTGTAGTACGCTTGATGAAGCTAGGCCACGGACCAAAACGACGTTGCTTGCATGCATTATGCTCCTCACCGGAACCTTGTTTCCTCGTCTTTTAGAGATCAAACTGATTTCCAAACTTCTCCTGGGTCTCCTGGGGCGCATGACAATACTACAACGTGACCCGACCCGACCTCACCCGACTGACCTCAACGCTAACGTGAACATGACATCTATGTGGCGAGAACTCTCCCTCGGTGGGTAACGTTTGTAAAGTGAAAAACCCCATGAAATTTCGTATGCTGATCCAGTGTGACCTGGTGTCACATTGGTTACATGACTACAAACTGCCAATCGTTCTAAGAGATAAAGAACGTTAACTTGGGAAATGGTACAGTTTTCCAAGTAACAAACTGACGTAAAATATTATTGGATTTTCAACATATTCCTTCTAGCAGGTGAAAAAAGCAAACTCTCCAGTGTTCAACACAAACAAAGTGTTAAGGTACGGACTATGATCAGGTAGATACGCTACGGAACCCTTGCATCGTTATTCTGACCTCTGGTGACCCATTGCAAACAGGTATTTTCAAAAAGGCACGATTCGGGCTCTAGATAGCTAAGAACATCTTTGTTTTAATTCTAGCGTGCACTTTGTTTGACATAGCAAAAGGGATGTTTGCATACGGTTCTTGACAAACCGCTATAGCCTTAGGAGTTGGACCAAACGTTTTCTACATGACATCCTTGCGAATGAGCATAACGAACATTTCGCTTGATACCTTAATTAGTTCGAAAGTTTGCAAGATACAAGACTTTACCGACAAGAAGTGTGGCGTCTTTAGGTTCTTAACGAATGTATAAATCTCTCAATCTTAGCATAAACGATCAGCATTGTGATATAAATAAGGGTGATGAAAAGCACGCCAATGATTCAATTTAAGACATTAGAATGTCTCAATTTTCAATTTGGGTCCAAATGTCTCGAGCATCATCACTGACATGCAGCTGATCACGTTTGTTCAATCGCAATGTCCACCACCAAGTCTGGGCTCTGCTTTTGCAACATTGCGTTGTCAACACTGGCAGATGTGGGCAACTGTCAGCCGCCACGGACACGACGCGCCAGCACCGCGGACAGAGGGTGTGGTGTCCGGCGGGAACGCACCAGGCCCTGCGCCGACAGTCCCCCGGTGTTGTGACCATGTCCCTGACATCGCGCCACACTTGGTCACGCCCAGCTCGAGCCACAGCGCGCCAGTGAAAGCGGCGCGTATATAGCGCCGCGCATGCAGGGCATCACCAGTCCCGGCAGGCCATCGACTCGCAGACAACATGAGCCCGCTGGTGAGCCTGCCGCTCACCATCCACCAGCGCTGGTCCAATGTCCCACCAGCCCTGCTGTATCCTGGTCCAATGTCCCGCCAGCCCCGCTGTATTCTGGTCCAATGTCCCACCAACTCTGATGTATCGAGGTCCAATATCCCACCAGCCCTGATATACTCCGGTTTAATGTCCCGCCATCCCCTGATGTATTCAGGTCTAATGTTCCACCAGCCCTGCTGTATCCAGACCCAATGTCCCACCAGCCCTGATGTATCCAGACCCAATGTCCAACAAGCCCCGAAGTCTTCAGGTCCCCGGACTAATGCCGCACACGGCTGCTTTTGACGACGCAATGTTTCGAATGTGTTTTCATCTTGCACGTAACGCAAACACTGGGAGTACCAGCATAATGTGATCAAGGCGATACAAGTACCATGTCCGTTCATTAAACTTCAGCCGTTTGACAGGTGTGGCCTCGGGGGCGCCCGGCGCCCGTGCTCTGCCGGCGGCCTGCTGAGAGCTAATCTGGACGTTACCTCCCGCAGGTTACAGTGACGGTGCTCTGCACTCTCCTGGTGGCGATCGCCGCCACGCCAGGAGGTGGATATGGCCGCGGTGGATACGGCGGTGGTGGATATGGCCGCGGCGGATACAGGCGGCGGTGGATATGGCAAGGGAGGAGGCGGATATGGCGGCGGTGGATACGGAAAGGGAGGAGGCGGATACGGCGGCGGTGGATACGGCAAGGGAGGAGGCGGATATGGCGGCGGTGGATACGGAAAGGGTGGAGGTGGATACGGCGGCGGATACGGCAAGGGAGGAGGCGGATATGGCGGCGGTGGATACGGCGGTGGATACGGGAAGGGCGGTGGTGGCTATGGGGGTGGATACGGCGGCGGTGGATACGGCAAGGGAGGTGGGTATGGCGGAGGTGGATATGGCGGGGGCGGATATCACTAAGTGCTTAATAGTTTCATTCATCGCGCACTGCATGTCTGCTTGCATTTGCTCACTTATCGATGGTAAATATCTGATGGAGCTGCTTTGTGTTCGCGTGGGACCATCGCCCGGCGCACACTGTGCCTCCTCTGTCGCGCACGCGCCCAAGTTTAGATCGCCTGAAGGCGAGTGTTGATGCCATGCTTGCCGCGGGCCGACAGACCACTTCTCTGTCATCCAGCACGTGTGTTTCTCTAACCGAAGAGCCGTTAATGCAAGCGCCACATATCCTTAGCATGAAACACGGTACTCTGTGCAGATTAAAACAATAAAAGGTTGTAAAGCGAAGGTTTCAATGCACCCTCCGCTAGAGACGCTCCCAGACCGAGCTGGCCGTAAGACCAACTGACCCGAAATGTTGCCACTCCACCGACCCAGCCAGCCGCAGTTTGTCAATGGATTCTCAAAGGTTTTGTGTTTAAAACACTTTTCAAGGAAATATTTCAAGCTTCTGCGACTGGACAAACTCATTTTACGCCGCGTCCGGCCGGGTGGGTGGGAGGGGCAAGGAGGAGAGTTGACTTTTCCTCAACGCTGGCAGGAACACGACATTTTCAGCACCTGTTCGTCTATCAAGTTGGCGTCCCTTGTGCGAATTTGAAATATTGGTCTATCAAGATCGGTACCATAGGTCAAGTCATACAAGTCAGCCCCTAGAAAATTACTTACAATTGAATTGTGAGTAATTTTCTATTGTGTGGCTCATTTGCCATTGTGCAAACATCCTCTACTTATAGAACAAGATGCTACCTAGTGTTCCGAAAATGCCAGGTCGGTGACCTATAATTGGGTTATTTTTTGCATTTTCATAATAAATGCATAATTGCAGTTATTTTGTGTAGTTTTGGTGTTTGTGCGTGAGGAAAAGTGTTTTCTTCGTACATAGCCATAATATCACCACAGATCACATAACTTTAGCCTAGGTCATGACCTGCCTCTATGTGTGTGCTCAGAAAACAAATGCTGAGCGCAAAGACCGATTTGTCGCATATTAATCAGGTAACTTTGCACGCAGAATTCGTTTACTCCACTGAAAACACGCTTTGATATAATTGTAATACATGACGGGGCCACACTAGGTCATGCAAGAACATGCAAGGTCATATGAGGTCATCTGAGGTCAATAACCAATGTTGCAGATGGCAAAGAGACTAGATGAACGAGTGCAACGCGTTTAACCCCACATCATCGTGTTTGTGAAGCTCATGGCGTCTAATTGCATGCACCAACTTACGTTTTCTCAGTTTGTTACAAATACAATGCCAAGCGTCGAAGGGACTTTGCATAATGCAGACAACAGCTGTGCGACCTTGAGTACCTGTGGATGTGCAATACATTACTTCTGATCACATAAATGTGTTGTACTGGTAACAAAACAGGTAAGCACCTCACAGTTTTCATGTAAATAGCTCACATTTCTGACCTAGGTTGACGTCAGATCATCTTTAGACTACTCCACAAAAGTATTTTCGTGTCTAGAATACATTTGTTCCACAAGTGCACCTAACAAAAGAAGCGAAGTCGTAAGCATATTGTAAAGGCAACTATCTTTATTTTAGGCTGCTGGAAACCCACTTTTGAAGGCTGTCCTGATCTGACCTGCACCACGCGGCGGAATGCAAATGGTCGGAATGGACCACTCACAGCCTTAACGCTCATTTCCATACCCTCGCCATCCGTGTTGACGCGTTAACTTCTGTTTTAACTGCATCTACCGGAACAACTGTTTTTCACCATTCGTGACCCCTGGTGACCTGACACTTGACCTAAAGTCGAAAGATTGGTGCACATTCTCCACGATTTGATGAAAACTTCAAAACCATCTCTTTGTTTTTCTCATATGGCGTCTGGAAGCTGAAGATCTCAGAGGGAAAATAGCTTCCCTCGGCAGAGCGCGGTTGTCTCAGACCCCTGCCGGCCGCGATTAATACCCCGTAGTATTGTCAATTACCCAAATGCGAACTGTTTTTCAACGGAGGCTAATTTTCTTCACACATATGTAAAACTGCCTTCTTAATCGTCATTTCTTACAAAACTGAGTTACAGCCAGCGGCGCTGGAGCATGACACGGGCACTGGGAACAGCTTAACTTAACTGAAGGTACGTGGGAGGCCCTTGAATTTGGCGTATAAGAAACTGAAATACTATTCTTCTCCCTAAATTGGTACTGCCTCATTGGACTCGGACAAAACTGCCCGGCATTTATGTGCCTTGCTCCACTTGCAACTCACCACCAGCGATGGCATAGTGCGTTGAACCAATTAAACCAAGGATGCATGATCAAAGTTTTGACGGGGTTCCAAGATGACGATACGATGCAGGACAAAGTTTTCCTTGCAACACTTGGAACTCCTAAGAAAGCACACCAGAAGTGTTCTGAAGGATAATGTTGTCCACACCACTGATAGTCCCGAGCCATGAGCCGGTTTGACTGTAGTCTCAATGTAGCAAGTAACACTCTACGCACTTTTGATTTCTGTCGCAAGAGCTAACAGGCCGAAAATGACTACGGAATCGGAGATCAAGCAAAAACGGTCTCTTCGCTGCTGGCCTATTAATATGACGCAATCTATCACTGCGTAAGTTCGTAGTTCGCTTGATGAAGCCAGGCCATGGTCAAACAAGACGCTGCTTGCATGCAGCATGCTTCTCACCCGTACCTTCTTTCCTCGTCTTTTTAGATCAGACTGATTTCCACACTTGTCTTGGGACTTGCACATTGCAATACTACAACGTGACCCGACCTGACCAGACCCGACTGACCTCATCGCTAACGTGAACATGACGTCGATGTGGCGAGAACTCTCCTCGGTGGGTAACGTTTGTGAAGTGAAAAACCCTACATTTCGTATCCTGATCCAGTGTGACCTGGTGCCATATTGGTCACATGATTACAAACTGCCAACCATGGTAAGAGATCAAGAACATTAACTTGCGTAATGCTACAGTTCTTCAATATGCAAAGTGGCCTGAAATATGATTAGATTTTCGACATATTCCTTCTAAAAGGTGAAAAAGCACACTCCAGTGTTCAACGCCAACAAAGCGTTAAGCTGCAGACCATGATCAGGTGGAGAGCCTATGGAACCCTTGCATCATTATTCTGACCTCTGGTGACCCAATACAAACATATATTTTTACAAAGGCACAATTCGGACCCTAGATGACTAACAATATCTTTGTTTTATTTCTAGCCTGCAGTTTGTTTGAGATAGCATAATGGATCTCTACATACGGTTCTTGAGAAAACCTACCCGGTGGGGGGGAGGGGGGGGAGGGATTCTCCATCGGCCCTGGCGTGGGTTAATGCTTTCATACGCAAGCACAGATTAGAGCCTAAGAACTTAGACTCAATATTTTCTATGCGACACCCTTGCGAATGAGCCCAACAAACATTTCGCTTGATACATGGATTAGTTCGAAAGTTTGCGAGATAAAAGACTTTACCGACAAACCCTATGGCGTCTTTAGGTTCTTAACAAATGTATAAATCTCTCCATCTTAGCATAAGCGATCAACATTGTGATATGAACAAAGTTGATGAAAAGCGCGCCAATGATTACATTTTAGACATTAGAATGTCTCAATTTTCAATTTTTGGTCCAAATGTCTCAAACATAATCAGTAACATGCAGCTGATCACATTTGCTCTGTCGCAATGTCCACCACCAAGTCTGGGCTCTCCCTGTTCTAAAATAGCGTTGTCAACACTAGCAGATGTGGGCAGCTATGAACATTAGAACTGTCAGCCGTCACGGACACGGCACGCCAGCACCGCGGACAGAGGGTGTGGTGTCCGGCGGGGACGCACCAGGCCCTGCGCCGACAGTCCCCCGGTGTTGTGACCATGTCCCTGACACCGCGCCACGCTTGGTCACGCCCAGCTCGAGCCACAGCGCGCCAGTGAAAGCGGCGCGTATATAGCGCCGTGCATGCAGGGCACCAGCAGTCCCGGCAGGCGACTCGCAGACAACATGAGCCCGCTGGTGAGCCTGCCGCTCACCATCCACCAGCGCTGGTCCAATGTCCCATCAGCCCTGCTGTATCCTGGTCCAATGTCCCACCAGCCCTGCTGTATCCTGGTCCAATGTCCCGCCAGCTCTGCTGTATCCTGGTCCAATGTCTCACCGGCCATGATGTATTCCGGTTCAATGTCCCGCCATCCTCTGATGTATTCAGGTCTAATGTCCCACTAGCCCTGCTCTATCCAGACCCAATGTCCCACCATCCCCGATGTATCCAGGTTCATTGTCCAACTAACCCGGCTGTATCCTGGTCCAATGTGCCACCAGCCTCCTCCATCCAGGTAGAATGTCCTACCAGCCCTGCTGTATCCTGGTCCAATGTCCCACCAGCCCTGCTGTATCCAGACCCAATGTCCCACCAGCCCCGCTGCATCCAGACCCAATGTCCCACCAGCCCTGCTGTATCCAGACCCCATATCCCACCAGGCCTGCTGTATCCAGACCCAATGTCCCACCAGCCCTGCTGTATCCAGACCCAATGTCCCACCAGCCCTGCCGTATCCAGACCCAACGTCCTACCAGCTCTGCTGTATCCAGATCCAATATCCAACCAGCCCCGAAGTCTCCACGTCCCAGCACCACTGCCGCACAGAACTGCTTTTGACGACGCAATGTTTTGAACGCGTTTTCATTTTTCACGTAACGCAAAAGACTGGGAGCAACTGTATGCTGTTATCAAGGCGATACACAAGTACCATGTCCGTTCATTAAACTTCAGACGGTAGACGGGTGTGGCCTCGGGGTCGCCAGGCACCCGTGCTCTGCCGCCGGCCTGCTGAGAGCTAATCTGGACGTTAACCTCCCGCAGGTTACAGTGACGGTGCTCTGCACTCTCCTGGTGGCCTGCTGAGAGCTAATCTGGACGTTACCTCTCGCAGGCTATAGTGACGGTATTCTGCACTCTCCTGGTGGCGATCACCGCCACGCCAGGAGGTGGATATGGCCGCGGTGGATACGGCGGTGGCGGATATGGACGCGGCGGATACGGCGGCGGTGGATATGGCAAGGGAGGAGGCGGATACGGCGGCGGTGGATACGGCAAGGGAGGAGGCGGATACGGCGGCGGTGGATACGGCAAGGGAGGAGGCGGATATGGCGGCGGTGGATACGGCAAGGGAGGAGGTGGATACGGCGGTGGCTACGGAAAGGGCGGTGGTGGCTATGGGGGTGGATATGGCGGCGGTGGATACGGCAAGGGAGGTGGCGGATATGGCGGCGGTGGATACGGCAAGGGAGGAGGTGGATACGGCGGTGGACACGGCGGTGGATACGGAAAGGGCGGTGGTGGCTATGGGGGTGGATACGGCGGCGGTGGATACGGCAAGGGAGGCGGGTATGGCGGAGGTGGATATGGCGGAGGTGGATATGGCGGCGGTGGATATCACTGAGTGCTTAACACTTCTATTCATCACACACTGCATATCTGTTCACGTTTGCTCACTTTTCGATGGTATATATTTAATGGAACTGCCTATAGTTTGCGTGAGACCGTCGCCCCGTACACGCTTGTCCCCTCTCCGTTGCGCAAACGCCCAAGTTTAGATCGCCTGAAGGCGAGTGTCAAGGTCATGCCTGCAGCGGGCAGGCAGGCACCTCTCCGCCACCCATGACGTGTGTTTGTCTAGCCGAGGAGCCGTCGATGCGACCGCCCCATGCGCTTAGCATGAAACACGGTGTTCTGTGCAAAATGAAACAATTACATGCCACCAGCGTGAAATTGATAAATTGAGAATAAGCTCAAGAATGCAGAATTTGAGAAAAAGCTAACGAATACGGATTGAAATCAAACCTTCACCACCACAGCCAGGAGCCGCAACGAATCAACGATAACAATGCATGGCGAAGGGGAAACCAGTCGCTCTGGTATGCATATGCATCGACGGGTGCACTGAATCAAACACCACTAGTTTATGCTATGGATCTTCCGGTTTTCTGGCAATTTTAAGAGCTGGTGCCACGTCCCGGCAAGCAAAGAATATCAGGACGAAGATCAACTACACGGCGCAGATAAATGCAACCTCTACAGCGCACAGGCCCGATCTGTGCGCGGCTCGACAGCACTGTTTGACCTGTAGCAATGTCGGTAATTGAGCCAGAGGCACATTTTTTGTATCACTTATGTGGTGTTTCGTTTTGCAATTTGTGGTCACACTTGTTCATGCATCTGTAACATGCGATGTCGTTTTTTCTAAGCTCGGTAGGGATCGGACCATGCCAACTACACAGGCGCAAAGCCAGGACCATTACCATTAACGTCTAGCCCGGTATCGTCCCCTAAGGTCAAAAAATCCAAACTAATGTATCTCCAAAGCACAAGCATCGTGTAATAATATGCAACGGACGGTACCACTCTGAATCATACGGCTAGTGGGAAGGCTCTAGAGTCAAACAGCGGTTCCATCTCCACACGTCGCAGACTGTAGTAAAGGCTTTCAGGGCGACTGGCATGGCAGACATCGTTCAAAACTTTGGCAAGAGAAATCCTCAAGTCAGTTGGCAGGCCGCTCTGAGTTCGGAAATGTCCATGGGGCCGGCGTTCAGCGGCAGTGGGAGTCTGCAAGGAGGGCACTGCGTAGCCTCACCCAGCTCATGACCAGTTGAAATATCCCTTGCGAGAAAAAGGCTGAACATGGTACACCTTTATTTGATGTTCCACCACGGACAGCGCCGCGACGCGATTATGGTCTACCAAATTTTTACCGGAATACCCGGGATCGAGCAAAAACAGCATCTGCATGTAGCAGCGACTCCCGGAGCCCGTGACCATGGAGCCAAGCCATAAAAACCGCCTGCCTAAAAGCAACTAAGGCAGCATAGCTTCCCAATGCGTGTCGCCGTCGACTTGAACACCCTGCCGGGGTATGCCATCCGCGCACCGTCTGCCAAGGCGGCCGGGGTATGCCATCCGCGCACCATCTGCCAAGGCGGCCGGGGTATGCCATCCGCGCACCATCTGTCCAGGCGGTCAAATACAGACACGACTAACATCCGTACGACCGCACAGGCAGGGCGCGTATTCTTCGTATTTGGATAAAAAGTATTATACTGGGGCTATTGAGCACGGCACCCCAAGGGTTAGCTTGCGGTCCACTTTGCCCGATTTCACCACGTTCTGCCTTAAGAAGTGACGCGTGTAAGCACCGGATGCAAGGGTAGAATATGTCTAACAGTCTAACAGTCTTAAGAACCTTTTGTCTGCCTTCGACTTCAATAACAGCAGACGAACAAGAAGGACATGTCAGAAACAATTTCGACGCTCAAAAATAGCTACGGTCAGTTGCATTGCCTACATATGGTATGGCCACAGAATCATACGGAAAGCTTTAATGCAAGGCACCTTTAATAAACTGGCGATGGTAAGGGGCTGGTAGAACACGTTGCACTGTTCCATTCATAATATCAAAGCGTGGACAAGATACCGAGAAGTACAAGGCAAGCACTAGGTTAACAAGACAATATTAATAATACAGGCACCTGTCAGATCCTATGACGTTTTTAGCAACTTGCTACTTGAATTAAAGGCGAAAAAAGATGGACACGGGGCTGTAAGTCGTTAATGATCCTGTGAGTGCAGGGCTGTTGGGTGTTGACTGACTAGTCAGGGACAACGCAAGTTCGGCTCTGATATCGACTAACTTCCACAAGCAAAGGCGTGAACAAAGCCTGAAACAGGAAGCCGTCCGAAAAACCTGGACCAAACCATGCATGTGAACTTTCAACAAATGGAAGAGATGGGGTCTACCTAAAGCCCAACAAACTTGAGAGAAAAACGGATGGAGGCGGGAAACCAACCAGACGCAGTGATGGCTGTGCCCACAACAATGCCATTCTGATAGTTATTTCAGTGTCCCTTTTTGACATGCCTAAGTTCGTGGAAATAAATTCCTTCTACTTCAGTCACGGTCACTCTACAACCGTCCTTCCCACGTATGCAGTCATTGATATTTCTTCTTCACATGCCGTGCTGCCGCCGGCTGCGCCACCTAGCCCGTGCCGCTAGGCCTTGCTATGTGCGACATCTGACGGCAAACATACCAACCTCCTGCGCAGAACTCGATGCCATTCCAGCAACCCTTCAAGACGTTCCTTATCGCCTCGAAAGGGACGTTCTTAATTTGACCGACGTACAGTTTTACTTTCAATATTGGACCCAGCATGTATGTTACGTGACCACTCGTCTCTGACGCCAGCAATCTGGCAGGAACTGGACCGGCTGAGCAGCGTAAACACACGGTGAACCGGTCTGGCGATCACCAGCCACGTACGGATAACGGGTAATCAATGAATAAAATAATAAGTTTTTTCTACCAGCCTACTTCAGCTGACTGGTCAAGACCCATCCTGCAAAATCGCAAATGTACTAGCGCGTTTAGCACAAATGACTTCGCCATCTATTGCTACACTCCATCCAAAGTGCACGTACACCAATAAAGCAGCTCAATGATATTTGACAAACTCACTCCACTTATAGCAAGACAGAACAGACGTACAGGATCATATTCAAGAAAGAGCAAGATGACCCCGATTGCCTGATGGGGGCCGTTGTTGGGTGATAACTATGCAATCTGGCGTCACGAGGTCTCGCCTTCGATGCCGACTGGCTTCCGTACGCTTGGGTACGCACCAGGCCTATACCAAAAAACAACAACAAAAAAACAAGGTTGGTGGTTGGTTGCCGGCTAGCCGGCTAGCCGCTGGCTGATCAGTTAGCCGCAGGGAGCGGCTAGCCGGCCCAGCTAATCGGCCGCGAGGACGTTCAGAAAATGCTGAAAAATGTATGGGCGCGGATTCGAGCCGTGAATTTGGGATGCAATCCATTACGTTAACTCGTCTTAGGCCAGGAAATGGGGGGAGGGGGGTGGGTTCTTGAAAGATGCCTTCAGTTTTTTTAGGACTAATTGAGAACGAATGACTGCAAGCCCATGGAGCTGGAGTTACCGCTGTCTGTATCTTTTTGCATGTGCTGTAAAAATTGACCCAATGTCACTACACGTCATTTGCCTACGATGCGCCGAACACGCTCATGTTTCCAAACATTTCGAGTGCCTTTAGTCATTGTGATTGCAAAATATCGGCGCCGAACGGATGTCAGAGTGAGCATTCATCAGCTGCAGCAATTATATTACCTCTAAATTGTGATGTATAGCTTAAGTCATTGCCCTAAGATTACGCCCTCTTTCTGCTATTTTCAAAGCTTTGCGGAAAAGTAACGAGCCTGATGTGATTTGTTCGCTCGCAAAGTGCTGTGGAGCCGTATGGAAATATTGGTGTGAGACTGTTTTTTAAGCTATTCCAGCTTTGATGAGCCAAAATCCCCTGGCCGCTTTGCAACTTGGACTAACTGTTCGCCAGATGGTACGGAAAACTTGGGTCCCGCACCAGAATTTGAACCGCGATCTCTGGAATGCCAGGTCAGTATGCCAGCTAAGATATCACAGATGCCACATGAAGTCGCCGCATTTGTAGTGTTTTTACGTTGAGATCGATTCTTGGCAGGATGCTAAAATACTTCGCAGAGGGTGAAATTATTTTTAACGCGGCTGGGTAGCGCAGGTACTCCGGGTTACCCACTTACGGGTAATTGCGTAGACCTTAAAAAAATATCCGTCGCTCAGTCACTCGCTACTGCAAAATAGTGAACAAAAACGGGACTGCTTACAGAGCGCGAAAAGGCGCCAGCGTGAGCGAACCATTCAGAAACACTCTCGTGCCTGCCGCCAGTGAATCGCTTCAGCGCTCCGACCCGGTGCTGATTGCTAGAGGCATTACGTAACGCCCAGACCCTCGGCAATATCGGCAAAACTGAGGCCCTCGTGATGAGAGGCAGCGAGACCCAGGTCGGACCGGGTCACCGACCATAGGGACGTCGCGGCCTGGTTTGTAATCGAACTGACGCAAGGCACTGATGGCCTCTGTGCGGTCAGTTCTAGGCAGCGACGGCCTCTGTGTGGTCAATTCTAGTGGCGTCCACCGGGACCAGACCAGACGCGTCGCATTCCGCGAGTAATGATTCACAACTCACGAATCACGACTCTAGACTCACACGGCCCATGGTGGCGTGCAAGTGAATCCAAACAAAGACGCTTCACAAAGTCGTGACTGACCTTTGGTGTGCAAGCATATCAAACCCAGTGCCCGTCCTTCGCGCGATGGTAACAGGCCGGCGACACTATCTAGCCTCAGCAGCTGAGTGCGTCGTTAAGCCCTAAGATGACCAATATCAAGCCAGCCATAAACACACACGACAGTTGGAAGGCTCCGAGTTTCATTGCGGCGCTGCTGGGCGACGGTGCTAGGCAAGAATCCGTCCACACATTTTCCAGGTTGGCTTACCTTGCAGAGGTGGCTACAGTCGTGGGACGGGCGCCATTTGCTCAAGTGAAAAATGAATCACGAATGAGCCGAACAGATGCGCTCAGCAGAATTTGGAATGTAGTCGAGTACAAAGCGCTCGGACACTTCTCGTGTTAACGGCATACCACGACAGTGCGCAGCACACGTACACATAGACCAGATTCTATCCAACTTGTTTGACGAGCTGCTAAGCAGGTGCACTCGACGCAAAGCGTTGAACTTCTAATTTCCGTGTCATGTTTTTCAGAGCAGGCGTCGACAGCACCGTGACCGATCACAAGTCCGCAACCGATCACAAGTCCGCGACCGATCCCAATAAGTCCGCGACCGATCACAAGTCCGCGACCGATCTCAGTAAGTCCGCGACCGATCTCAGTAAGTCCGCGACCGATCTCAATAAGTCCGCGACCGACGTCAACAAATCAGCGACCGATCTCAACAAGCCGCGACCGATCTCAATAAAACGCGGCGAGGCAGAAAGAATAGGACATGGCCAACCGCATGACACCGGTAAACCTTAGCTAACGCAGTGGCTGCCGCATCGTAAACTCAGCCACGCGCCGTCGACCGGAAACAAAGCGGCGCCGGTCCGACCGTGACGCAAGACGGTGCATGCTGCACCCGCACGATGCACACGAATCACACGGGTTCCCAGCAACCAAAGATACGTCACGGAGGCGAGCACGGGAGACAGTGCCTAACTGCGAGCAATGGAATCTTATTTATGTTATGTCTTCGGCGCCCCACAGCCTCTGCAGAGATGCGGAACTTATTCCGAGGTTTCACCTTGCCACGCAAACTTGTCCTCAAGTTTCGATCACCATCCATAGTGATCGCGATCGAAACGTCAAGTTTTATGCATAGGAATGTCCCAATAACTTGTGTGTTCACCAGTATCACCCGACATACCGAAGGTCAGTCGATCTCACCGTGTATGTCTCACGGCATCATGAGTACCCGCAAGTTATCGGAGGCGATCCGGCAATGTGTCGTTGACCAGGGCGACACCGCGAGACGGGCGGGGCGGCGCGGCAGTGTTCCCCGGCGCCGGCCGTCCCCACACCGCCACCGCTCGCACCGCCCGAACCCCCTCCCCCCGCCCCCCATTCTCCTCCCCAACACACTGGTGATGGTAAGCGGAGATCCAAAATGTGGTAAACGGAAAACCGATGTAAAACGATGCGGTTTTCGGTCGATAGGTGGTGAAACTTTGAAGCTTTTTGGACGAGCGAATTTGGAACGTAGTAAGGACATGTATGATCAGTTGCATGCTATCGATTGCATTCGACCATAAAACAAGCTAATTATGGGACGAATTTTCTATGTCAAGCAATTTACGGGCTGTGTACAGCCCTAACATGGCTTGATAACGACGCCTGGTACATTTTAGCTCATTTCTGTATGTTTAAAATATAATCTTTAGTATGCCACCAATCACACGTGTAAATGTAATGCCTACAACCATGCCAGAGACCATATGCATGCTTATAGAATTGGAAAGCCTTGGATTGCAGTTTGTTACACCTCGTTAAAACGATGTGAATAACCAGCAAGAAAGGGCAACTTCTGATTTGCCACAAGTGTTTTTCTTTTGTGAATTAGAGGGAGTGTCCAACATTAGCATGCGGTTTTGAGTTGAAATAGCTATCTTGAAGATCATTCGATGCAGCTTATAACCCTGCGCTTCTCAAGACCTTAAGCTCTCTAGCATCTGAGCCACACGCCCACGAAGATGCGCAGACTATTTCGGGGAGACTTTTTCAAGGTCGCCCTGGAATCCATGACGCCATAATAACGTCATTCAAATCCTGTCGTTCCATTAGCCAAGCAGCGATCAAGGCTTGTACAAATATAATTGTCGAGTCGTCCACACCTGGCGTTCGAGACCACGATTTCCAGACAAAGCGGGTCGTCAATGGACGTAAAACCAGTTTTGTGCAAGATGTGACTGCGTAATCAAACAATGACGTAATGAGGAACATATTCACTCAACGGAGAAATTGTGCCGTCTACCGCAGACTTTTCCACTTAGAAGTATACAAATAGTTACAAGCGAGCTTGTTTCAACAAGTCTGATGCTTATTTTAACATCTTCAAATGTGAAACATTCCCTTTACGCACATGTCTTAAGGAGACGGCTGGGAGCTTACAGCATGCAAAGTGAGTAGCATGTCGTTGCACATAACTCAGAAATTATAACCAGAACTCGGCAAATGTAATGTGGATAGACAGCAGCATCAACTTTGCAGGCAGCACCAATGATGAAAATGACACTGCTGATAAAAAGGTTCAGTTCAGCGACAATGCAAAGATAAATGAAATGTTGGGTCGCATGCAAATGCTTTCTGCTGAGTCTCGGTACCATACAGAGATATATGGGAGCATCCGAGACACTAAATCAAAATAAGCCAATAACACTTCAAATCTGTCGAATCATTGAAAAACGCATGTATCTATGGCATATCACACGTGACATGTCATAACATACCAGCCTGGTGGCGGTGCATAACACGTGACAACCCTTCATCCTATTATATCGGACTCGACTGCTGAGCGATAGTTCAGTTCATTTTTTCCAAGAGCTAACGTTCCACAAGACATTCCAGCGCGCCATTTTCAAAACAGGCCATACCACGCGTACAAAATTCACTACACATCATCGTAGTCAATTAAACCAACCTAAACTAAGATTGTCGAAGGTGAAGAGCATTCTGAGATTATACGCCGTTCCGCCACAGATGTTAGTCACATTAATAAAATCGATGTTAATCACATGATATCGCCGCTTTGTGGGTGAACACTTTCTGGTAAGCTCATATGCCTCAGGCACGAAACTAATGGCAATATTTACTTTTTGGCATATTTTTTCTTTTTATGAATCCATATCCATCCATTCCATTCATCCATCCATTTCTTTTCTATGCATCCATTGTTCACATTTCAATGGACGAAGCATCCTCATGACCATACGGCTGTAAAGAAGTATGCTGATGCTAGCAAATGTTGCTCCTACAGCGACTATCGAACATGCAAGCAAATCGCGACTTATGAAGAACTTCTCCGTGAACAACCCTTACATCATGGGGTGGCAACGTTATTATTATCGGACCAGTGAAATATGCAACGTATGGCTAGCGAGTAATTATAAGGTAGGGAGAAATCAGCAAGTCGGGCGACTGGTGATACATCAAAGCCCTGTGCAGATTGCTTTCCTTTCCCACAGCTGCCAACTGCATTAATAGCCTTTCTATTTTGTTGTGTACAGGAGTTGGTCTTGAAAAGTCAATGCCCTCTGTCGCAGGAACATGTCCCGCAGAAGCAGTATGCGACGTGGTACTTTTCGGATTATAAAGGAAATAATTTGTGCCTCATGTTTGTGTATACTAACGACTGAAGCTGCATCAATCCCGCGCCGTATGTACAACGGGCTCTGCAACCGTGGCACAGCCACCGTTTTACACCACAAATTTGCAAACCCAGAGCGGCGACGACCACACCACTGACAGGTGTAGCAACATAATGATGAATCGCGTATCTGCATTGACGACCGGCGGAAAGCGGCCGTTGTGGGCGCCCGGCTGCGCCTCCGCCGCCGCCGCCGCCGCTGCCCGGGCCGGGCGGCGGTGCGCCTGACCGCGCAGCCTGACCCAGCAAATCTGCGGCCCTCGGGCGTCGGCCAGCGTGCCCCACCGCCGTCACGTCACTACGTCACGAAAGGTGTGTGAAGGGGCGGGGCCACGTGAAAGGGGCGCATATATACGGCCGGGAGCCGGAGCGACACCTCACTCCAGGCCGCTGACATGAGGCTACTGGTCAGTGGGCCGCCAGCGGTGCCGCACGCACAGACTCCGACCCCCGCAGCCGCGGCTCCCCGGAGGCCCTCAGCTCCGCACATCCGACCCCCGCAGCCGCGGCTCCCCGGCGGCCCTCAGCTCCGCACATCCGACCCCCGCAGCCGCGGCTCCCCGGAGGCCCTCAGCTCCGCATATCCGATCTCCGCAGCCGCGGCTCCCCGGCGGCCCTCAGCTCCGCACAGTCCAGCTCAGCCCGAATACCAAACCACCAGCCCGGACCGGCCCATCAAGCCCCTCCACCCCAGACCCGGACTCTGTTTGGTGCTGTGCACCAAACCGAGTCCGAGCGGACTAGACAAGCCTAATCCATAATCGACGACTCTGGTGCGAACTATACTCGCGTGGATGGTGTTGCGATGCGGACGAGTGAGAGCAGTGGTCTTCATCACACTCCACGGATGCCGGTGTCCGAGGCCTCTGTCCGTGTCCGAGGCCTCTGTCAGTGTCTGAGGACTCTGTCCGTGTTTCAGGCGATCCTGACAGCGCTCAGCGCCGTGCTGTGCACGGTCACGGCTGGTGGATACGGCTACGGCGGATACGGAGGAGGCGGATACGGAGGAGGTGGATATGGAGGAGGCGGATACGGCAAGGGAGGCGGATACGGCGGTGGGGGATACGGCAAGGGGGGCGGTGGGTACGGTGGCGGTGGATATGGAAAAGGAGGATACGGCGGAGGCGGATATGGCGGCGGAGGCGGATATGGAAAAGGCGGAGGATACGGTGGAGGCGGATACGGAAAGGGAGGTGGTTACGGCGGAGGTGGGTACGGAAAAGGAGGCGGTGGATATGGCGGCGGTGGATACGGAAAAGGAGGCGGTGGATACGGCGGGGGTGGATACGGCGGCGGTGGATACGGAAAAGGAGGCGGCGGATATGGCGGCGGCGGTGGATACGGAAAAGGAGGCGGCGGATACGGCGGAGGTGGCTACGGCGGCGGTGGATACGGAAAAGGAGGTGGTGGATACGGCGGAGGCGGGTACGGCGGAGGTGGATACGGAAAAGGAGGTGGTGGATATGGCGGCGGTGGATACGGAAAAGGAGGTGGTGGATATGGCGGAGGTGGGTACGGCGGCGGCGGATACGGAAAAGGAGGTGGTGGATATGGAGGCGGTGGGTACGGCGGAGGAGGGTACGGCGGCGGCGGATACGGAAAAGGAGGTGGTGGATATGGAGGCGGTGGATACGGAAAAGGAGGTGGTGGATATGGAGGCGGTGGATACGGCAAAGGAGGTGGTGGATACGGCGGAGGTGGGTACGGCGGCGGCGGATATGGAAAAGGTGGTGGATATGGCGGCGGTGGATACGGCAAAGGAGGCGGTGGATACGGCGGTGGGGATACGGTGGAGGTGGGTACGGCGGAGGTGGGTACGGTGGCGGCGGATACGGAAAAGGAGGCGGGTATGGAGGCGGCTATCACTGAGCTCAGCAAGTCGCCTTTCAGGCGCAGAGAAGAACTTCGACGAAACAATCCACCCGAGGACACAACTGAGGCGTTTCCATTTCGTCGCTATCGTTACTCCTTTGCCCCAGCAAATAGATGTGCCAATGGAACACCTCACTGTTCAAGTGTTCGTTACTCCGCTCCCACGCGCCGCGCGCGCAGTGCAGTGAGCGGTATTTGTTTGCCGGTTCGTCGCTCTAACGACACCTGGCGTTGGATCACAAATATACGGTGAAACTTAAACGCAACGCGTTGTTGTGACGACCTCATAATGGTGGCGCACAAGCCACGGCTTGTTGATTTCTGCTGTTAAGGCGTGCGAGAACAGATCCATCTCTAACTCCATTCACAGTCGCCGCGCTCGATGAACACGCAGGCCGAGCCCTTCTCCCACAGGGGAATGCGCCTGGGAAATACGTGGTCTGATTGGCCGCAGCTGTCCTTTACGGTGCGGAGGTGCAAGCTGTTGATATTACTACACTGGCAGTCTGCACTGATGTCAAATTAATAAAGTCGTCTCGGCCATAACGAGCTGGGCCGGTCGCTGGACTCGCAGTGCCGTGGCTTGCCGGCACCAGGACACAAGCCTGCGCTGAATGCACTGGAGGTGGGTACCAGTGGCTTACCAGCACCAGGACACAAGCCTGCGCTGAACACACTGAAGGTCGGTACCACTGGCTTACCGGCACCAGGACACAAGCCTGCGCTGAACACACTGAAGGTGGGTACCGGCGCTGGTAACGGCCCAACGTTGCCGGTAACCACACATCCGGGCTGGTGCCAACACAACGCCAGTAGACTTTTGAAATATCAACATCCCATCTGTCAACACGCGTCTGTCAACACACGAACTGTCTATCTGTCAACACGCGTCTGTCAACACACGAGCCGTCTATGCATGGCTTTCCATGGCCCAGGCCCGATATTCAGCACGATCCAATGTTTATGCTACGGTCATTAGTGGTCACGCTTGCAGAGCGAAACAAACATGCCCAAGGTAACGTCGCGAAAGCACAAGGAAGCATTCATACAAACCTTACTGATTTCGAGGTGCGTTAAAATAAACCATGCGCCCCAATGGTCGCGAAGATAGCGCATTTCTCATAGGTACGGAGTACACATGTCAGACGCCAACAACGCCGAAATGTTGTCCGCGGCGACGCCGCTTTGCGTGCAGGCGTTGTGCTGACATAGGTGGTGATGAGCTAAAACACGGTCCGATTTCTACAAGGCTTACGGCCATCTGTCAGATAACTCATAGCATTGGTACACAAATGTCCTTAAATACGGTTTCCGAGATGAAAAAACAATCATTACTCAAGGTTCCTCAAATAACCAAGCGTTATGTACCTTACGAAATGTTCTAATTCTAATCCTGAAAGCCATGGAACCGCACACCATGGCTACCTGGCTTAACACCCATACTGGCCGTCCTGAGCACATCCACAAAGTGGGCTATTTCCCCACGGAGATATAAAGCTCCGATCCTAAAAGCACTAAGCACTCATATTTGATTTGGGTTGATTTGGGTGGGGCATATTTGATTTGGGTTTGTTTCGGTTGGGTGATTTGGATTTGGGCTGTGAGGGAGGAGGGTGGCCGGACACCTGATGCATAATCCTGACCTGTGACTTCAAGAGTAGGCAATCAGTACAGTCAGTGGCGCATTCAAGGAGGCGGTGAGCCGGGAGCACATGCCCCTATCAAATTGCTTTGCATAGATAACGCTTAAGAATAACTGTCGACAAATAGATACAAAACGTTTGCTGCTGCTACACGCCATGCAAAACCGTTCACGTGCCAGCATTAAAATGTTTTTATTGAATTATTTGAAGCTGTATCCCTTTTCGACAATGGAAAATTCCGCGTACACCAAAGAATACAGTGAACGCCCAGGAGATCCTTCGACGACTACCTGCCACCGCGACTGCTGCATCTCACTCCGCGATCAACCTCCGTGGCAGCCAGTCGGACGCCTTTTGGGATACGCCGGCAATGCATGTAGTCACTATCACCATGTACACCATATACGGACATTAGCTGCCTTTCGGAGCGCATGCAAATAAACCGGATCGGAGCAAATGATGATTTTTGTTTCATTGTTTATCGCTCGAACACGAGCTTCCGAACGACACTGTTGGAGTCAGATACATGTAATATCACTTATGTGTATTGACAATTTAAATCGAAGAGATGGAGGAATTTGAAAGACTGCGTTTTTTTGGTGGCTGCTACGTAAACATTGGACAAACACCCATCCCGGCAATTAAGTGCGCTATGCGTCAAATAGGGCACGGTCCAATTCTGTTGTTTAGACTATGGCGTGTTATATTTGAAGCAATTTCCGGGAAAGGTGATGTTGGCAGCGTCCCGTTTTTTGTTGTTGTTTTTTTTTTTACTGACGCGCCTGGGACGGACAGAGTTACAATCGCTTCACGATTGGCAAACACGGTAGGTTCGACACCCCGTACGGACGGTCCCACGTCTCAGAGTCAGTCATCGTCCGCTCCGGCCGCCCAGAGCTGGCACACGAGCCTTCAACGCTGTCAAAGCGGCCCGATCCACGGTTAGCGTACACTGGAACATGCTAGTCTGCATGAACCGGCACACACTTCTGCCAGTGCAACCGTTTGTTTTCTGTTCCGTCGGTACCAGTGGGAATTATGTCGTCTTGATGCCCGTTCGCAGAGATCTGTACCCGTTTCCGACCCGTGCTTTCGGGACTAAGCACTGGTATTTTGTGTTGCCTGAATGAGGGATAAAATAGTGTGAAATGTTTCACTTAATTTCATATACTTAATCCATTGCCCATGAGAGGTCACCTTTGCTAGCAAAATCAGTTATAACTCCCTACTATCCAGTCAAATGAAGCAAACCATATAAATGTCTGTAAGGAAGATATCTAGTTCCCGGTGTTTCGGCATTTTGAGCTCTTATGTGGAGTTAACGATCTTCACATGCCACGACGCAATCATTAAATAAAGTTGTAGTGTTGAATAAAGATTATATTGACGGCATCCACCATATCATCAATAGAATGAGCACAGCTTGTCAAATTGAGCACCAATTGTAATCACTCAAGCAGGTGGTTTGGTTTGGTGTTTTAGAGTGCATCGACTGCGAATGGCCGTGCAGCAAATTACTCTAGTAAGAATGAGGCTAATGCACATACGTTGAAATGTCACAGGAGATTTTGCCTTGGCATGCATTTTGACAATGCAAGGCGCAATGACAAAAAACTGATATGTTTACTTTGTACTACAAACTGATTTATACTACATGGGGTGCAACAGAAGAGAACAGTCCAATTAAGTTTGCACACGACGAATGGTGACAGACACAATGTGATGCCTAGGCAAGAGCCGCCTGAGACAGCCAGACCGAAGCATCCTCGTTGGAAAGCTGTTCAAGCTGGTGATTGGCGATGTGGTCCAAAACTATCCCGTCGTGCTGTGTGCGCCTGGTAGAAAGTGACGTCACTGAGGGCGCCGAAAGTGAGTCGCTACTGGCGAGTGATAGTCATGTGTGATTTGTGAGTGCGCGTGTGCTGACCGCTAAACGATGCGTGCATGTTGGACCTATTGTATGCGGTCCGCGTGTGGCCTGGCACCCTGGGTCCATATAACGCCACGAAATCCTGACCACGATCAGACGTTCGCGCAGTACGTCCGGTCGGCGTGTGGTCTGGCAGGCTGAGTCCATATAACGCCACGATATCCCGACCACGATCAGACGTTCGCGCAGTACGTCGCAATGCTAGTCCAGACTGTCCATTCCACCAGTCCCGGCGACCTCTCCGCCATCGCCGCCACAATTTTCTTTCCAATGACGCCCCCCCCCCCCAATCTCGCTTTGTTTTGGCACGCGCCCAATTCTCTGCACATGCTGCATAGTGATGGACCATGGGTAAACGTTTCAGGGTGGTGCAGTTAGATCGGCACCTGGGTGCGTTCAGTTGCTCCTGCCTTGCCGGTGGTCCGCGGCCGTCCACCGGGCGAACAGGATCTGCATGCAGCATATTGGCGGTGGATGAAAGCACATATTTTTCCACTTGATAGAACAGGGTTCCGCCGTCTGTATGGAGGAGACAGTAGCCAGGAGGTGATTTAAGTGGATTTGCATTGGAAGACTATTACACGAAAGTGTCAATGAAACATTTATTTCCGTGTATACGAGGTTACTGGAATCCGCGAAGGAGGGCGCTCTCGATTCTTTCGGTGTATACGAGGCAACTGGGATCCACGTTCTTTCGGTGTATACGAGGTTACTGGGATCCACGCAGAGGGGCGCTCTCGATTCGTTCGGTGAATACGAGGTTACTGGGATCCACGCCAAAGGACGTTCTCGAAAATCACACGTCGCCGTCGTGTCGACGGGAATTGATCTCAGTCATTGCAGGGGCCGCACATCAACGTCAAAGGAGTGTGGAACTAAAACGCGATGATCGACGCATTGAAAAGCGGCCAAAAAGTCGATGCATATGCAGGTCAGTTGCACATTGCAAAGCTACGACAGAATGGCGCCGCCTGCTTAACAGCTTTGCGCTGAAATACTTGAAACTGTCACAGCTCAACTTCAAGGAACAGCCTGACATATTGAAAAGCAGATCGAGGAGCCATCCGTCCATGCAAACATATAAGCCAAGTCAAAAGTGTACAAAGTACACCATGACAGTCAAAATCGTGACTGGCGGGCAACTCAGGGCCGCTATGCCTTATACAAGCATAGAAGCCCGTTTGCTAAGTAAGGTTCTGGACTGATAAAAAGAGAAAGCCTATCTTGTACAAGCGGCAACTTTAGTGTTGCTCCTTGTAGTAAGCTGGTTTCATCCATTGTCATTGCCCTTGTTCTACAGGCAGGATAACCGGAAAGCCTTGCTGTGGGCCGAAAACCCTTACAAAATGAACAGGTTTCAAATATTTTTAGTCTACAATCGTTGCCAGTTGGATAGCGAATTGCCATTGGTCTTATCATGTTGAAGTACTTATTTCTCAGCACCGACCCCGTGAGACTGCGGGGCCGGGCTCAGCCACACTATCATATGCCGCTGCTGGCCCACCTTTCAGAGACGAAGAGACGTGGTCAGGTCAGCAGAAGCAGATACATGACGGGCACGAGGCAAACAGGCCCAAGGCAGGCCAGTGTGGAATATACTGGTCGCCGTTAGCGCCAAACATGCGTAAAACCGCCGCCGCAGATGCGTTAGACAGGGAGGCTTCCCGGCGCGATGTCAACAGCACCACGCCGCCAGACGCCGTGCTCCCAGAGAACAGGCTGAGAGCGGAGGCCGGGGGCCTGTTCAGCCCGTCCCGTGCGACAGGAGTGGGTGTCGGAGCGCGTCAGATGCGACACGAGCCCGTACGGCCGTCGGCCCGTCCCGCGCGACAGGAGTGGGTGTCGGAGCGCGTCAGATGCGACACGAGCCCGTCCGGCCGTCGGCCCGTCCCGTGCGACAGGAGTGGGTGTCGGAGCGCGTCAGATGCGACACGAGCCCGTCCGACCGTTGGCCCGTCCCGTGCGACAGGAGTGGGTGTCGGAGCGCGTCAGATGCGACACGCGCCCGTCCGGCCGTCGGCCGGTCTCCGGGCTCCGTCTGCCGCGCCGCCACACGGCTTCGGATCATACGCCAGGGCGTCGGATGGCGGCCTGGGCGCCGGGGCGCTGCCTAACGAGGGGCGAACACCGCAGGCGGCCCCGGAGCGCCGGCGCTCCGGGGCCGCCGAAACAGGGAGCTGACGTGGGCCTCACACACGGCCGGCGGCCCATCTGGAGGCTCAGATCGTGGCTGACGCTCACCGAGCGAAGAGGCCGAAGGTGCGACCAAGACCCTTCTGACCCAGTGTCGGCCCACGTATCTGCACACATGACCTATAAGCATCCGAGTGTAGTGAGCCAATCTCCGACGTCCCCCCGACAAAGCAAAAGACGGCCAATTAACAGGGACATCAGCGCGAAACAAAGACGGCCTGCGCGCTGCCAAATAAAACACGACGTCAGCAGCATGTGCTTAGGACTTGCAGACGCAGCTAGAGCTATAGAAGCAAAGCGGTGGGCCAAGCGCCATACGGCCATGAATGGACTACCGCGGTCTAATTAGCTTGAGGTCCATTCCTGCCAGGCTGCGTAGGTACAACGAGAGCGGACTCACCACCGCCCGCTCCTCCTCTGAGCCCTGCAGGGGTCACACGGGGTCAGAGGCCAGCCATCGACACCACGCGGGGTCAGCGTCGCCTGACCGCCGCAGCCACGTGGGGTCAGACCAGCTGCTCGCCTCGGTTACAGTCAGCACCGTCCCAGCAACCACATGGCGGCGACGACGGACTACTTAGGTTAAGTCGGATCGACGACAAACACTAACGTCGAGTGGCTCTCGCAACTCAAACACCAGCAGATCGAGGTCACACGAGGTCAACTACGTCGCGCTGAGGACACAGGGGCACCACACCATGCTGAGGAGACACGGATCAGCATCAGTCAGCCTATCCGAAGGGGGTACCGTCTGGATAGCCACGGCCAAACTATGACAACCCACTGAACCCCCGCGGCGCAGCGACTCGGCGCCACCCGCGACAGCCGCCGCCAACGGATCGCAGCGAGCACGGCACGCCCGGCGCAGCCGCACGTTCTGACGGGCGGCGAGCTGCAAAACGCGAGGCCAATCAGCCAGCGCGGCAGCCACGCATGAGCGCCGGCTGCCGGCTTTCTCAATGGCAGACCTCCGCCATGGCCTTGCGCAAACGGCTGAAGCCATCAGTGCTGTCCGCGCCGTTTGCACCGGATTGGCCCAGATTTGCGTAAGCGGTCCGGACAGCAAACATCACGGCGGCACTGCGCGGCGCGGGCACTCGCACTCGCCGCCGCCTTCGGAGCGCTGAAGCTCGCCCGTCGTGACCCGGACCGCTCGTCCGCCACGCCCATCTGGGCCTTAACGAGGCGCAGCGAGTCGACATATGACACTGGCGCGGCAGTCCACGGCCGTGAAATGTGTGGAGCCGCGCCCAGTCGGTCGTCGCCTGGCCTGGTCCGCTCTGGAACCGCTCTGGCCTGGTCCACGTCGAGATGATTTTGGGACTGCCACGGCACAAGTCCCAGACTGGCCTGGTCTGACCCGATCAGTCTCGATGTTTGGATCACGTGCGATCTGCTGAGGGGATCGGAAACGGGCGCACGCACGTAGGAGCCCCCGGGTTACCTGCGCCCAATTTGCACGTGGCTAGAGTTGACGTGCAAAACTTCCATGAAGACACGTGAAGTTAGGGAGATCGAGCGAATCCGATACTGTTTTAAGATAAGTGTTGAATTGCGACGCACGTAACTCGGTTCTCAGTGCTCACTTTTGAGTAGTGTCTATTCCACTGTGAAACCGTGCGTACGTCCCTGAGCCGGATGACCTGCTTCGACCTGATCCGCCGCTGCTGTCGAGGGGTTAGCTTGTCCGATCGTGAGTGACACGCTGGACGGGGTCCGTGACGGGCCGCCATCGGGAGCTGACCTGCATGAACTCCGGCTCGTTGGCGGTCTGGTCCCATCGGTTCTGCAGGATGAAGATGTTCGGGTTGGAGAGCCGGGACGATACCTTGTGAAAGAAGTTCTTCTCCTGAAAACAGCACGGAAAACGCACAATACGTCAGTGACTGTCCTATAGCTGTAAGAGAACGGCTTGGTCTGTGTGGAGAGATGCACAGATGAAAACTGGGGCCAAACGTAATTTGCATTCTTAGGGATACAGTCTGTTTGCGTTGCTGGCGACTAGCTAGAAACATCGGCGTGGCATGACTTCCGGAGCTGGCGTGTTTCAGTGGAGAACATGTCGAACACGCTTGTCTTACGGAGCGTCTGTGTCGTCGCCGTGGCAACCGCCATACCATACTGTGCACTGAAGGCTGTTCGCCAATGACCTTTTAACATTCAATGGTAACATCAGCACACAAACGCCATTTGAGGGGCAATCGTGTTGCCACCAACAGGAGCTTCTGCCGCACATACCAACAGCAACATGAGCCCCCACTAGTGATGTGAACAATCACAGCAGTAGCCACGATGACATCAGCGGGGATAGCGCCACCAACCACCCCCACTACACCTGCAGGATGGAGACAACCCGCTAACCAGGTCACTGTATGAGTGACCAGGGTGTAAAGCGGTCAAGTGTCTACAAGTGGTCAAGGTCAAGTGTCTGGTACACCAAGAAGAGTGGGAACGTCCTCTGTTCATGGCAGTGGGGTTCGGGGCTGACGGGGTGGGAACCACACAACAAGCACTGAATATATTTCCAACTTAATGACTGCTGGAGCCAAAATAGAACTGTGATGAACCCTTTCATTTCACTTCGCAACAAACGCAGCAGACCGGCAGCGTCAACCCTCTAATGGATGGAGGCTGCTCCGGAGCGATTTGGCACGAGCACTGTGCCGCGATGGCTGTGCGCGGCGGCGATTCGGACCTATCTCAAACCCGTGCAAGTCAATATTTTACGGAAAAAAAACAGCAGCGTCAAGAGCGAGCAACTGGCAAAACCAGAGACGTCATGTGAGTCAGGAGGTGCCGCAATGCGCAACTTATGTAACCAAACAAGACTTTCACCGGGCCCGGCTCCTTTGCAACATCGGTACCGCGGGACAGAAGTACGGCACGGCATGCCTCCAGCGCGATACGTCGGCCACGACGATTAAATGGTATAGCACGTGAATCGCAACATATTACTGGTGAGGCCAGACAGCCAGAACAGCACGGTTCGCGGCAACCGATCTTGGCCCAGGTCGGCGTCCCTTTCGCTGGCTGTGAGGCCGCAGCCGCAGGTGACCTGGAGGGTCAGACGGGTGTCCAGTCAGTCAGTCTTGCCGCTGAGTGGCTATTTTGTGTGAGCGTGATCTGAAACAGTCGTGCTGACTCACGCACCGTGCCGTCCCCCGCCCGAGCGCCCGATAGCCTGACGCCCGTCCCCCTGGGCCGCTCCGGTCACCGCGGGAGGTCGTTTCGCCACCGGCCGCATCAGCGGCGGCGGGCAGCGACCGGCGGCGCCGCGGGGCGCGGCCGGCGGCGCGGCTCGGCAGCAGCGGCGCCCCGGCCGACAGGTCATCGCCGCGCCGGCCGAGCGGCCACGCACCGCCAAGGTCAGCCCCGGGTCACGCTGACGACACCCGCCGGACGGCCGGGTCGCCGCGGCGCCGTGACACGGCACGCCACGACGGGGCGGCCGGAGCGCGCCCTGTCATGGTCGGCCGCCCTGACACAGCGCGAATCCGGCGGCTGCCCCGTCACAAGGCGGCGCACTCGATAGGCTCCTTCGATAGCGGGCACGTACGCTGCTGGTGCAACGGGAGCCCGACAACCCAACGGGCATGACAGCTGACCGCAAGCGTAACGAGCATTACAGCCTTATGAAGTGAACCAGAAAACGTAACGAGCATACCAAACGGACAAAGGGTGATAATCGTGGCTTACGAAATACGCGCGGAGTGCGGTCACGCTCGGGTGGAGGTGGCAGTTACGTATCAGGGAGATCAGTTCCCCCATATTGTTATGCTCGAGACGTAACGCTTGCACATACCCGTGCACCTGTTGATTTGCTGTCAACCCGCTGATGATCACGAAATATTGACTCTGATTCACAGCTTCGTCAAAACGTCTAAGGACTGCAAACGGCACTCATTAGTTTAGCAAAATGTGCCGGCCTCCGGGGTAATCGGCAGCAGGAACGCCAAGAGCTCAGACGTTTATGTAACCGGCGGTCCCGGAGGCACATTAGCTGAGCTGACTCTCACGCTTCGACGTCCGGTGCCCGACAACGTGGGTTCTCTCACCGGCCCTGGTGGTTAGCAGCGTGATGGCCACTAAAGGGAATCGGCCTGGGAGGGGGAAATGGGGGGGGGGGGGGCTCTGTTACAACCGGCGACAGGGAAAATGGTGAATACCAAACGCTGCCTGTCGACGCGGTTGTTAGTGCTATGTCATACAGTTGTTATACTATGCATGTTGACGCAGCTGTTATGTAATCGACCTCTCCGCCCGTCATGGGTCGTCCCCGGTCCTAAAAAGGAGTTGAATCGGGCCCATGCACGATGAAATGCACGCTGACTAAAACAAAGCGCACCTGAACGCTAATCCTCTCTTGACATCTGTCATGCCACGGTGACGGGTGATAACTGTGAAATTCGGCGACTTCCGCATAGGTCTTATTTCAAGACAAATCAACATATTTCAAAGATTTTTCACGACGGACTGAGCACGGTGTTTAACACATTAGAAATTATCAGCTCCCTAGTTATCTAACTTAACCACAAGGGCGTCGTCGTCCAGTAGGTTGCTCAACGTATTCTGACAGAGTTGGCCAAAACCTCTAGTCATGGCGGCTGGCTATGACGGTGGCGGCGGCAAATCCCGCATAGCACGCTAGTTTGGAGCAGTGGGCACACGCTGCTCGGCACTGCGTAACATCCGGAGGGACTTAGATGAGATGACACATGTGACAACACGGTTCCCAAGAAAGAAGGTGGCCGAAAGGGCGGAGTAAGGGGAACTATCTGGTGCGAACCATACGACACGAGATGGCCGCGTCGCAGCGTTCACTGGTTGGCCGATTCGGGACACGTCAGCCGTAGTCAACCGCTGGCCGTCGCTGCGACCAAGAGAGGCCCTCTGAGGTCCCGTGACGGCAGCAGGTGTGTAATGGGGGGGGGGGGGGGGGGGGGAGCGGAATGGTCGGTGACGCGCCGCCGAACGAGCGGACCGCCAGACGGATTGGCGAGGATGTCCTCCGAAGGATGAAACGGCAGGCAGCGCCGAGCGTACCCCTAGATCACCAGAAGGGGGTCAAAAATCAAGAATCAGATCCACCAGAATGTACATCATGCCATTTGTGCCTGCCTGTGTGCAGGTATCTTCGGAGCTGCATGAGGGAGACAATAAGGTTATCACCGTTCGATCTTCGTCCATTTCGTTGGCTATCAACGGTTATTTTTAATGTGCCTAAGCACATTTTGTTGTGGATGTTAACACTACAAAACAATGTTTGCAGATTTGAGCCAATGCACGCAATCCAACCAATTGGGGTTTTTCTCGGCATAAGCAAGAAAAAGCTAAGCTGCTGGTTTTTCGACATTATGAGTTTAGGGCTATTATGCTGCCGGTTATCGACCAGCGATATGTCAGGATGTAAACGGAACTGTCAAGCAAACCTTTGAAATATCGTTATTACTACAGGTTTTAAGCTGTGTTCATGATCTCGAGTGAGCGACGCTAAGCAAGGTTAAACAAAACACAACATACACTTCAAAAGCAAGACACGTAAATCCTAAAATTATCCAAATCTGTGCAGAAACTGCGATAAAAATAATGTGCATATATATATATATATATATATATATATATATATATATATATATATATATATATATATATATGTACCAGTACAATATACCAGTATCGGCCGACTGCACGCAATCGGCTCACTCATCAGTTGACGCTTGCCGACTGCGCCGGCCGTGAATCACCGTGCAGTGTACCTAAAAAATCGTCACGTCTGAGACCAGATCAGCATGCAAGAGACACGTTTTCGGTGCGAAAAGCGTGCACTTAGTGCTCCAGAGGCTGCAGAAAATCTAGCCACGATTGCACGTCGAAACGGAGATATCCTTCAGAAAATCTTATGGGAGGATCATGTTAACCCTCTCCGTTATCAAGGCGACGGTTAGCAAAGTTTTCCTTCGATTGTTTTACAACAATGGCTGATACAATGTACTGTTCACCGGGCCTGGCGGCCGCCGGGCGGCGCGCGAGCGAGCCAGTGCGAACAGGCATCCTCTGCCAAACACCTTGACCCGGTGCGCGCGTTGGTGCAGCGCCATCTGGTAGTGCCGGTGCGCGCGCAGGCGCAGCGCCACCTGGTAGCGGAGGCCACACTCGCGTGAGCAGCAGGACGAGAACACTGCTGCGTCGGCACTGACACACTGGCACACACTGAGGACACACTGGCCGTCAGAGCTTATTCCACAGCTGCGTGCAACAGAGCAGGGAGTGGTCAACAGAGCCACGACGGGGCCCGCGCCAAGTGGTGGAATCTGGAGCGGTTCTCTTACAAGCCGTGCCTGAAGCTCGCCTCAACTCACTGTGTTCCTAAGTTCAACGCTTTGATCTAGTTCTCCATTTCGATTAGAACATTGAGCCCAGACGCAATCGAATACCTGTGTTTGGGCATGTGCATCGGAATTAGTTTGAATGCTGGGCCGTGGCTGATTTGGGATGGGGCACACCTTTGCTTAAATGGTCTGGCGTTGTGACGTAAGCGAATCCATCTGCGTACGAAGCGAGGGAACGTGAGTTTCGCCCTCGCCGGAAGACTGCTGCGTCCCTCCCCTGCGTCCAGCCGTACCGTAAGAGACGGACCGCAACGACCTTCTAGGAGCGCCTCTGGTCCGCACAAAGTTCGCACCGTCCACCTTTGACAGGTGGTGTAGTCCGACAGGGAACCACTCATCCGAGGAGGCACGAGACTACCCCCCAGTCTCCAATGGCCGCAAAGGTCCACACTCCGCATAGCGGCCCGCAGGAGCAAAGCATGCGCGTAGCATTTCACGTTTCAATGTGCTCCTTGCCTGTATGTGCGTCGTGAATGTCCCACACTGCGCGTGAATATACATAAGCCGACAGTTCTGTCTCAAGTCACACCGCCGCGTCCGACAGGCTGGTGATCCTGAGACCACCGTCATGTAAGGCCAGCGACGCTGCTGACAGGCCCTGACAGTCTCCCGCTGAAGACGGGCAGGTCTCAGGGTACCTGTACCTGTACCACAACACGCAGTACCTGTTACGTCCGGCCGAGGCCACTTATTGGAAGCGAGTGGCTGGACTACGAGAGCGAGCACTTGGGCTCTAGACTTGCCACAGCACGGCACGCGACGAAGGCACATGGGGTCCAGACGACGTGCTGAGCCGTCGCGACGGCATCCTGTCCAAGCGTTGCTCCGCATCACCGTCACGCGTCAAGTCCCCCTCCCGCACGGCTCGGCTGCTGATAGCACGGCTGCCAGAGGGCTCCCATATATCCGCACCGGGCGCTGCCCACTGTCCACGGCTGACCGCCTGTTGTACCTCTCCGCTTCAGCACTCGGGAGTGGCAGACTCCCTGTCAGATCAGTCACATTGTCAGACTCGCTGACAGACTCCGTTCCCTGTCAGATCCAGTCGACATTGTCAGACTCCCTGACAGACTCAGCTCCGTCAGATCAGTCACATTGTCAGACTCCCTGAGACTCAGTTCCGTCAGATCAGTCACATTGCCAACTCCCTGACAGACTCGGCGAATTTTCGACGATGCGCCGAGTCAAGCTCGCTGCGCAGGCCAGCGGGGACCGATAACGGGCCGCAGCAGCGACAGCGACGGCCCTGGTCGGCAGTCCCCGCGGGAGTGGCGCCAATGGGAATGGGACGGTGAAATGAGCAGGCCACTAGATATGCCTATTTCCAGGGGCCAGTTACGAGTGCACTGCAATTATCGTAGAATGCATACGGATGAGCTGGGACGTGATGCATGTTGCAGCTTAAAGATAGCCCCTAAAACGTTACCTTCCTTGGCATACCCCACAATACATTTTACATCGTGCATCAATAGCAAGCAATGCTATAGTTTAGTACTGGAACGCTCCATTCATTAAACCGGTTACAAGACTGCAGAGTTGCGCCATCTGTAGACAAGTCTGAAACCCTGCATATCATCCATTGGGGACAGATGTCAAGTACGGGTTCCCTTGTCGGCACTCTGAGGCACCGATAACCTCAGACAGCACCAGTGGAGAGCCATCCGAATACCGACCACGGAGATAACCGACAACTTCGCTGCAGTCGGCTCCAACGTCCATCCTCGCTTCAACTGCCCGGTCCACCTCACCACAGCACCCAGACTGCACTGGCTAAGCACCGCTGCCCGAAGCCAGCCGCAGAGTCCGTTTCTCCAGCAGCCGGGCGGCGCAGCTCAGCACTGCTGCCCAAAGCCATTCACAGTGTCCGCCTATCCAGCAGCCGGGCGGCGCAGCTCAGCACCGCTGCCCGAAGCCAGCCAGTGTCCGCCTCTCCAGCAACCGGGCGGCCCAGCTCAGCACCTCTGCCCGAAGCCAGCTACAGTGTCCGCCTCTCCAGCAGCCGGGCGGCGCAGCTCAGCACCGCTGATCGAGAGCCGACTGTCGCCGCCCCCCGACGGCGGCCAGGCCGCGGAGGGACCCACCGTCTACATGAGGGACAACCCCGTGACACACCGTCTGCCTGGGGGACGACCCCGTGACACACCGCCTGCCGCAGGGGACGACCCCGTGACACACAGCCTGCCGTAGGGGACGACCCCGTGACATACAGTCTGCCCGGGGGACGACCCCGCGACACACCGTCCGCCTGGGGGACGACCCCGTGACACACCGTCTGCCTGGGGGACGACCCCGTGACACACCGTCTGCCTGGGGGACGACCCCGTGACACACCGTCTGCCTGAGGGACGACTCCGTGACACACCGTCTGCCTGGGGGACGACTCCGTGACACACCGCCTGCCTGAGGGACGACCCCGTGACACACCGTCTGCCTGAGGGACGACTCCGTGACACACCGTCTGCCTGGGGGACGACCCCGTGACGCACCGCCTGCCTGAGGGACGACCCCGTGACACACCGTCTGCCTGAGGGACGACTCCGTGACACACCGTCTGCCTGAGGGACGACTCTGTGACACACCGTCCGCCCGGGAGACGACCCCGTGACATACCGTCTGCCCGGAGGACGACCCCGCGACACACTGTCTGCCCGGGAGACGACCCCGTGACACACAGCCTGCCGTAGGGGACGACCCCGTGACACACCGTCTGCCCGGGAGACGACCCCGTGACTCGTCGCTGGCACCAGGATCCGTCCGGTGGCGAACTCTGTGCGTTTGGATCGACTGGGCGACGTCCGCTCTATGTGACGGTGGCCGGCGCCGGGCGCTTGGCGGCGCACAGCTCTCGCGATCATCGGCGACCAGACGTACCGTTTGCATGAGAGTCGACTCGGCGTTGGCCACCAGCACGAACACGTCCGCGTCCAGGCAATGGGCGTCGATCCATGCGTCCAGACCCTGCAGGTGTTGGGAGGGATGGGTCAGACCACAGGACGTGGGAGCATCACCAGACTACGTACCCTGCGGAGGGTGGGAGGGGTGGGTCAGAACACAGGACGTGGGAGCATCACCCGACTACGTACCCTGCGGAGGGTGGGAGGGGTACCTCAGACTACAGGACGTGGGAGCATCACCCGATTACGTACCGTGCGGAGAATGGGAGGGATGGGCCAGACCACAGAACGTGGGAACATCACCAGACTACAGACCCTGCGGAGGGTGGGAGGGACGCGGCAACAGACAGCGGATGTCGGCCGGCACGACCCCGAGCCGCGGGGCGACGGCACAGCCTGAGGCAGCAGGGCAGGGGGTAGCAGAATCAAGAAAAAAAACATCGCGACCGCTGAGTCAGCCAATGGAAGAAGTAAGGCGTGTAGTGATGGACAGCAACGTAAAATGTGTGACGGGTGTGATAGGTGTGGCAGGTATGTGTGTGACAGATGCAACAGGTGTGGCGTATGACAGGCATGACAGATGTGACATATGACAGGTGTGGTAGGTGTGAAAAGCATGGCAAGTGTGACACATGGAGCAGGTGTGACACATGTGGCAGGTGTGAAACACATGTCAGGTGTAACAGATATGAAAGATGTGACAGGTATGACATGTGCCATGTGTTAAGGTGATTTCACATGTATAACATGTGGTAGGTATGACATGTGTGACAGATGTGGCAAGTGTGGTACATGTGACAGGTGTGATGTATGTGACAGGTGTGGCAAGTGACAGGTTTGGCAGGTGACGGTGCAGCAGGTGACAGGTGTGATGGGTGACAGGTGTGATAGGTGGCAGGTGTGGCAGGTGACATGTGTCACAAGTGACAGATGCAACAGGTGACAAGCATGGTAGGTGGCAGGTGTGGCATGTGACAAGTGTGGCAGGTAACAGGTGTGGTAGGTGACAGGTGTGATTGTCACCTGTGTGACGTCAATGCCTGGCGAGTCGACGAAGACCACGTCATCCCTCAGCAGGTGGCAGCGCCGCTTGGGCCAGTGGACGTACACCACGGCCGACTCGTCCAGCTTCTCTTTGTGCAGGGCGTGGCCCAGCTGCGCCACCGACTGCCGGCGGGGGCACGGGACACGGTCAGCGGCAGACGAACAGGCGGGACACGGTCGGATATGACACGGTCAGACGGGACATGGCCAGACGGGACATGGCCAGATGGGACATGACCAGATGGGACATGACAGACAGGACGCTGCCAGGTGGGACGCTGCCAGAGGGGACACCGCCAGACAGGACTTGGCCAGATGGGACATGGCCAGACAGGACATGGCCAGATGGGACATGGCCAGACGGGACATGGCCAGACGGGACACTGTCAAAACAGAATATGGTGAAACGGGAAACGACGGACACGATGGTCGAACGACTCATGGACGGATGAGGCTCCACCCCCTGGGGGCTCGACATGGGACGCATCCAAGCAGCATTAGCCGAAGGAACTGCACAGACGGGGCAGGGATCCAGCGGCGGTAAGGGATTAAACATCTGTGATAGGCATATTGAACGGCGTGATGATGAAGCGGTCCACCAACTGCTAACGCGCCCCAGTCGCTATAGCTTGGACAGGAGGATACGGTTACCCCACGTGTGTCAGGAGGTTGGCCGACTCCGACACCAACATCCGACATGTCAGGGCGCAGCACCCGACAAGCAGATCCCTCGAGAGTTCGCCCCAAACAAAACAAACGAGA
Organism: Pollicipes pollicipes; assembly: GCF_011947565.3. NCBI lineage: Eukaryota > Metazoa > Arthropoda > Thecostraca > Pollicipedomorpha > Pollicipedidae > Pollicipes > Pollicipes pollicipes. The sequence continues at coordinate 35,510,186 of NW_023596818.1, forward strand.
AAACGTGTCACCCGAGGGGCGACACGCGTTGCTGAGCCCAGCCCAAGACCCTGCTGGACGGACGCTCCGGTGAGGCGGCGGAGGGCGCGCCGGAGCCGGGGCGACTGACCTCCACGCTGCGCCGCTGGCCGTCGTCGCCGACGGTGAGGAACGCCTCCTCGCCGTCCACGCCCTCCACCTGCAGGAAGCAGTTGGTGGTGTGGCCCATGCCGCTGGGCAGCACCTTGTCGCGTAGCATGGCGTTGATCACTGAGCTCTTGCCGTTGCTGGTCCTGCCAGGCACGGACGAGCGCGTGAGGCAGCACGGACAGTGAGCGTCGGAGAGGCGCGGTGTGCGCGCGGGCCACCGACGAAGAAGCGCGAGCGAACACCCACCGGTACTGCCGTAGACACGTCAACGTGACGAACTGGTAGCGGCGGGGGCGAATGTCAGTGGCAGCCTCACATTTCCCCACACGTGATGCGATGTGGAAATACCGTTGCAATGAGCATGTGTGATGCTATTTTGGACACAGGGAATTCGTCGTGTGTCCAGATGTGCGCACAGTGACCGCCTGAGAATGAACAGCACGGTGGCGGCAGGGCTCCGGAACGGTTGCAGAGACCGGCAGGGCACGGGAGACGGCGGGCGGGCCACTAGAGCACGGACTTGGACAACATATAGGATATGAGACACAGATAACGGCCAAGAGGGCACGGGCCGTGGATGGGGGCAAGTGAATGGGGCTAACAGGAAGGCACAGGGGGCGGGCGGATCACACTCGTGCGGGTAAGGATAGCAGGAAGGGGAGCGAGAGGGAGGGATGGTGGGAGGGAGCAGGGGACCAGCAGACCGGCGGGGCCCAAGACTAGATGGGGCACACGGAGAACACCATCAGCAGCGGCCAGGCTCGGCAGCTGACCAGACACTAGCCGGACGGGCGTGGAGGCGACTGAGCCAGCCGACACGGCGCACAGAGGGGGCGCCGGACGGCCGCACCTGCCGAAGAAGGCCACCTTCATGTGGTCGCGGGCCAGCACGTCCCGGATGCCCTTGACCTTGCTCTGGTAGGCCCGGACGGCCTCTGCCTGGTCAGCGCTCGCCAGACCCTTGTCCAGCGGCACATCTGCAAAACACGGGCAAAACACGTCAGCCGGCGGCGGACGGGTGGTGTACTCGGCACGACCGCAGCACGGTTAGACAACCCTCGCAGGCTTTTGCGATCTGCGATGCGATAACACTGCTGAAAGGATGCGATAACACTGCTGGAAGGACAGCGCCACACATCTGGGTTATGATTTGCAATACTTTCGTGGACTAAGATGCTTCTGGGTTGTATGCAATGCCAGATACCTCGATCCATCCTACATACGTCATGAAGCCGCTGCATTTTAAAAATTAAGGTGACAAATGCTTCATGGAAGGCTTGGCTATTATGTAGAGTAACTTAGCTCCGACTTGCGATAATGCGGAGCAATGAGGCACACATATATTAACTACTTGTAAACAACTTGGGCAGGCAAGCCAGCCTACCACGAGCACAGGAACTCAATGCACACATATAAGTAACAACCAATGCCAGCTACATCATTCCAACAGAGCAAGACATCCTCACAGCTTCCACCTTTTTGAAGCTCTTCTGAGCTAAAAGTGTATATATGTAATCAATACGACGACATAGTATGTAATCAGTACGACGATGCTTATGTAAGGCATATAGTGTTAAAAACCTCATGAACTGAACACATGCCACAACCTATGAGTAGTCCATTCTAAAAAGATCGACACAACAGCGAGTTACAAACGTGTTTCCAAAACTCTACTCACTGTCAATGAAGTGCACGACGTCCAAGACATAGTCGTCTATATCGCCGTATATGTCGTTAATTCGCTTCTTGGCCTTGACAAACACCTGCAGAGGCGAGGCTGAGGGCGACTGTTGACGCATCTTGCGGTAAACCTTGCTGTCCCCGGCTGGTGCACCACTGGTGGCACCTGCTACCAAGCCAGACATGGCAGCCCAGCTGAAACTGGTCGTCAGAAACGTCACTAAGCCTGTCCGAACGACTGCCGGGCCAGGCACGACCACTGGTCAGAGTTTGCTGTGACCACTGTTCATACAACCGGCGTAGCACCTCGTGCGCTGTATCAGCAGCACACCAAGCTTGACGTCGACAACTGCCCACACAATTACAGCTAGCCGTATTAGTGCGAAGTCCCAAACATTCTATAAAAGCCTGCAATGCACTTTGTCTTGACGTCAGACAAATGACGTGATGACAGAGTTGAATGCTATAACCCTTGGCAGGATATGACGGGGATTCCTATGCAATTTTTTGAAACCATCTCCTGAACTACTCCATTCATCGCTCCATCCAGTTGAATGCTGAAAAGTGATGAAAGCAGTCTCGATGAAAAGGGAACATTGCAGCCAGCTGATGTCGAAATTATCAGTGACTGTTGGAAGAGCTAGATGCACCATGGAGAAGACTAAGATATATCATTAGGCAATAATTCATGATACCTCATATTACTCTTGCAGGTAAATGGTATAATGTGCTGACTCACAAAAGTATGCACTCCACACATAAAGACATGTTTAGTTGGAAAAAATATAAGTTGATCTCAACTGACATGACATAGTAGGCAAACTGTGAGTCATTCATGTCAGAATTATGTGAGGTCGGAAATCACATTGCAGAACTAAATACATGTCTAAAAGGCTCTATGCCTGGAGCCAAATACCCACCTTCCATCAGGCTCATTTTAAACCAAAACTTTTCAGTTATTGCAGCTTGATAACTGGTAGGTACCACAAAAGTGTTTGATATCCAAGCTCATGAATGTGCCGACTGAAGGTAAAAATACTGCGTGGGTAGGCCATGGGGCCTTCGTGACTGAAAACAAACAGCGATCATGGAAGGAAAAAACAACAAATGGATTACAGTGACTAGTGGAGTCTACCAGGGTGCAGTGCTAGGGCTCCTGCTGTTCTGAGCTACATGAATGATCTGTCTGATGAACTGAAGAGCTGTTCCACAATGTTTGTGAATGACATAAAAATTTACTGAGGCATAGCTGACCATTGTGGCAGGAGGCATTTAGCCATTGTGATCATTGGAGCAGCTGACCATGACAGAGGGCTTGGTATGGACACTTTGCCTGTGCTCAGAAATGAAAAGATTTCCTTCATTTTGCAAAAGTAAATGATTTTGCATGCTGGACAGCTAAACCTGGACTTAAAACATCAGATAAACAGAGCTTGATAAATTCTGTGGTGAATTTGACATGGGAAGAGGAATTTATTGAGATTTTTCTAACCATGAGCACACTGCAAGGGATGTTATGAAAAACATCAGAGCCTTGAGTCTTGCCAAAATGACATTTGCTATCAGGACACAGTCCAAGGTGTTTAAAGCATTTGTTTGCCCACTCCTTGAATATGGAAGCTGAGTGTGGGAACCAATGCTGTGTGGAGACCAGGATGCTGTGGAGTGTGTTCGAAGATGTGCCACCAAGCTTATTGCAAGGGTTCAACACTTTCCATGTGAAGTGCACCTAAAAAAGTATACCTTTGAAGTATGTACCAGAGGAGATGCAGGGGCAGAATGAGCATAGTTATTAGATGCTAACTTACAAGTAAATTGGTAATCAAGAGGCTTTCTTCCAAATGGACACTTGATACCTGGTGAAACTTGCCAACATCCCCCCAAGGCAGCAGCCTCATGTTTGCAATCAGCAGAGATGAGATCCTTTTTGTGTCAGAATAGTGCCTCTGTTGAACAGCTTACTTGCTAAAGTTGTTGTGTCACCAAATGTGATTGCATTCAGAAAAATATTTACAAGCACTGGCAAGTATGCCAATATCATATCAGACCACCATGCTAAGCACTCTGAGTGCCTGACACCAGCCAGTGAGCATACTTTCCCAAGTCTACCAAACCTACCACACTAACCAAACAACCAGCCAAAATAGAATTATTGTGTTTCATGTATATGAATGCAAAGCACACTACAGCATTATTACACATACAGTACCTCAGTTTTTTTCCTAGCTCTGTTGTCCAACAGCAATAATTATACAAAATGTCAGCTTCAAAATGGGCTTAATGGAAAGCGAGCATTACCTAATGGTGCTTGGTATAAAAGCAGCATTCTGTCAGCAGAATGATGGCCAAAGATGATGCGAACAAGTAGCATTGCTTAAGGCATTGGAACTGGTTTGTTGCTCTCTGTTAAGGCATATGCTACATCTATAATTTGTCATCAATTCAGCATGAATATATCATCTGCAACATCATGGATCCTTTCCTCTTAATACACCCACAAAAAAGATTAGTGATAGTGACTTTCTAGAATATCAGCACTTGCACCATGGCTTAATCATCATATTATTCTCTATCACTTATGCCCTGGGCACAGTTACCACAATGAAGGGTGTAGATATCACAGTCAACTGTTAGGTAAGTCACCTCATCTGCTTTTGACATTTCATCACAATGATCAATAATATCCTTTTTCTTGGTTTGAAACCAGTTTGCATCATTTTATGTTCCAAATCCCAATCATAAAGCAGGTAGAGGGTGTGGCAAAATGGCAATTTGCAAGCATAAACAAACATCGTCTGTGAAACTTTTGTCAGCAGAAGATTATTGTGATGGATAGTTTAACATCTGCAATTGCATACTACACACTTAAGACCACAGTCTGAAGCTCCAAGAAATACAGCAAACAGGTGACTAAGTTCACGAGCAGCTGACAGTTGTGAACTTTGCTGCTTTTAGTTGTATTTCATAGAATTTGAGATACCAGCCAAGAGTAAATGGTAAAAGATTGTTAAAGATGAACAGTTCCAGAGACGGTTTGCTGTTCGTAATTTTCTTCCTATGAGAAGGCGAGGAGTATCCGACTACACTTTACAACAGGCCACTACGCACATTTTTACACGACCACGATAAAACGACACATACCACAAACTCACCCGACGATACACGGGTACACACCCTGTCCCATACCACGGTCAACTATTGGGCGAGTTTGTCGCACATGAGCCCTATTCGCAAACAATTTGGGCAGCCACTTTTGATAATAATAAAGGGATCTTTAATATGGCAGTAATGTGTGTTACATAACTGGCGCAGATCTGGCAATCTTTCAGGTCTTTGGCTACTATGCGTTTAACGCTGTCTTGGCATAGCCTTGCGTCAAGCTTCCCTAACGCGGCCGCATTTCCGGGGATGAAAACTTTGGAACGGGTGATTTCCATGCCTCTCGCCTAGTTTTTTACTGCGCTGTGGTGGGGTTATCAGCGGCACAGTTTAGGCACACAACTTCCTAATTTGAGAGTATCATAGGTATTGCCTGGTCCCTTTCAGGCGTAGTTTTCCTTCACATTGGCTTTTGCTCGCCTTTAGATATTCATAGCTCATCAGAAAGAGGGGAGTCAGCATATCAAGTAAGTCTGGCTCTAAATTATTGGTAGGATCCAACTGTTTGTAGATCGATCACAGCTGTACAATGGTTAATGACTCCATGTGGACTTATGATGGTCTTTCTCATAACCCTCACATTTTGCTAACAGCCCGGTAATTGTACTGGCAGCTTTCAATCATTTTGCTACACTTGTTTTGCCATTTCTCATCTATTTCTCTGCCTCTGGTTGTGCATTGATTATGCTTGGTAAATCCCCACACCTATGTCACTTTGTGTCAAGCATGGGTACCACCCTACAAAGCTGCATCTGGCCCCTGATGGAGCTAGACTTGGGAAGCAAGTAACAATTGTGTTTGTTGTCATGTTAGCAAACTAGAATAAGTCAGTCATAAAGTTTAAGTGCTATTGAAATTATTGCTGTAATTTGCAGCCACACTTGAAAGTGATGTTACACATGTGGATGGTCTGGCCTCTTGTTTGCCTCTGTTATGCACAATCAACCCCCACCCCACCACCTCCCTGTAGGTTAACATAGCTTTTGAATAGGCTATATCTTTCCTCTTCATAATCATGACAAACTGAGCTTCAAGTAAAAATTAGTTTTTGCACCTGGTGTGCATGCTATGTATAATATAATGCTGAATTACTTGATGTCTTATGCATCAACTTAGATGCTAATCATTAACTGATGTATATATTTATATATCAGAATATGCCTTCTTGTCTCTGAAACTGGTGTTTTGATGGTTTTATAGACAAAACAAGGGTGTTCAATTTTGATATACTATACTTCTTACTGCACTCATGCTGAAACATATGACTACTGCTGGGCTGCTAGCTGCAGAAGGCACTGTGGGCATGTGAAGTTATACAATTGCAGAGTCATACCTTATGTATGTATCACTTGGCTTTTTTGCTCACAGTCAGAGACAATATGATTCTGGTCCTGGGCTCTGTCTGAGGCCATTCGGGCATGCTTTATCAAATGACTGATGAGTATTGGTATGAACATCTGTAGTTAAGGTAACAGGTCTGGAAAATATGCTTCCAACTATGGATATGGTTTTAAGATTGACTAGTTGTGTGGTATCTCCACCTATACCATGTTTTTCCCACCTTTGTTGTGTGTTCTCTACTTTTACCATGTTGTCTTTACCTGTACCATGTTACCATATTCACCATCTCCAGCACTACCATGTTACTGGAGTGCTGAAAGTGTAGCCATTCATGCATCAGTGTTAACCACCCCACAACTGGGACACCAGAGGTACAGGATTTGATTCCTTGCGGTGCCCGCCCTTTGTGCCGGGGTGAGAGGTTGGTGACATCATAAAGCCTCAGCAGCTGACTGCATCGCAAAGCCCTAATGATGACCAACCATGTTAGGTTTAGGTTGCCAGATGTCTCTGCAGGTTCCATGCTGATATGCCAGAGCAAAAATGGTAAATGGGTTATCAATCCCATTTGCACAAGACACATTTTAATTAAGAAGTTTTTGTTTTGTGGCATAATTTAGATATATGGTGTAGGAAGCTACATGTTTTGACACTATCCTAGGGCCTGTCAGACATGTTAACACAAAATACACCAACATTATGAGGTCACAAAGATTGAGCTTATGCACTCTGTTTGCCTAATCACTTAGCATCTTGGTGATCCTGACCAATTGCCCAATTGTAAATTATTTCATTTGTAACAGTTAATTCAGATGACATGGGTTGTCTTAGTCAGTTATTCATTTTAGGCAGGGGATTTTGTGGCAAAATAATAGATGCCAATTGACTTATGTTGTACAGAACAAGTGTGGTACACCTAATCAAAATGTGGTCATAAGAAATCTTGCAATTAAATGGCCACCCAAAATGAAATGACACATTTGTTCACTAAAAAGATCGCTTATGGAGATGGCGTCACACAAAGCACCCAGTGCACGGCCACAGCGGCTGAAACGTCTCAACCCTTCCCTCCCAAGGGTTGCACATGTGCGGGTGGCTTTTGAAGGCTGACACCGCAGCGCGGACAGTGCTGCCACCACGGCACAGGCGGCCGCCTGGCGAGTAACGCGCGTGCCTTTCGCCAGGTGTTATGTCGACCGGGGCTGGCCAGGAGAAGGCGCTGCGCCTGCTGCGCCATCTGCCGCGGGTCGGCCTCACCAACATCAACCACCCGATCGGCAAGCCGCCGGTGAGACTGGGCCCGACGCCGAGATCCCGCGCCGTTGTGCCGGCCCTGTTGCGCACAATGGAGGCAGTCCATTGGCGTCCTCTGAAGGGGCGGCGCTTGGGTTGGGAACAGAAAGAGGGCAACAAGTTGGGAAGCCGCCTCCGTGCCATTTTCCAAGGGGGGGGGGGGCAAACATATATGTCTGGCCTTCAAATTTCAGGTCCACGTGCCGAAGGGAAGCACCAGATGACTGGGGCAGGGCACTCCGTTATATCCAAAGAGCGCCTCTTGAGACAAGCAGGAGGCAACATCTGGTCAGGAGGAGGCCCTAGATGGCCCTAGGTCATGTATGTATATATATATATATATATATATATATATATATATATATATATATATATATATATATATATATATATATATATATATATATATATATATCGTGTGTGTGTGTGTGTGTGTGTGTGTGTGTGTGTGTGTGTGTGTTGTGTATGTGTGTATGTGTGTATGTGTGTATGTATGTATGTATGTATGTATGTATGTATGTATGTGTGCATGTATGCATGTATGTGTGTATGTGTGCTAAAGGGCTGTTTTGGTGGCCGAAATCCGGCGGTAATATTTAGCTAGGGGCTGGAATGGGAGTCCCCATACCTGGTTAAGGGACCCCTGGATGTACTTCCCCTTGTAAAAGTCCGGCTCCGCCCCTGGTTTTCCCCCTTCTCTGCCCAGGTGGGACAGCTAACGACACGTCCATGTGACATAGTGCTGCGATGCGGCCATTTGGCTGGACGTCCTGTATCGGGCTTACACTGTAATGGGTTGAATTCGATCGTCCTTTTGTAAACATGCCTCAGACCTGGGGCATACCACCAAATCCCAAGCGTGTGTGCACCGGTGTGAGGTTCACGCAGTTTTCTGGTGCCACGATCCATCGTCCTCAGTATGAGTGATCTCACATTTCAGCAGGCGGGCAGTTAAACTCCGCGCTGCGGCGATAACTGCGCTGCTGAGATGAATGTCCGGCAATCCAGCCGTGTTATGACCTCGTGGCCGTGAAGGCCTCGTTCAGCCGCCTTCATCAGACCGACGTCGGCGCCACCTGCGCCGTCTTGTGCTGACTAGTGGACGGGGTTGTTCCCCCTCAGTCTCAGGTCACGGGCAGGTCACCTGCCGTGGACCGACTCCTCGCCGACGCTTGCATGATCGAAGCTGATTGATTGCTGGACGCGACACTTAACACTGCTAATCACTGTCTGGTCTTCGGTAGACCTCTGTATTGCCCCTTCCTCATCCCTCCATGACCGTCGGGTGCCTTGTCCGATCCCTGTCTGGCCCACTCCCCCCCCCCCCCCTGGTTGATCCTCTCCGATCTATGTGTGGCCTGCTGTCTCATGCCTGGAACCCTGACTGCCCGTGCTGGATATCTGATCCCATCCTACCTCTTTCTGACACCCGCATGACTTTGACCTCACGCGCCGTGACTTTAGTCTGACCCGGCCTGACCCCACCTTGCCTCCGCTTTCCCCTCGCGTGACCCCGGCAGACCTTCGTCTGACACCTGACAAACCCTCGTAAACTCGCCCGGCAATCTGACGCCTGACCTCGTCTGACTCCTGGATGACCTTTCCTGACCCTGCCTGACCTCGCCTGACCTCGCCTAACCCCCGGCTGACCCGGCGTCACAGGGTCAGCGGAAGCGCGGTCAGCACGGCGGCGACACGCACGGCGCCGGTACCAAGGGCTCGAAGGCGCGCCAGCACTTCGCGAGGGCCGGCTTCGAGGGTGGTCAGACGCCGTTCTACCTGCGCATCCCGCGTGAAGAGCCTTACAAGGGCCACCACCTGCGCCGCCAGTACCCGCCCGTCTCGCTGCACCAGCTGCAGGTGAGGGCTCTGACTCCCACCATCGGTGAGCCGAAGAAGGTCAGCTGAAGGTCAGCTGTGCTTTAGTCGAATTTGTGTCTTTCGGGCGGCGCTGCTGTTGATTGGGTTTCGTGTGGGCCGTAGTAGACAAGCCTCCATACCAGCTGCTGCTCTGTTTGTTCGGACGCTGCTGTCGATAAGTTGTGTTGTGTTATTAAATTGTTACTGTTGTCATGGTTTCTGGTCGTTCGCTGACGGCAGTAATGTGAGAGTATAAGTGCTGCTTATACCCCGCTGTAGGTACTGATTATGCTACAAGTATTGTTCCATATATTCTATTCCTTTCCACGAGCTTACCGTCTTCCTGAGCTGATGAGTCACACTGTCCTCTTGAGCCGATAAATTCAGTTTTCAAGCTCTGATGAGCTTCATCGTGAACACCAGCTGACGAGTTTGGCCGTGCCGATCAGCTGATGGTGGACACGGACCGCGTGGACCCGAGCCACCCGATCGACATCACTCAGATCTGCAACTCTGGCTTGTTCAAGCTGGAGCCGATGCGGCGCGAGTTCGGTTTTCAGCTGACTGATGAGGTGAGCGCGCGATTCCCCGCCTGTGTTTGCCGATCTCCCCGCAGGCGCGCTCTGCCGGAATTGATTCGATGTAGTGCACCGTGTTAAGCCTGCTTGCGAGAAGTTGTTTGCAATCTCGGCGTGAATGAGAACCAATCAGTTTGTTTGGCCTGTTCGGCGGTGTGCTGAAGCTGTCGCGAGTTGTTGGCTGCCTCTGTCTGTTTTTCCCCAGTTTCCCGCGGGGTTTTATGCTGTTGATGAGGCTGTACTTGTCGGTCGGCCGGACACCCTCGTTCGCTCCGGGCCTTCTACGCTGTCATTTCGTGTTCTTCCCATGTGCTGAGGAGGATTTTACGCCATTGCCGAGGCTCCTCTATACTGACCTGCTGACCTTTGTGCTGTTGATGAGGCTGTACTTGTCGGTCGGCCGGGCACCCTCGCCCGCTCCAGGGGCCTTCCACACTGTCATTTCGTGTTATTCCCATGTGCTGAGGAGGATTTTACGCCGTTGCCGAGGCTCCCTCTATGCTGACCTGCCAGGCGCTCCCAATTGCTCAGGGTCCTCCATCTGCATATTGGGTGAATTCCTCGTTTCTCGGAGAGGCCTGCGCTGTTTCCGGGACCACATATTCACGCGATTCACGGGTCGCAAGCGCAATGTGCACCTGTGGCTCTTCCTATGAGCTAGAAAAAGGTAACATTTGACTGTCATTTACATAGCATTCAGTCAGTATCAGCCGGCCAAGAGGAGGCTGAGGACAGAGGACGGTAGTCCTTCAAAGGATTGATGGACAACGGCCAAATCCTCGCCACGCCCTCTGGGCTACACACTGTCCTTCTGAGCCCGCTGAGCCGAACAAGATTGCACGATGATACCGCTAGGCTACCGGTTAGAAGATAACGGAGGTGGCCACAAACGATCCGATCCCTTAATGATGCCAGGTTATTTAGGGAACTGGGTAGTCCTTCACTCTATCCTGCGTATTGCATTTTGTACCGTTTTCTAAACACGACGGATTGCAAAAGGGAGGGTCCTATAGTAGAAAGTAGGCATCTGTATAACACCAGTTAACTGGGATGGTGGCTTCGTGGATTTGCTTTAGTTTTCACAGGAATACGGCCCCTGTGCAACGACTCTATATCATGTGCAGTTTTGGCCATGGCGATTAGGTTTCCTAACGAGTTCGTCTTAGTTTGGTGCAGCATATATTATGTTTGAAGCCCATCCCATTCGGAATTCGTGGCTGGCATACGTTCGCAGTTCGGCATCAGTATTATCTTTTTCTTTGCATTTGTAGTCTGTATTGTCTGCCAAATTGTGGATTGATCTTGCCATTCTTGAAAATTGAAAACTCAGCGCTTCACCCGGGTAATCTGTGAACATCCTATTGCCGCTTTCAGTCGCCAGCTGTTTCGGGGGTGATTCCGCGAGGCGGGCGCCCGATGTCCGCGCGGGCCATGTAAATATGGATCGCTCCCCTCCTCCTGGTCTGATCCTGGATCCACCACTGGCCTGGATAGGCAAAGGCCTTTGTTTTTAGCGCACGGAATATGGCCGTCGCAGCGTAACCATGGGTTACGCAATTAATCTGACTACCTGTGTGCCTGCGGTCCTGGAAAATACGCCAGGTATAATGGGTTTGTGGTGGTTACTCTGGTAACCGAATGGCTTTGCAATGGTAACCTTAACAACGGGGTGGCTCAGATGATCACATTACGTAATCCCCCGCGTGGTGAGCCGGCTGCACGCTTGTATTGCTTCATTTTGGCAGAAGGACTAGTCCGGCTGCTGTTTCAACAGTTTCGCATGGCCAGGGTTGCCAAACAAGGCTTTCTGTTGTACGTAGCAGTCCATGCTGTTGTCATTTAAGGCTTACCCATCACCATGGTCTGTTCTTCACTCGTCGATCTCGGTGCGAAATAACGCTACAGATGCGTACTATCCGAATGGCTTTGCAATGGTAACCTTAACAACGGGGTGGCTCAGATGATCACATTACGTAATCCCCCGCGCGGTGAGCCGGCTGCACGCTTGTATGGCTTCATTTTGGCAGAAGGACTAGTCCGGCCGCTGTTTCAACAGTTTCGCATGGCCAGGGTTGCCAAACAAGGCTTTCTGTTGTACGTAGCAGTCCGTGCTGTTGTCATTTAAGGCTTGCCCATCACCATGGTCTGTTCTTCACTCGTCGATCTCGGTGCGAAATAACGCTACAGATGCGTACTATCCTCCAGACGAGTCTTATTTGCGAAGTGTATTATTTACTGGTGTTGATCTGTGACGGTTTTCACACATGTGACCACTCTTATCAATATTTCGATGCACCGCGCACGTGGCACTTGTTCTCGTCTCTGCCTTCACTGGAGCGAGGCGAACGGAGCCCAAGTTGAGAGGAGGTTGTGTCCAGCTTGTTAGCTAAGCCGTGGCCACCACCATGCTAAGCACTGCCACGTAGTCTGTAGGCTAGTTGTGTCGGCCTGCAGCGGCTCTGGGTGGTGCTTTGGGTCCCGCTAATGTGGGCAGACGGCTAATTTCCATGCCAGTGGCTGTCAGGGGACTGGTTTAAGTGGTGGTTAGCTCCTTGCCCCCGGCTCGGAATGTCTTCCGGGGTCATTGTGGACTCTGCGCCGCACGGCGCAAAATGACTCTGTCGCACGCTTCGGTGGGCCACGAAATTAAATGATTGAAGTAGATGTCCAGATGACGATCCAGAAGGGTTGATGTTGTTTTTAAGGCGATATTTGGTCCGTATGTGTATTTTATCAACAGGAGTGTAGTTTCCTGAACGGAAGAAGGGCTGCAGGGGCGGTATGATGCATTAAAAGCAAGGGTGGGTTTTCCCAGCAGCCGATGTGGATGTGCCAGAGGCTGCGTGGATGTCTTGCGAGTAGAAATTAGTTTCATAGACGGTGGGTGTGAATGGGGGCCCCTGAGATAGGCACTAATTCCCACCCAGCTGAGGTGTCAGCCCCGTACTTTGAAGACGAAGGTCAAATTCTCCCCGTGTTCTGCCCTCGGTTCAGTCGTTGAGGCAGGTCTGGTCATAAAGCGACCGCTCAATACACTCAACTGTGGCGAAAATAATCCGCAGGCAAAAATAGCACCGCATATAGCTTGAACAATGAGGTAATTTGAAAACGATATGCTCTCTATCTCCCACTGCGCGTAGTATCACAGCCGTCTTTCGATCTGCCAGCCTGTATCACTTTCTTAAATCCTTTCGTCACTTTATTTCACACGACGCTTTCTTCACTTCTCATCGCTTTTCATTTTGGCAGTCTGCGTCACTTTCAGCAACATTAACACCGCGCCGTGACAACATGATTTCATTAACACGTCGTCCCACCAGTTCCTGATTGGTCGGCCGGGTGTTAGTGGCGAACGTGACGCATGTGCTCCATAACCGCGCGCATGATGCTGCCAACTCGGCGGCATGTTTTCACGCGGCTGACTGAAACCGGCACGGTGCGCGACCCCCAAGGGTGCAGTAAATAACTAGCGCGTGCGTGTTTTCCGGCTGGGTGTCAGAACGGGGCCGCCCTGTTTTGCGGCAGCGCCACCTGTCGGACACGTCTGCAAACAACGTGACGGGTTTGCTCGACATAAGTGGAAGCAAGTCCTCTCCAGACATCGCCGGCGGCTATTTGTGGAACGGTCTGCTGCCTGCTTCGCTGACTGTTCAGTGTCGGTTTGATGAGGCTGGACAGGGGAGAGGATGTCGGCCAGTAAATCCGTCCCCTTCCTTCGCGAGTGACGCTGTGTAACGGGACGTGACTTGGGTCTGATCTTTTGGATTTGGAAAACCACTGCATTATCTTGACACAACCAATCAGTCAGACGCGTATTAAACGTGGCGGCATGTCATGCACCTTACGTTGTCTGGATAGCACAATATTTGTAAGCGCTGTATGGTGCGGATCTCGCACATGGGACGATTTGGCATGGAATGATTGCTGAACCAGGTCCGGTTCAGATCGTATAGGCACCAGCCAGTAATAATTTGAGTTGTAGCGCTTTGCCGTCATTGTTTTCGCCGATGTCCGCCTTTGTATGCAATAATTGTATCGTGGTCAAGATCACTCAGTCATCAATGATTTCGCGTAAATCGTTGGTCGGTTTGCCTGAAAACACCGAACACCGCGCATGGCTCCACTGCGAAATTGAGAGAGACATTCTTCTGAGCCCTCCTGGTGCCTGCTTATCGTAGCGGGCGTGAAGGTAAATAACAGCGCTACGTGACATCCCATCTTTATTTTGCGATGGAAACGTCGTCGTGACCAGTCTGCGTACCGTTCCAAAACAGGTGCAGTAACACACCTATTCGCATTCCTCAAGGGCGCCGCCTGGTCTGTGCCGGGTCTGTGTGTGTTCCCGGTCTGCCTGCGGTCACGGCGGACGTGGCCCTGGCCACTAGCGCGGTGTGGGTCCGGCAGACCCGCGGCGCTTCGTGCCGAGTGGCGTGCTCGAGCCGCGGCCGCCGACGTGGACGGCCCTTGCCCGCGCGCCGGCGCCGTCCGCTATTGTCGGGGCACGGACTGAGATTGGAGCCACCGTTTTCAAGACTCTCAAATTGGGACTGGCTTTCGCGGCATTCTGCGCCGGCGGACGAGCTGGGCGCCAGGTGATAAAGCTCCGCCGCGGTCGCGGCGCCCGGGCTACCAATGTATATGTCGGTCGGTCGGCCGCTATGGAGGCCATTCATCACGATATCCCGAGTCGGGCCCGAATCGGCCGTCATTCGTAACCGTTGGTGGCGGGCAGACGGCGGCGGAGAGCCTCGCGCGCACACCGATCCATCTGCCTCCAGCCGGCCGGCTGACCGGCGCTGTTCGGGCCTGAAATACCCGCCGACAGCGGTGGCGTGCGGCCGGCGCTGCCTGCCCCACCGGCCCGCTGAGGTGGTGCTGGGCGCCGCGCCGCCGCCGCCGCCGCCGTCCCCGCTGTGTGTAGTGCAAAACCGACATTGACTGACATCCGAGCAATAGACACGCTGACAGACTGACAGCTGACAGACTGTCAGACTGACAGACTGACAGACGGAGGGCAGATGGAGCTGGCGACGTTTGAGCGACGTGAGGCCGGCGGGATTTGCATGGGGCCGGGTCTGGCGTCCCTTCATACGTCTTCTAACGTCTTGAACGGTGATGTAGGTGAGCCAGAATGGTGGCAATATGTCCACTGCTTCTGTTAATTATCTTTGCACAGAACGTACGCAGGGACGATTTGCGCCCCCATGGATGTGCTCGCCGTCGTGGTGATCAACAAAACGAACAGAACACCGAATATTATGACGGGATGACACTGTGTGTTTTGTAGGGTAAGTTAACAAAGCGTGACAAAGCGCGGCACACCTTTGGACGGCCGCTCGTGACCCAGACACTCTCGGTGTGCTGCCAACAGCGAGCAGACTGGCCCCGCCTAGTAATGGTGCTCGTCACACCTGCCGGGTGACCTATCACACCTGCCGGGTGACCTCTTGTCGTTTCCTATCCAGTGGGACCGTCATTTGGATTCAAGTCCCTTCATTTCCAAGCATACATGTGCCAAGCCAGGTTCGTAACCAGGTTTATCACTCGTAGCGTCATGTGCACGCATGTCTAACAGACCATCAGTGCCTATGTTGATCTTTCTAGCCATATATATATATATATATATATATATATATATATATATATATATATATATGTGTGTGTGTGTGTGTGTGTGTGTGTGTGTGTGGTGTGTGTGTGTGTGTGTGTGTGTGTGTGTGTGTGTGTGTGTGTGTGTGTGTGTGTGTGCGTGCGTGCGTGCGTGCGTGTGTGCGTTCGCGCGTGCGCGTGCGCGTGTGCGTGTGTGTGTATGTTGCAAGGAGGTACATATTCTTGCACAGCTGCGTCAGTTCCCTATCCTATTGGCTAGCTGTGCGTTGCCCGTGTCCATGTGCACCCCTACGTCCGTCTCCGGTATCTGTGCAGGGCATGGACGAGTTCGAGACGCCGGTGAACCTGGAGGTGCAGTGGGCCCCGGAGCGCGTGATCGCCGCCGTGGAGCGCGCCGGCGGCACCATCACCGCCGCCTTCTACGACATCGCTAGCCTGATGGCCATGGTCGACCCGGCCAAGTTCTTCAAGAAAGGTGAGCAGCCCTCGACGCCCCGTGGCGCCGGGAGCGCCGGGGGTCGACCGTGATTGCCTCGGGCGCCTCTCGTCCGGAAGAGTCCGCTGTGCTGGCCGCCGTTGTGCGTGTGCGGCGTCAGCCGTGTGGAAGGATGCCAGTAAGGAAACCGAACAGCACCTTGGACTCCTTGGACTGCATCCGGAGTCGGCTGGCCCGAGCCCTGAAGCCCGAACGTGGTGTTCGTCTGCCTGGTGATGGGAAGGATGTCCAGCACAGCACGGCGCCAATGCTTCAGCTTGCCGTCGTGCCATACCCCGTGCCTCGCATGTCGGGGCGATTTGTGCTGTTCGTTCTGGAGCCGTGGTTAAATTTGATTAGCAGCATTCTAATGGTTTCCAATAGTACAACACTGACAGGGGCTCGTAAAGGCAATGAAACCACCAATCATAAGCTGTGTTGGTGTCACCTGCGGACGTACCTAATTAGCATGCCTCCATCCCCGATGGAAAAGTGAGTGGTGCGTTCGGAAGAAGCGCTTCGCATGCGTGGGTACTATACCCAGTACCCAATATACCCAATATACCCAATTACCCAACAGCATCTTCAACACGCGAACCGCGTTCCATTGTATGTGGTTGGGCAGACCTCGCTTTAGAACCTGACACAAGGTTATGTGGATGGCCGCTGGGGCTCATAAGGATAGAACTATAATCTACGCACCATAAGAACACCGATGTCCGATCTGACTTTGGTAAATTGCTCTTGCAGCACAAAATGCAGCGAGCGTTCGTTTGAAACGCATCCACTTCTTCAATCCATGACACGTTATCAGCTCCAGCATGATACAGCTACTGCGGTCGCAGGAGGAATAGCTGTCGTGGTGGGTGAGCTGGTGGCGCTCCTTTGTGACTGAACGAGCGGTAGCGGGCACAATCTGGACGACCATGCGGGCTGGTGGCGGGGATAGGGTAATGACAACTAATCCGAAGTAGAGGGATATCATCAAATCCCATAGCGGTTGTCTTGATATTGCGTCTCATATGTTCGTCAACAGGCTCTAGAATGGGGATCGGGATGCGCCAGTTCAGGAGCCGGCGTGTGTTCTGTTGTGAACGAGTCTCGGTGGTGCATTCTGACTCACAAAACGCGGTGGTTGTTTCACAAATACAAAAGCGTTTTTGTGACGGAGATGCAATGCCACTCTTAATTCTGCCTAATGCTTGTTTCATCATATGCCACTTATTGACGGGCTGTAGCCAATGCGTTTGATTGTAACGGTCTTGGACTTTTTGATATAAGTGCATGCACCTACTTGTGGAGCATGTTGAGCCGTTCCGTTTCAGCCGTTTGTACGTACCTGCGCGAAACATATTTTTTTCTTTACTTATGCATATCAGAACGGGGAATTTGCCGTTTCCAGGTCAGGCTCCAGGGGCACTAGTTCGAATAAATCGGTACGCTACGCGGGTCTTTCATAACGGCGAACTTTGCCGTGCAGTGAATTGAGGATGTCACCATTTGGGCCCATTCCAAATGGCTGCATAATTTAATTACATCTGAATGCTACCCGGCCGCCAGCAAGCATTTTGCCGGCTCCAACTGCGCCGTGGCGGCGGCGACTTCTCCGGTCCGGATGTTTTCGGTGGGCCCGGCCCGCCGGCCGGACGCGGACGGGGAGCCATATCCTGCGGCAGCCCGACCACGACCTGGCCGGCCGAGAGCCGCCACACGGGGCACGGTGTGCGGCAGCCGCCGCCGCCGCCGGCATAATTATTGATTTGGCTGTGCTCTCAACTGTGTGGGTCGGCGCGGCGCAGAGTCTAGCGCGGCTGCGAGAGCGCGGCGGCCTCCGGGTCGCGCCGGTCCCACCGCCCGGGCAATAACGATCGGCCCGGTGGCCCTGTCCGCCGCCCATCCACGGGTGAGGTGTCGTGTCGCTGCCGGCCGGCCTACCGACCCGTCACGGACCGGCGCGACCGGGACACGTGCGAACGGGCGCCGGCGGCGCTCGCCCGGCCCCCGCCGGCCGCTGCCCGAGCCGCGCACGGACACGTGCGGACGGGTGCCGGCGGCGCTCCCCCTGTCCCCGCCGGCCGCTGCCCGAGCCGCGCACGGACACGTGCGGACGGCCGCCGGCGGCGCTCCCCCGGCCCCCGCCCGCAGCGCTCGTCCGGCCCCCGTCGGCAGCGCTCCCCCTGCCCCCGTCGGCAGCGCTCCCCCTGCCCCCGTCGGCAGCTCTCCCTCGACCCCCGCCGGCCGCCGCCCGAGCCGCACATGGCTGGGTGCCGGCAGCCCGCGGGCGACGTCCGGCGCCAAGTGAGCGGCCGGCACGTAGGGGTGTGTCAGCGGAGGCGACGGCGACTCGGTCCGGGGTGCGGTCCGCCGCTGTCGTCACGCCGGCCCAGTCGCTGATTGGCTGCTGCCTGTTTGCGGATGCTAACGTACACAGCCAGCTGGTTGCGGCCGTCACCTGTTGATGCGTGTTGCGCGAGGCGTGGCTGTCTGTGTGGGCACCTCTCTTTCGGGCATCTCGACTGAACTGGTCCGCTGACCTGTGGCTTGTGGAGAATAATATGACCAGCCGTCGTGTACCTTAAATCTGTCGGCTATCATGGCGGCTTGTGTGGCCAGGCGGGTGTCTTCATCCTTGGGGCGAAAAAATACCGGGTACCTACCACGGAACTCACGGTTTTTAAAAGTGTTTTTGACAGTTCCTAAGAGCTGCATGACCATTTGCATTCGACGCGCTCTAAAACTCCTCCAAATAGTCTATTGGAAAATGCAATAGAACCGTGAGAAATGTACTAGTGCTGGCACAATCTAACCCGTACAAAACTCGTATACACGGACCGTGGCGCCCCCACCAGCTGCATCACCAGCATCAGCTGTGCCGGCTCCCATCAGCTTAGGTATTGGTCGTTCGTTGTTCTCCAAGCGATTCATCCGGCACGTGTCGCCATGCGTGGAAAGCGACGCAGACGAGCGGGAAGAAGCCCGACTGAACCCCAACATAACTGGCTCAAAACGTTCACGGTGCGTTGAGTGATGACAAGAGCCACATGACACCACCGAGCTGCGGGCTGGTCCCGTGCCGTAGCGATCAGGGCCACCTCCGGGCCGGCGGGAGTCGATCTCAGGCCGCCGCCGGTCGTGATGAGTCCTGCCCGTCTGGTAGGCCGGGGCCGCAGACAACGAGCTGTGTTGTCGGCACGTCGTGTTCAGTGTCTGGCAGTTGGTTGTGTTGGTTGTCGGTCCTGGCCGGTGATTGACTGCTGTCGGCAGGTCGTGCTCCATGTCCGGCAATTGGTTGTGTTGGTTGCCAGTCCTGTTTGGTCTTGGGAGATTGGCGGCGTCGGTCGTCGGTTTTGCCTGGTGTCAAGCAGTGGGCCACAATATTGGCTTGCGGCGTCTGGTGTCTGGTGTTTGGTGTCGTGCCGCTGGCCGTGTCATCGGCCGTCACGTCTGCTGTCACTGCTGTGTGTTGTCTGCTGTCACTGCTGTGTGCTGTCTGCTGTCTGCCGACTGTCTGCTGTGTCCGGTTCAGCCGGCGATCCGTGTCGCGCGGCCGAGTCTTCGCTGCCACCGTCGTGTCTGCTGTCGCTGCTGTGTGCTGTCTGCTGTCCGCCGACTGTCTGCTGTGTCCGGTTCAGCCGGCGATCCGTGTCGCGCGGCCGAGTCTCCGCTGCCGCCGTCGTGTCTGGCGCCAGGTGGGCTGCTGTCGGCCCACGTGCTCCCCGCGCCTCCAGAATGCCCCGGACGCCCCTGATTCGAGCTCATGCATCAGAATGAGCCGCCCACGGCATCCTGCCGGCCAAAGTCGGCTAACTGCCTGCGAAGGGACGCTGGTGATGGCCAAAGTAGCCCAACTGCCAGCAGCCGGGCCTAGCATTTGGATCGCGAGAGCAGTTGTGCGAGGATCAGTAATGCTTACCATACCTTCGGCTGCGATCGACATGGTTTTTCGCCGACTCCTCTTCGTTTTTACCACTTCTCTTGAGCTGTTACAGGCTTAATCCTCTGCTGATGCTCACACGTGTCTTGGGTGAATATGTTTTTTGACGAGCTTTTCCCTCTGTAGCCCAGCCCACCCACCTCCTGAGTAATTCAGACTCAACATGCGAGTCTATTTCGGCAAACCGTAGTCACCATCTGATGAAACGCTGAAGCCGGTAGATCATATCTTAAAGTCATTAATTCCACAATGTTTGTTGCTCTGCATCGCTTCGCGTTTCCTCCAGAACTGATGATGCAAGTTGAAAATGCATTAAGTTTTGTTGTGACTTAAAAACTACTGCGTGTTTTTGTCAGTATCTGGACATCCGCTTTTGCTTAGTGCAGTGCTATATTTTACCGCATAATTGCTCGGCAATGACTTTTCGAAGCGTATGGGAGTGATGGAGGCTGATTTCGTCCCGAAAGTCAATCGGCTGCGGTTGAAAATGTTTGACTTTTGGTCGGAATGTAATTACCGCCGATAAGTAGCACTAGCAATCCTGCTGAAGCTAACGAATGAATTTAATTGTATGAATCGTTCAGACTGGCCCTGTTGTGATGAAATGAATGAAATTCGCGAAGAGATTTATTTGCAGCACGTTACCGCGGATCTGCAGATGGCCTGTGCGAAAAGCTGTGGTTGGCGTGTGCGATTAGACATCAGAAGTCAATGGTTGTGTCTGCCGGGTGATCGAATGCGCTTAAGCTTGATGGCCTCGGTCTTGCTTTCTGCAATACTGCAATCAAAGCGCATCAAACTCAAGATCAGACACCGAGCAGTAGCACGCGAACTAAATGGTGAGATGTGGCCCAGGCAGCTCTCGACCACCGCAAACAACCGTTGGCTGTCGAAGCGGGTTTCGCTCAAACCACCCTGTCAGCCGGGCCTTAATTCATTAGAGCCGGACCAGTATTGCGTCGGCATTGGTGAACGCGTGATGTTGTCTCTTAACCCCCGCCGGGATCCGCCATTTTTCATGTTAATGGACATGGGGTGGGAGGGGGGGGGGGGGTCGATGTGACGCCCTGCTATTTCAAAACTAAGGATGACAGAGCCTCGCGCGAAACAAACCAGTGGATCGGCTTTACAGTATCTATTGATGATTGGCCGTACGAGATTTCTCGATTGGCTTTACGGGGTCTCTTGATTGGCCTTATGAGATTTCTTGATTGGTTTTACGCGATCTGTCGATAGGCCTTACGAGACATCTCGACTGATGACATTTTATTGGCGCTAGGTGAAGGGCTGGCCCCTAATGGTGAATGTAAAAGTAATTTTCCTCCGAAAACCGATGTCCTTTAGTTTACATACTAATGTTTACAACAGTTCAGTTATCAGTTTATTAGCTTGGTTCTGTGTTTTGAGCAAATATTGATGACGTAGGTTTCCGTGACTGCAACAGTGCCGTCATCACTATCGTGTTCCGCTGATTTGTTGGTTGTCGACCGTCGGCTGCGCTGGCGGTACATAGATGCATTTGTCACGCAATATTCCTGAAGAATGCCCCGGATCAGGAACCAAGAATACTGGAGTGGCGTTTGTATGTCGAAAGATGCGCAATGAATGCCTTCGGGGCTACTGGAGTTTTGGCGCGATTGCATGGCATGCCAGGAAGATATTGACAAAGCTTTCAGGCGGATCGCAATGACCCCTCTCTTCACACGAAACATTTTTTTTTTAGAACGTGCAGAAGGCTGGTTCCTGAAAGCACCTGCCCAACGACAACAAACCACAAACACCTGCAAATGCGGGGTTCAATTCTCGTCGTTACCCGCCTTCCCTGCCACGGCGAGAGGCAGGCGATGCCATATATTACCTCAGCAGCTGAGTGCGCCGTAAAGCCCCTATGACAGATGAAAACTTTAAATAATACCATTTTTGTGCTGTGTCTTTGCCGTGGCACTGCGAACGAACACGTCGTCATCATGAAAACGCCAACTGGTGGTATTTTGCTGTTATCGGTCCAGTGGTAAGGCTAAAAGTTTGCATGATTATCGCAGCGTAAATCAAGCGAACCTTAAGAAAGAGCAGAATGGTGCCATGTGAAGAAAGATAGCAAGCCACAACTTTCTATATCAAATAAAAATGTCTTTCTAGTGGTGGGTCCAGTTCTTGCGCCTGTCATAAAAACATGAAGTCTGGGTAAACTATTGTGTTTCCATCGTCTGTGACGTTTTCACAATAAAACACGACTGATATGTCCAGAAAGAGATTAAAGGTTGCCAAATCCGGAGGGAAAACCCGTTGGTTAGCGTATTTTGGGAGCGGGTTGTGTCATTTTTCACTGTGCAGCCCCTCCCTCCCAGCTCATTTTAAGAAACTACGTCCCTACATGGGACTCAAGATTTATTCACGTAAAGACCCATAGAAATTCTATGCACGCACTCCTACCGTCAGCAGATGTATATGGGACACTAAATCATAGGATTGCTCTGGTGAAATGACCGGATATTACAGCGGACCTGTGATCATAAGCTTATATTATTCAAGGCGGAAATGAACAGAAGACACATGATGAACGTCGTGCCATTACTGAGACGTTTAGAACCATCACATGGAATCGCATTTCCCGCCTTTACTAAACCTCGCTCATCAAACGTTGCGCAAAGCTGCCTTTCCGCAAGCAGTCTGGTGAGAGCACGAATCCAGCCGAGGGAACGTGCACAGCGTTGTTATCCAGCGCACCATCGAAGAACAGCGTAGCTTGCGGTACAAAGTTTTGGAGTAAACGTTTTTGCGTTTTTCAGTGTAGACGGACCATAAAATATCAGCCAGATATCAACGTCCAACTGTTGCGGACTGGGGACTTTTGAATGGGTCCACTAAGGTTATGAATGATAGAGCATCCGGGCAGTACGTTATCGTGATGGACGGTTACGGCGCCTGGGTCAAAACGTGCGGAAAATACGTACCTTACTGACCGCCGACCGGCTTAAAATTGCATTCTTCATCGGATTGGACGCGCGTTTGGAGTCCGGCCCGTCACCTTGTACCCAAATATTTGTAGAAATATTGGTTGTGATATGGTTCCTCGCGGGCTAACAATCCCTCAACGATGGGTTGTCTATGCGATGCTCTGCATTCAGGTACAATGGACAGCGTTTAAACCCTTGTTAAATCTGTTGTTTTCAGTGCATCAGCACATGACAAGCGTATTTAGATGCGCGAGCTTTTTTGAATGGTGACAAATGTGACAACATATGCCGGGAAGAAATAGATGTGTCCAATAGGTCTTATGGGACCTGCTATGCCCTAATGAGAAGCAACTCAATGCGCATTTCCATGCGTTTTTCTTCGTCCACGTCCGGATCCTTCCCGAAATGCATACGTTTAAGCCCACTTACGGTTTTCAGAGAAGCCGCTGATGTTTTCCACTATTTTGGCTAAAACCTGCACGTGTGTGATACCCACGCCTCATGTACTGCAGGCTGTGGAAGAACAATGTAGCAAACGTATTACTTTTCATAAGTACATTTCATCCAGACATATGGTACATATAACTACGTGGTGCGCTACAAAGTCCGCCATTTTTTAATGAAGGCAATTGCATACAACTCGATCTGACCGGAATACTGCTTACGTTTGTCATCTCCGGGGTGCTATGTTACCAGAGCCGGCAGGAGAGTTGTTACATTCCTGGCAGGGCCGTGCTCGTACGCGATGCCCCGGCTGGGGCGGTGTCGCACTAACGTCAGTGCTCCCAGTGCTGAGTGCGCCGCCGCTCCAGGTTGCCGTCCGGCGCGAGCTATTCGTGTGCCCGCCCGCCGGCGCCGTGCGGCCGGGATGACGCGCGACACTTGGCGGGCCTCGCAACGGCCGGCCTAATTACCAACCGACGGTGGAAGTTGCGTTGGAGCTGCTCCGGCGGCGGCGGGACGGAAGTGCGCCGCTGCTCAGACCGAGAAATGCGTGCGGTATGTCTGAGGAGGAGGCGCTCACCTGATGTACTCCATCCCGCCGGCGGGTGCTCCGCACTGGCGCGTCCCTAGTCCGGAAGCCCCCAGCCGGGAATGCCCGCTCTCTGCGTGTCCAGTCGCCGGCCGCCAGGGCCGCGATTCCGTCCGACTCGCACATCGTCTCTCCGCAGCGGCTCGGCCGTGGCCGTCGACGGCGTGTGCCGGCCGCGACGGCCCGCCGCCGCCGTCACGCCAGCCGGCCGGCGGTCCCACGAGAGCGCGCCGGCCGGCAGGAGTTCCGGCCTTGCCGCTCCGCTCCCCCAGCTGAATCGCCGTACATTATGGACACGCGAAATCGGTCTTGGGTGGGCTTATGAGCGGCCTGAGCGGGCTGCCACTTATCAAAGTCGGCCGTCCGCCGGAAATTGGACCGCCTTCCGTCTGGCCACGCATTCGTGCCGGAGGGGCCGGTGTTGGGCACTGACCTGGGATCAGCCGGTCGTCGGTCTCGAGGCATCACGCCGCGCGGGCTGGCAGTGGGCGCCATCGGACGCCGAAAATTGGTTTGGGGCTTATTTCTGATTGGCCCCAGTCACAAGCGGTGCATTCGCCGCCCGGCGGGGCTTAGTGTGCAGGCTTCTTGGACCGCACTGGTTGTGAGCTGTCATCGTGCTGGTGACGGGGCCGGCCTGTTGGGCTTATTTCGGTCATGTCCGTACTCAATCACGTGTATTGTCGGAGCAGCGCCGGCATCCATCCACGGATAAATCAGCAGTGAAGACCGGGTCAAGGATACGGCGCGCATGATAGACGATAATTCATGTCGTGAATATGGCCATAAATCCCGCCATGTAAATGACTTGGCCGAACCACATCTGAGCTAAGGAGTCATCAGATCGAACCACTCAGAAATGGTAAGCGCTTAGTGGACCAGTGACATGTTCGCCATTTTCGCCTCTCATTAGTTAGGCCTCTCAGGCGCCTTTATCGGCGGCTCGTACAGTGTCTGATTCAGCAGCGTGTGACCCCGTGAAGGTCGGCCCATTGTCCGGCGCGTTATCTGACGCATCGGCTGACCCCTGACGGAGCCTGACCCCGTGTCAGTGCCTGACCCGATCGGGGCGAGCGGGTCGTCACTAGCGCCACGCCGAACGCCCCTCCGGCGCCATCGGACATCTAATTAGCCGTGCTAATTGGGGCGGCTGCTGGCGGAATTGTCCCACCTGTTGCGCTGCACGCCCCCCCCCCCTCGTCTGCCTGGTGTTGGGGGCGTCAGCGCCGTGTCGTAGGGGTTAATGAGTGTCAGGTTGTCAGACGGTGTCAGCTGAGTGCTAATTGATGTCAGCGCCGTATGTCGGTGCACGGCCAATTCGGCAGCACCGCTGTGTGCAGTCATTGAGACCGGCGGTGTCGCGCTGTATCTCGCATTTCCATTTGGCCTCCCGGTTTTGTTCTCTTTTGTTGTTTTCTTTCTTTCTTTGATTTTTCCTCTTTGCCTTCCGCGGTGATGCCTTGTGAGGACGTTCCCAGTTTTCCTCTGAAGAATGTTCAAGTGTTCTCCTCGCCCTGACAAAGAAGTGATAGCTGTGACATGTCGGCCCATTGTGTGGCATGGGGAAACAAATGCACGGCCATTGGAAACCCACTACAGCACATTTCACACGGCACACCAGGATAGAGCACCAGTACGTCTGAATGCCACAAGCCGAGTGTTGACAAAACACGGGTCAGGTTATTTATTCACCCATGCAACTGCTACGGCTGCCGACCTCGGACAGCGGTCATCTCGGTAGTTAGCACCAGCAGAAGCTCGGAAATACAAGATGCCCCTCCCTCCCCCCCCCAAAAAAAAATAAACAACGTTACCAGCTCTGGTTACATATTTTCTCCGAAGCATTTTGAACTGCAGACGTGACATTTGGTTAGTGGAACAGAGACACAGTAGAATGCGTGTGTGTTGAATTTCGTCGCAATCAATCAGTATATTTCTATTTGCGTTACCAGAACAGAAACTTAGCCTTGTAAAATGTTTGTCTTTCAGTCTTATCTCAGACCACGTCCGCGATAGGACACCTTCAGCCTGAACCATCGCATTCAGCCTTTGCTGCCTCTGGTGGAAGCTACACCGAGCGGTGTTCAATGAAACCCCCTCTCACGCGGCCATGATGCCCTTCTTCACCTTCCAGGCTAGAGAGCTTCTGGTGGTGAGACCGGTAGTTTATCCGACGGCGCGGTCCAGGCGCGGTCGACCAGAGTACTTTGGCCAGGGCAGTTCGATGGCCGTTCGGCCTGTTTGATGAGGTGACGGCGTGACTCTGGAATGAGCCGTTTTGTGTGTGATGAGGTGGCGACGTGACTCCGGAATGAGCTACGTTGTGTGGGATGAGGTGACGGCGTGACTCTGGAGTGAGCCGTGTTGTGTGTGATGAGGTGACGGCGTGACTCTGGAATAAGCCACGTTGTGTGTGATGAGGTGACGGCGTGACTCTGGAGTGAGCGTTGTGTGATGAGGTGACGGCGTGACTGGAGTGAGCCGTGTTGTGTGATGAGGCGACGGCGTGACTCTGGAGAGAGTCACGTTGTGTTTGATGAGGTGACGGCGTGACTGGAGTGAGCCGTGTTGTGTGTGATGAGGTGACGGCGTGACTCTGGAGTGAGCCGTGTTGTGTGATGAGGTGACGGCGTGACTCCGAAATGAGCCACGTTGTGTGTGAGGGGGTGCCGTCCCGCTGGAGAACAAAGCTGGCTGGGTGGAGCTTCCCGCAGACCGACAGCGGCTCCTCTTCCAGGAGGCGAAGGTGCGCGTCAGGGTCGACTTCAACGTTTTCGACGCCCAAAAAGAAAATGTCAGGTTTTCCGTTTCAGAAGACTCCAGCGCTAACTCCGGCGCCATGTTCTTTGGAAATTGTATTGTTAATGGTACAGTCGGCTCTCCGCCACCTCGCCCTCCGGTCAGTCTCGTAGGTGCGCTTGTTCTGAGCGTTCAGCAACATTGTACGCATATAATTTTTCTCGACTTGGGAATCACGTTCCTGACTTTTTCGCCGCTAATATCCTGGCATGCGCCCATAGCCCTGGACTTGTGCTTCCGACGCACGATGCCAAACATGGGTGGAGCTGCGAGCCGCTTGAATGCCTCTATCGTCTTGAACTTGGGGTGCCGTTGAACGCTCAATGTAGAGGCTGACAGTGACCTGGCCATCCTGCGCCGGCTCAGATGGGTTCCAGGCCGGCCTTCGTGAGAGCAGGCCAGCTCCTTCACTTCGTCATCTGGCCATGGGACAGGGATGTTCTCTGTCCTTCCCTAAGGTGTTCACCCCTGGCCTTCTGGCAAAGGAGCCAGTTTCCTGAAGTTTCTGGATAAACCGGTTGATGGATTGTCTTGTACATTTAAGGTCCGGGAATTCGTCCTCCAGACGAGCTCCCCGCCACCCGTTTTTCACGAAACTGGCCTCAATGGTGCGGCGCATTTCCTTCGTGAGAACTGTCGTTGCGCTGCTTAGAAAGCACTTATTGTAGCGGACTGGATGGTAACAAGATTTCGGTGTTAGACTGGATTATAAAACCGAAACAATAACGCGTGTGCTTAATTGTTGGCATACACTTCCCACGTTGTGCCGATTCGCCGTGAAACCTTCCATTGGTGCTGGGAATGAGATTGGCAAAAAAGAAGAATTGAAGCGCTTCATGTAATGCAATGCGATCGCTACATTTCACAAGCTTCTTTTCATTTGTGCCATTTTCTGATTAGGTGTCAACTGGGGCATGACAGGTGAGGATTAGTTTATACGCAGGGAATCCCGGTCATTCTTGGACAAGCCCCATGTGACGTATGCGAATCACGATGCCGGCCGCACCGCCTACACTTAATCAGAAAACTTGAAGGGTTACAGGGGGGGGGGGGGGGGGCGTGGTGGGCTTTTTTTACTCATACTACATTTTTTTACTCTCGACGAATATGACAAAGAGCCAGCAGGCCCGTCGTTTTAGGACGTCACTGCAGTCTAGCTGGCTAGGGTTATCATTTATTTTTGGTTGTTATTTTTCCTATCCGATGGCGCATTTGATTACCCGTGTCTTGGATGCAGTGTTATCTGATGTTAAACGCAGCGGGGCGCAGTCAGTGACGTCTCTTGACGTCAGCGAGGCAGGATACATTGACGCCCTGTGACGTCACAGCTAGGATTAGTTACAGCACGGATGGAACAATTGCTCGAACTATCGTTCTCGTCTGCCAGACAGCAGGTGAGGATGATATTCCGAATGATTACTCCATCCGGGATGAATATAACGGTTCCATTCTTCCGTGGAGCTATCGACCGTAGCCTTTGTGTAATGCAGAAACGGCCATGCGGAGAGCGTGATTTCTAGCGCGTGTCGTTAATGCCGCTTAGACGATAGCGGGGGAGGGGGACACAGGACTCGCATTTGCTATGGGTATGCTGTGTCTTTGTGCATATGGATTTGGTGGCCGATTTCAAGGTAGATTACTCAGTGGTGACTTGCGTTGACACACGTAGTCTCTCGTTGAAGGCGGGAGATGGTCTGTCAGTTCGCGTGGGAAGTGGCTGTGCAGTATTCTGCATGACGGGCGTTCGGAGACCAGATCAGTAATAGTCTCACATTGGGAATGCGTACCAGGCCCATCCCTTATAGGTTTTTCGTTGAACCGCCCTTCACAAGGAATTGAATGGGGATGTCCCTAGGTCCCGTGTGATCTCCCGCCAAGTCAACGAAGTTAAGCCAAATTACGTACGTGTTGGGGGACAGCACATCATTGTCATTCACGTTGGAAAAATTGATTGGCATTAGCATATCGCTTGATTAATCTCGCAAACGCCAGATGCATAGTCCAAGTTCCTTACACATTTGAAAGATCCGAAACTCATCCAGCTTTTCAATAGCCGAAACTGAGGAATGGAACCTAATCTTTCCGTAAAACCAGAACGTAGTGACCTGCGAGTGCATTGCGTGATGTGTTCACAAGTGCTCATCGGTATTGTGTTCTGAGACGTATCACTAAAAATTTTCTTCCAGAATCGCTTTCGCTTTTTTTTTTGGGGGGGGGGGTTAAAGCATTGCAATCCACCTGTCACGTACCTGGAGTACAAGTATCATGTAGTATCATGTACGTATCATAAGAGTACGTATCATGCCAATAAACTTTAGCATTTCAGACGCTGAAGGTCAGTGACGTAGCACTGCATGGCACGGAAACGCCCGCGCAATTCCGTCCGCGAAAATTATTGAAGTCAAAATCATCCGACGAAGTGCGCCGGCAAAACTTGGATGGGGAGTTCGGGACACACGCGACACGCTCCGCTTAACGGATACTGTGAATCCAAAGGCCACCCATCCAGACGGCTGGATATGTGTCCGACAAAAGAGCGCCCCTGGCGGTCATGACTCGGGGGCGGCCAATGTCGCGGAGGGGTGACGGCTCAGGGGTGACGGGTCCGCCGGGTCCGCAGCAGTTCGTTTCAGACGGAGCACGCTCGTGAGGGGGAGCGGAGACGGCGCCCCGCCCTCCCCGCAGTCGTCCCGTTCTGGGCCGGGGGCGCTGGGCAGAATCGGTCTCCGAGTGGGGCGACGAAATGGGCACGTGGAGCGTGGAGTGGCTTTTTGCCTGGCGCCGCGCGGCTGACGTGGTTGGTGGCGGATTTAATCCGGCTGAGATTTGGCCCGATCGATTGGACTGCCATGGCGGCTAAGTGGCTTTACGGTTAGTGTCCTTGTCACGAGATGTCACTGTCGGCTTCCAGACAGCTCGCATGATGGATGCCCCATCTCCTATGAATCGCCTGCTATCTGTAGCAGTGTCCTATTAACGGAAAGCTTGCTGAATGGTCCGATTCATTTTCGGGAAGACGACAATCTAACTGAAGGATTGAATGTTGGCGTGAAATCAGTGTGGGAAAGAACTGGCGCATCTTTTCACGCGGATGTTTCGTCGCGAGGTTGGCGAGTAGGCCGTACGCCCTGCGTTTGGCATCAGTGAGCACTGAAAGTGTCCCACGTTCTGTGGCAGGAAGAATGCAACGTTTACACAGAGAACGCCATCTTGCTAATGTTGAAGCATGGCGCGCCGATGTTGCGCAACCGTGCGCAGCATGCAGAAGTCGGCATTCACTGTCTATGTGCGCGGTGAAGATCTGAGTGTAGTTTAGGCCTAATCCACAGCATGGGATGACAATGTCGTCTTGCCTCAAACATTGCTCTTCTCCATTGGCTGTGGTATCCGCTGAGGCTCTCCGTTCTGCTCGAGCATAACCTCGGGCTCCGTCCTCGGTCTGGTCTGCTGACTCCGCCGGCCATGTTCTCGGCGGCGCGGCGCGTTACGCGGCTGGTCGGCTACTCTTCAGCCGGCGCGTTACGCGGCTGGTCGGCCGCACTTCGGCCGGCACGTTACGCAGCTGGTCGATCGCTCTTCAGTCGGCACGTTACGCAGCTGGTCGGTCGCTCTTCAGCCGGCACGTTACGCAGCTGGTCGGTCGCTCTTCAGCCGGCACGTTACGCAGCTGATCGGTCGCTCTTCAGCCGGCACGTTACACAGCTGGTCGGCTGCTCTCCAGCCGGTACGTTACGCGGCTGGTCGGCTGCTCTCCAGCCGGAGCGTTACGCAGCTGGTCGGCCGCTCTTCAGCCGGAGCGTTACGCAGCTGGTCGGCTGCTCTCCAGCCGGTACGTTACGCGGCTGGTCGGCTGCTCTCCAGCCGGAGCGTTACGCAGCTGGTCGGCCGTTCTCCAGCCGGAGCGTTACGCAGCTGGTCGGCCGCTCTAGCCGGCGCGTTACGCAGCTGGTCGGCCGCTCCTCAGCCGGCACCGCTCGTCAGGCCGCGGTGACGGCCCCGCTCGTTAACTGCTGATTGAACCGGCCGCGCTGCCAACTTCGAGCCCTGCAGCTAAGCGGCCATTAGTTTCTGCCCCGCTGCCAGCGGTTCTTGCCGCGATTTGGCCGTGCCGCGTTTGGCTGGATAATGGTGGCGCTGGATTGCACGCACCCTTGGATGAGGACCGAAGTGGGGTTAACCCCCTCCCGCTTGCCCACTCTCTCCGACGCTGCCGGAGCAGGGAGGGCGACCAGTGCCTACCACGTCGGGCGATCCTCAGCCTGTTATGGGGCTTATTGTTTAAGTTTTTCGGAAAGGAGGTGCGTGAGGAGATTTAAAAGGGTTTTCCTGTATAAAACTAATAATTTTGCGAAAGCAACACAGCACACGCGTAATTTTGTGTATCTTGAATGAACCGCTCGGCCGAGGGTGATGCGTTTGAAGGCTGAGTTTCAAGTTCTGTTATGTTGTAGATTTTGAGAGTTTTCCCCTATTACCATGCCGGGCTTCTGAGTTATGACCTCGCTCCAGCCTAGACGCCGATAATGAAGAAAGTTCGCTGTACCGAACCTGGCGTAGAACTTTCCAGCCGTCTGAATCAGCGCCCACAGCATGCGTTCTGCTGCGGGACTGGCCGCGACCCAAGCTCTGGACACTCAATGGATTTGGGTTCGCATCCCGCCACAGCCTCCCTTGTACCACGTCTGAGTTGTGTGGCCGGCGCCTTTGACGGCCGCTCCGCTCGGCAGGGGTGCCTATCCCGCGGCGGGCGCTGCCGCCGCAGGACGCCGTCGGCTTCTACACGGACCCACGGACGCGCGGCTACCTGGCTGACCCGGAGCGGGTCGCCCGTGACCGGCTCACGCTGGCGCAGAAGTACGGCTACGAGCCCGTCACCGTCCAGGTGAGGTCACGGCTCACGAGGCCCGGCGGGGGCACCGGCCGACTGAAGTACTGTCCAGGTGAGGTCACGGGTCAATTGACGCGCCCCTGCAGGGTCACGGGTCAGTCGGTGAGCTGTCCAGGTGAGGTCGCGGGTCCATTGGCGCGTCCCTGCGGGGTCACGGGTCAGTCGGTGAGCTGTCCAGGTGAGGTCACGGGTCAACTGACGCGTCCCTGCGGGGTCGCGGGTCAGTCGGTGGGTTGTTTGGGTGAGGTCACGGGTCAACTAACGCGTCCCTGCGGGGTCGCGGGTCAGTCGGTGGGTTGTTTGGGTGAGGCCACGGGTCAGCAGACGGTAACGTATCACACCCGCTGTCCCTCCCACAGATTGATATTCGTACGATTTTGGTATATGGTCGTGCTATTATTGGAACAGGAACGTGGTTCACCTCTGAAGCGAGCTTTTGGCCATGTTCGTGACGTCGAACTCCGTCGAAAACTTGGAGCCCCTGTGACACTCCGATCTACTTCGACTTCTAAGCAATGCAAGACACCAAACAAACCTCAGCTGGCAAAGCTTCGAACCAGGCGGGCGTCAACAAAACTTCAAACCAGGCCTGTTTTTGCAACATTACTTGCGAACCGTGCGCGGGTTTCGCCAGGTGCTCGGTCATGTGATGTTTGCGGACTACGAGCAACGCAAAGCTAACGAACCATCTGACGCGCGCGCCGCGAGTCCCTCCGCGCAACCGGCCCAGCTGGCGCCGCTCGCTCGCCGCCCTCACCTCACCGTGTCTGAGGCCGGGGCTCCGCCGGCGCCGTCGGCGGCCCGGTACCCGGACCGTTGTGGTGGGAGGCCGCGGCTGGGCCAGCCCCACCGCCCCGCCCCCGGCCGCGGCGGAAGCTGTTGCACGACGCCCCCAGAGGGTGACCGAGTCGGCCGGTCCGCGACGAGCAGCCCGCAGAAGTTGGCGCCAGTCATCGGCCATCTGGAACAGCAGTCGGATCGCGCTGAGTGGAGGACGTGTGCGGCGGTGCTCTTCAACTTCAGGATGGCACGCGCTCGACGGGTGTTGGCAATGGTCCCGCTGGTGATCTGAGATCAATTGGAGCGTTTGTGCTCAGTCTCAACGCCTCGGTTATCTGGCACCACTAGGTGCGAAAGTTCTCACATGCGTTCCCCAAGTTTTGGGTAAATTGATTTGACAGGCGAGTTGATGGTTGCGCGTGTAATTATTTCTGACATCGCACCCAACATCTGAACAAGCACCGTGTCGCGGTGCACCGTGGCGTGGCGTTCCAAGCAAGCCACTGAACCAGTCATAGTCGCCAAATGTCAACTCAGGTTCTTCCGTAAACAGAGGTTTCTTTGCAGGCAAGCGTACAGCGTGCGCGTTCGTGAAATTTGGAAGAATCGAGTAAACTCTTCGGCTAAGACAGGTAGCTTCAGGCTGTGATTTATGCCAAAACTTTCCTAGCTTAACGAAAAATGCATGTCGACGAGAAAACAAGAACGAGATTTCCCTGGCCCATGCAGTCGAATATGCAAAGGCGTGATGGCCTTTTCCCGTATTTGATGAGCCTCCATCACAGCCCACTGCAGAAACAACCGCGCCGCCCATTTGGAGCAGCCAGCAGGCGCGTCTAGCTGATCGGTCGCTTTGTCGTCGGTTCCGCTTCATCGAGCCCGCACCGTCGGCCGCCGGGCGCGCCGCCGGTCAGGCTCGCACGGCCGCCGATGCGCTGTTCTTCCGCTCGGCCGGTGCCGCTGCGCCGAGCCCCGCCGCACAAACACGCCTTTGTCAGCGTATCTCGGCCCGACAGCGCTGGCGGCTTCGCGGCGGCTGCGGTCGCGGCGATACGGCTCGGGCGTGGTGGAGCCGCTCCAGAGCCTACGGCCAGGGCACCGGACAGAGCCGCCGCCGCCCAGCTGATTTGACGGACTCCCTCGGCCGGCGCCTTGGACTGATGCGCCAGCTGATGCCGCCGGACTGGTCCGCGCGTTGACCCAGCTGGCTCCCTGAACCGTGCGCTCTGGTCGCTGAACGGGTCCAGCACGCCTGCCGCTCGGCTCGGCCGCGCTCGTGGTGCGCTGGGGCGACGCGCGTCGGGCGGGCTCAGGGGGGAGCGGGGAGCCCGCTATATCCCCCGGCTGAGACACTGGTCCAGGGGAGCCTTGTGATTGGGCGAGGTCGTCTGAATTCCGACCAGCTGAGACCGCCTGATCAGCGAAGACGGCCCGACTACGGAAGGCGGTCTGATTTAGGAGGCCGTCTGGTCAGGGGAGGTCGTCCAATCAGGGGAGACGGTCTGACAAGGGAGACGGTTTGGTGATGATAGACCGTCGGATTGGAACAGACCGCCTGACTGACTGAGGGCATGGTCTCCGTCTGACCTCACCGGCCCCCATCTCCGTTGCCGTCTGCAGCGGCTGGCTCCCCGAACGCCGGCTGTGAGGCGGGTGTGCCGCCCTGAGTCGCCTCCGACACCTGTCTGACGCGGTGAGGGGTGCCGCCGTGCGGAGTTGGCAGTTTGGTGGAAGCCTGGCTCTTTGGAGGCGGACGGGCGGGGGTCGCGGCGGTGTGTTCGAAGAGAGTTCTGCTGCGTGTGTGTGTGAAGAGTGAATGGGTGTCATGTAAGCATCGACGTGGGTTAAGCGGTGCATTTGCGTCGTTCTTACTGAAAGTGGCGCACAAAGCGTGTTGTGATGCCCACAGAGCGTCTTACAAAAGTCCTGAAAGACCTACTAGCGCGAACTGAAAGCTCTCGTCCTGTTTTTTTTTTTAAACAGTTTTAGACGAAAACTAAGTTACGCGATGCTAGTTTAGGCATTTTCAGCCTGCAACTTCGCCAAATGCTGTTTTATTGAGTGTTGCATTGGCCTTGTTAATTCTTTGAAGCGAACCGAGCAAACAGTGTCCGTTTGTTTCAGTCGTCAATACCAGAAATTGGTTGCAATTGTTCTTTTGAAAACCCCTGGGGAAATACAGTGTTGTGTGGCGCAATACGCTGGCGTCGGAAGGCGTCCCGACCCAAAAAAAAACTGGAACTGAACTGGAGCTCAGTTCGATTTAGCTGGCAGGTGTCACGGACTCTGCACCATTGTCCAGGGGTAAAGCGTATCGAGACATCTAAATTGAGACACATTTGCTGTCTGTTGAGAAGTTCACGCTGTTTTGGAAAGTCTTCACAGCGCTCGGGAGTGTCTGCTGGGAAGCCGACCGTCGGATAAGCATCACTCAGTAGTCTGAATTCTGGAGAAGCTTCTATCACACCTGGTCTGTTCGGGGACAATCTTTCAGTTACAGGCTAGGCGGGGCTCACGGCCGCAGATGCTTGTGCACTCCTGTGGCTTGGCTGACTTTACCGGCGGCCCGGGAAGGTGCTTTGAGCTCTTTTGCCGTCGCTCTCCAGCTTTCCATGAAGCGATGCGTCTTCCTGATGGGCCTTCAGTGGGGCGATGCGTTCTTTTGCCGGGCCTTCAGTGGGGCGATGCGTCCTTCTGCCGGGCCTTCAGTGGGGCGATGCGCCCTTCTGCCGGGCCTCCTCTGGCGAAACAGTGAGGCGATGCGTCCTTTTACCGGGCCTTCAGTGGGGCGATGCGTCCTTCTGCCGGGCCTTCTTTAGCCAAACAGTGACGTTGAACGCCTTGTTGGTAGAAACCCGGCTCAACTTTGGGAGGGGGAGGGCATAACACCCCCAAAGAGACACAAAGGTCCCCCCAAGTGTGTTCATCTCTTCCGCGACAACAAGCGCGGGAGAAGGCAAGTGGTGTGTGGGGCACGCGCATTTGTGCGGCCTAAGCTTTCAGCCGGTTTTAAAAAAGGCGTTCTTCAGATCTTGAACGTGGACGTGTCTTTCAGCTACGTCGCGTTGGATTATGTGAAGGTGAATGTTGGCCATGCAATAGAGCTGCCTCGTGCTTGTATTGTACTCGCAGTGGAGCACGTATCTTTTTGCACAAAGCTGGAACCGTTCCTATAGAACAGGGAGGAGGCAGTAAATCTCAATGTGGTTTTCCGCCTCGCCAAGCTTTACCACCGCCAACCACCTCTTAACAAATATGAAATGTTACGTACCTTACAATGACTTCTCATGCCTCAAGACATTGGTAAACTCGCGTGAGTTTAACACGCATGCAGCTTTTTTGGGCCTTTTGGCGTCCCACACTGTGATTGTCGCCGGCGCGGCCCGACGCCAGACCGGTGGCGAAGCTCGAGCCCTCAATTCGACTCGACTTCGGGGGAGGGGGGCTCGATCGACTTGGACGGCGTGCGGCTGTGGGCGAGCGCTCCACCTGCTGAGCTGCGCAGCCCCCCCCCCCCCCCCCCCCACTGCAAGAAGGCGGCGGCGTCTCGGCAGCGATGGGACGCATTGGCGTCTACGAGCTGTGGCGTCCGATAATGAGGCATTGACCACGCTTGACGAGGCGCATCTGTTGTGTTGATGTGCATTGATTAAAGGAATGTTCCACACTTGAAGATAGTGAAGCAAGCATCGGACACGATAAAATAAGCTCGCTTATAACTATTGGTATAGTTTTAAGGGGAAAAGACTGCTCTATAAAGCATAACTTATCTGTTCAGTAAATATGTCTCTCAATACATCATTGTTTGATTATGTTTTGGCACCCTCCGCACCGTTGATTGAGAGCCACTTGACGACCGTTATTTCTGGAATTCGTGCTCACGAAGGTCAGACATGAAAGAGTTGGCAATTATATTTTGTTGGCCTTGATCGCCGCATGGCTAATGGAATAGCATGATACGAATGGCATTATTGCATCATGGACGCCTGGGTGACAACCTTGAAATAGCCTCCCCGAAAGTATATCCACATCTTCGCGGGCGTGTAGCTCAGAAACCAGAGATTTTTAGGTCTTAAGAAGGCCAGGGCTGTGAAGTGCATCGAATGATCTTCAAGATGGCTATTTCAGTTCAAAACCCCACAAAGGTGTGGAGCACTCCTTTAACAGCGTTCTGTCACGAAGAAAGCCAGGCAAACGGATGTGTTGGTCTTCACCTTCTTTGTCAGCGGTGTGGCGCGAGCCGCGGACCCGTACGTACCGAGCACCCGAGCAGCGTTCGGCGGTCCTGGGGCCCGGGTGGGGAGGGAGAGCGTGTGACGCCGGAACGCGGCCGCCGCCGGCACCTCCATCCAGCGACGGCGGCGGCGAGGCGACGCGCTCATGCCAGTGCTGGATGTCGCCTCGCGTATGGTAGGAGTTCAGGCGGTCACCCAGGCTTGTAAGGTGTCGCGGCACGGCGAGCCGGATGTGCTGAGGGACCTGTTTGTGTTAAACGGCGGCGCACGTGTGCGACCCACTCGGCAGAAAAGGCTCCCACCTCCCAGGGCCGGTACCATGCTGTGTTTGTGTTAAACGGCGGCACACGTGTGCGACCCACTCGGCAGGATAGGCTCCCACACCTCCCAGGGCCGGTACCTGGGCCGTGTTTGTGTTAAACGGCGACACAGGTGTGCGACCCACCCGGCAGGATAGGCTTCCACACCCTCTAAGGCCGGTACCCGGGCCGCGTTTGTGTTAAACCGCGACACAAGTGTGCGACCCACGCGGCCCAGGATAGCTCCCACACCTCCCCAGGGCAGGTACCTGGTGCCGTGTGTGTGTTAAACGGCGACCACAGTGTGCGACCCATCCGGCAAGGATAGGCTCCCCACACCTCTAAGCGGTACCCGGGCCGCGTTTTGTGTTAAAAAACGCGACACACGTGTGCGAGCTATTTCGGTCAGGATAGGCTCCCACACCCTCCCAAGCCGGTCCTCAGGCCGGTGGAGGGGACGTTTCGTTTGTCACGCGCCAGCATCGTATGACGCACCGCCAGCTGACATTACATGACACGGCAGCGTTTTGTACGCGCGGTGAGAGCGCAACTATTGAACGACGGGTGCTATTGGTAGCCGTTGAAAAATGTGTCCAACTGTGTGTTCTTATGGCTTGTGTCTGGGTTTTTTTTATTTTTTCTTAGTTCCTGCACTTTTGACCCGGAGCTGCAATACCCATGCTCCGTATGGCTGTATGGAAGTAACACATACGTACAATACATGCTGACTGTGCGGTGCTGGAGCGGCTGATGGAGCGGTGTAGCTCTGTCCGTCGCGCTGACACAGATACCGCAATAAATATACAAAACGCAGAGGTGTCTTCTGTGACAGGCGCTTCCGGGATGTGGCTTGTCGACGGCGCGTTTGTGAGCGTTAGGCGCCGTGCTGCAGCTCTCACCGCTTACCCTCTTCCCGGCAGGAGGGCGTGCTCACCATGCGGAAGGACCCGCGCCAGGTGTTCTTCGGCCTCGAGCCCGGCTGGCTGGTCAGCCTCGCCAGCAAGGAGGTCTGGCGGGTTAAGGACCCCACTATGGTCGAGTACTACCGCGCCTAGACGCTGGCGGCGCAACCTCGGCGTGCTCCTCGTGACGCAAAGCTCCGCCAGTGACCGCGGGCGCTGCCGGGCGAGGTCACGACCTCGACTGCGTGCCACCGCTCGCCGGGGACCCTGGGGCGTGGTGTCGTGGGGCCGGTGCTGACGGTACAGCGGCCTGGGGCGGCCTCGGTTGAGCCCTGCTGTTTGTAGTAGCCACGAGCGCTCACGGATGGTTGGCGCGTGCGGGCCGTCGCCGGAGTAATCGTAATGCGTGTGTGGGGTGCGTGCCACGCCAACTGTTTGAGCTTGTGTACCGCTGCACGTGCCGCCAGCCTGGGACTGAGGCCGGCCAAAGGGCGGCACGGGTGACTGCCTCCGCTCCGGGATAGTGTTGACATTGGCAGGCTCGGGAGCGTGAGGATATATGGTCTACCCTGTACGTAGGCAAATACACAACTGGCCCGTACCGGCTCCACAGATGTTTCCTGCTGAAGTGCACGATGTGAATTTCTGCGCGGTGCTGGTATCGCTGCTCTGAAAGTAGCGAGCGCATACAACTTTGCAAAGATCCAAGAAGAATCACAACACTTTGTATCAAAACGCCCCTCAGCGTTATATAGGATTTTCGCAGTGTTCTGGTCGTTTGACCTGTCTTGCGGTGGAAAGTAGTGCCAGTGTCATCAGTTTGGTGCCATACCTGCTCGAAACTCTTTCTTGGTGGGCTCACGCCATTCGCAGTACTGAATCACGCGTGGTTTCTGAGTTTCTGAAGGCAAAGCTTGTTCAATTTTGTATAGACTGAAGTAGACCAATTCTCCATCAAAACCCAGCGAATTATAATTGCTTTCAGAATGCATTTGAATCAGCGTCTGGAACATGTATTGTGCGACGTTACGAGCCTCACATTTGTCATTTTTGTGGTGAAAAGGTTTCGGGGCCCAAAAACTGTGTGGGCAGAATATGGAGCGAACGCAACAGCTGTCATGTGCTTGTCGGTTAGGGGCCGGTCCAACGCGCGCTATATAAATGAATGTACTTGCACGAAAGTGCATGCAGTAGACTTTACTTTTGGTCGTACGATTTTCCGCTCTAGTTTCAAGGCGTGAGAAAATAACGTCGTCAGTCGTGCGAGCTGCAGCGGTTTCTCTTGACGTTAATCACTTACCGCCCATGCATCGCCAGCGCGTCATCACTCCCTTCACCGAGAGCCATCTGCACCAAGAGCGGGACACCGAGCTCCGCCTCCACATTCGCCGAGTCCTCCCGCAGAATTCCCGCGGCATGCTTGTGGCGCGCGTCCCGTGTGGGGGGTGGGGCTGCCCGCAAGGCAAATTGCTCATCACCGCGGCGGCGGCGGGAGATGCGTCCGGCGACATTCGTCGGGGGCGTGCGGTGGGAAAGGCGCCCGCCCCGGGACCGTCTCCCTCCCCACGGAGAGAGCCAATCTCGTGTCCGTTGTCGGTGTGGCCGGGCCCCCTCCCCCCAGCGGCGCCGGGCCAGCTCAGAATGTGGTCTGACTTGCGCGTGTCCGGTGTTCTTGTTCGTGTCCAAGGGGCTTGTGCGTGTCCAATGTTCATGCGCATCTTCAGTATCCCTGTGCGTGTCTAGTGTCCCTCCGCCTGTCCAGTGTCTTCGTTCGTTTGTATTGTCCTGATGCATAGCCATTGCTCTTGTGCATATCCAGTGTTCCGATGCACGTCCGGTGTTCCTCGAGTTGTTTGGCTGCGTGTCCATTTGCGTGTACAGTGCTCCTGTGCGTGTATCCAGCATTATTTTGCGCGCTCAGCATTCCGGTGGGTGTCAAGCGTCCATAGCCACGCTTAAGGCAAACCAACAGAAACGAAAGTTGACAGACTTTCTTGTGATTGCACTGAAGGTCAAGGGTTGTTCGTGCAACGCGTTACAAGTTGTTTCGATTATTTAACACCGGCCCGGATGATGGGTGAATTTCAGCCCCGAAGGTTTTTCCAGAATAGTTGCCGAAAGGTGCGGCTTCGTCACGATAAACTTTGCATAGCTGTGAGCAATTGGATAGGGGCTCTTTTGGTTCACAAAATTAGATGTACATTGTAGGGCTGCTGACCTATGGCAGGTCGAAAGTCAGGTCGTGGCTGTCAGCGAAGACAGTTTCTAGCGAATCGTTCAACCTGATGTGACGAGTAGTGGACGAAGCCAGGCATCTCTTAGATAGTTTCTTAGACGATTTAACAATGGAATTTAGGTTTACGCCAAATTTTAGTGTCCTTGGGTCAGATATAAAGGTCAGACCGAGCTCAAAACTACCTTATTTGTTCTAGAGAACCTCTGGTGAGATCGTTTCTAAGAATTATTTCGATTGTTTTATAACAGGGGCCCCAGCAGAAATATTCCGTTGGCCTCGTAAAGTTTGGAGCGGGTCACTGATCTAAAATGATTCTGGTCGACCTTTTGTATTTAGGACCATACCACCCAGTATATCTTTGACGCTTATTGATATTTGAAAATGAAATCAGTATCGTCGGTGTTTGTTCACCATGACCCAACGATTCAACAAGCTCACTGACCTAAAATGAGTATCAGTGATACTCTGCTTAGAACAGGTATCTGGGTTTAAGGCGGTTGCATCAGGAGGCCTGGAAGCACTTTGGACACCAATCTGTAGGATGACCTCGTTTGATCTTACTTGACCCAAAGGTCATGATTTAGGAGCGCGAAATTTTGATGCATGATTTTAAATACAGGCTGACCCATTCTGTAATTTTGGTGTCTCTAGCTCTCCAAGTTGTTGTAATCTCAGAAGGTCAAACTGACCTCCGCCCGAGCGCGTGGTATTTGAACGGCCAGCTGGACGTGTGTTTAAAAAATTGGTAACTTATGTTATATTGTTTGCATTATGTTATAATCAAATACTATATAATAATGCGTTACGTTTTGCTTGAGACGTACTTAAGACGACTTAAACATGTGCGTCTAATGTTTTAAATGCCTTGAACGATCTTTTTTCGAATATGTACATATCGTGTATATGCTCGGAAGGGTATTGTCTTCATACGCATCGTGTACTTTGAATATACACACAATGTGTATATGCTCGTAAAGCTCATTCTCGACAAGCCATTTGGGCGAAGTTCATCGACGAGTTTGTCACGTCGATGGCTTGGTTATACAGAAAAATATGTGTCATGCGACTCCAGCGTCAGTTATGACACATCAGCCCTACGCTGCCATCACGACGGCCTTCTCTCCTCCTCGCTCTCCTGCACAGCGCTGGCTGCGGCGAGTCCGGCCCGCGCCCACGGCCAGGTCTTCCCACTGCGGAGAGCAGGCCGTTGACCGGTCGCGTGATACTGTCGCCGTCCAGTTCGCACACACACACGACCCACATGAAGGGGTCTTCAGACATCCACAGAGTATCCGGCCGCGCCACGGAGGGCACGGAGCATCGCTGCGCTTGCACTCACATGAATTGTGTTCGTATCGTCAACATAAATTCTCGAATCTTTCAGTGGCACGCCAGTCCTTGGATTAAAGTGGCAGAGGTTGTCAACGAGAATCGACAGTTACAGTAAAATCTCGTTTGTTTGAGGAGTTGAAGAGTGTGTGTCGCTTTATCACTGTACCGCATTTGGCACGGTAATTCTTTACTTAATTATTTAATACTGGTGCGAATCCTGCACCCCGGCCCTCTTGTCAGTAACGGACACAGTCCAGTCATAACGTTGCATTTGTCTGGCAACCAAGCCGAATTACACCAGTTCTCAGTTAAAATATCCTCCAGAGGCTCTGCTCGATGGTCACCGCAGCACGAGATTGACGAGTGACGTTATGAAACCCCGTGACTGCAGCGCACCTGCATATGACGTCATCCAGCCCCGTGATAGCAGCACACCTGCATATGACGTCACCAAACCCCATGACAGCAGCGCACTTGCACATGACGTCATCAAACGTCATGACGGCAGCGCGTCTGCATTTGTCCGCAGCATGCGCCGGACCTCGCCCTTCCCATTCTCTCCAGACGCCGTCAGGCGCTGCCCGCCGGAGGCCGAAGTCCGACGCATGCAGCATGGCGTTCTGATAAAGCCGGGGCTGATATACGCACGAGGAGAGGGCCCCGTCTGATTGGAGCTCTTTCGGCTGCTATGCATTACTTAGCATTTCTTCGGGCTTCGCCGTCTCTGCCACGCACACAAAGAGCGCGCCCGCGTCTCGTTTGCATTTCAAAAGAGATCTCACACACGCAGACGCGATGTTTGCGGAGTGCGGAGGAGACGAGGTGTCTGCGAAGTGCGGCGTGCTGCCGAGAAGACTCCGGTGCCGTCTGGCTCCAGAGCGCACCTTCAGCACGGGCGGGGCGGGGGCGCGACCCCGTCCGCACCGGGACGGGGTGCCGCCGTCGGCTCGGGAAGCGGCCAGCTGTGCCCGCCAGCTGTGTATTCAGCCTGTTGGTTCGGCGGGACGAGTCCAGGTCTCGGGTGGCGCCTCGGCGGAAAAACGTTGCCGCGACTGCGGCGGCGGTCGATCGGGCAGCGGCCGGACGCGACGGAGCGCGCGGCGCGCGGGCGGTCGCGGAGGCGGTGACGGCCGGACCGGCAGCCGGCGCGCGGCACGTCAGCATAGGCGGCTGTCGCCTTCTGTGGCTGTCGGCTATCGTCTGACGTCACCGGTCGTGGCTGACCCGCTCTAATGCCGATCAGCAAAAAGTAAAAATGGCGTCTATGTTTGTGTCCGCTCA
Organism: Pollicipes pollicipes; assembly: GCF_011947565.3. Classification (NCBI taxonomy): domain Eukaryota; kingdom Metazoa; phylum Arthropoda; class Thecostraca; order Pollicipedomorpha; family Pollicipedidae; genus Pollicipes; species Pollicipes pollicipes. Next base: position 35,552,987 of record NW_023596818.1, read on the forward strand.
AATTGTTGTGACAGAACGTGCGGAAATGGAGGCGGCTTGAAACTAGTGCTTTGCGACACAGTGATATGGCAATAGCCTAGACGTGGCCCTGTCGTGGTGGCCTCATGTACTCCGCAAATGGGTCGTCGTCGGCTCGGTTTTTCATCGTTCGTACATCGTACCATGCACACTGTTCGTCACACCACTGGACCCGAGGAAGCCACGTAACTCTCGTGGCGAAGGTAATTCTAGCGACGTTACGTCATGATTGCCTTCTGCACGCCAGGATTGCCTGCGTGGCGCTGCCAAACCAAGGTAACCAGAAACTTTCACCAAGGTAACCAGAAACTTTCATCAAGTAGAGCAGTGCCTTCCATAATATGAAGTGACGAGGATCCCAGTTCCGTTCGCTCTCCACCTGGCTTCTTCCCCGTTCATTCAGATTACCGTCCGAAGGTGTTGAAAAGTTCTTGCGTGCGCTCTAGCACCGCCGAAAGATGCGTCAGATGATTCAGTGATCTTGATACCGTTTTCTCATTTGGCCGAGAAACTTTTGACATCGATCGCTAAGTTTCCTCATAGACACGCCTCGCTCGTAAGGTATTTTGCGCTTAATTACTTTGCGTGCCAGAGATGGCTGGCATGCAAATATGTGCTGGCAGCCGTATCACGGCTTCTGCTGGTCTACAAGCGTCAAATAATGGCTGCAAAAAGCAAACAAATCCGTCGTGTACCCTGTCGCATCCCAGCCACTGATGGTGTCTTCGTCTGCGCGCATGGGAACAGAAAGCCTATGGTCTATGACGCCCGTAAAGCTATCCTCAGGGGTTGGGGAAGCACCCGTGCAGTGCGGGTGCAGTGTGGGACAGAGTGGGATTGCGGGTGCAGTGTGGGTGAGGTTGCAGTGTGGATGCGGGTGCAATGTGGGTGCGGGTGCAGTGTGGATGAGGTTGCAGTGTGGGTGCGGATGCCGTGTGGGTGCGGGTGCAGTCTAGGTGCAGTTGCAGTGCAAGTGCAGTGTGGATGCGAGTGCAGTGCAGGCGCAGGGTGAATGTGGGAGCAGTGCGGGTGCCGGCGCAGTCTGAGCGCGGGGGCAGTGCGAGCGCGGGTGCAGTGCGGTGCAGTACAATCTCAACATCACCTCTTCCCCAAGTGACACTCAACGGTACGACCATCACTCAAATAGTGCGAGCAGAAACTGACTGGTGGGAGCAGCAGTGCGTTGTGTGACCATGGGGAAAGTGTGGAACGGTACCTGCCAATCTTGCCTGTGCGTCTACCGACTTATGAATGGACATGGAACAAAATTTGTTGTTTTTTTGTGTGCTGTGGAGCTCAATTTAGCAGCGTAATCTAAAATCCTTTCCGGTTTGGGTTTACAGAGTTGGAACGGACAGTCTGGTGGACTACCTCCTAATTTGACTCTATGCTCAAAATCAAATGTGTGAATTCACCGCAGTGAAAACAATGATGGAATGATGCATATTTGCTTGTTAGCACACATGACATGTACACTTTCACGACTTGGTAAAAGTACCCTCGATGGTCTCTAAGGAGCAACTCTGTGGGTAACCATTTCATTGTCACAACGAGCTTTATTCGAAAGCTTCGAATAAAAAGGCTTCTTGATATTGGTCGAAAAGCAATGTCTTCAAGGCTAAAAGCTTGTGAGCGCTCTTGATGTTGATGCGTTTTATTGTCTTTTGATCGCCTATTGATCTTTAGGCATAGGTTACCGACATAACACCATGTGATCATTATGGCTCTCGATGTTTATTTCTATGGCAAGAAAAACTAAAATAATGACTAAAAACGTCTTCTTACATTCTACAGCACTGAAGACCATCTGAGCAGGAGATTAAAAACGTTCCGAAGAGCTAACGAACCATGTCAGCCTAGTAGAAGCGACGTTTCCCATGCATTACCAATCACCATGGGTTTAATGGTAAACTTTACGAAAACGAGGTATGCCATGGCCCATGTTGCCGCCCGGTTTCTCTGCCCATGGTCTTAGTACAAAATGCGGTAAAATCCCCGAATGCATATTATTTATGCAAAACCTACATGAGCATGAACTGAAATGTATTGTATATATCAACCAGATCCAGTGGTTTACATATGACCTGATAATTTTTCTGTACGCGATTTACTGCAATGCTCGTAAGAACATGTACACTGTACCACGAGGTCGGTTTTGACAGCCAGTGCGGGAAAATCAAAGCCGCTAATAGGCATGACGCTCCTAATTGCGGTTTTCACTGTTCGTCAAAAGCTGCGAGATCTGGCACGGTAGTGGCTCGAAGGTCCATCTTATGAAATTAACTGTTTAACATTTCCAAAGGTGACTTTGGGATGTGTGCAGGAACACAGTCATCCCGGATTTCTTTCTTCTGATTCTGTGGTCATAAGTGGCGTCCATCTTGATCCGCCCATTGTATAGCAGGGGATTTGATAGTTTTTTTTAGGCGGAAAAGCTCGTGTTGGTTTTGAACGATCCAATCCAATAGATGCGTTCAGTCTATGGGAGTGAGGTCAGGAATGTGAATAGGAGCCAGCTATAAAATAAAAAAATTACTGCCACTCTTTGCCAAAAAATAACTCGAGCAAAAAAATTTCCCCGGCTTACCGAGTTTTATAGAGGGTCCCGACACCCGGCGCTACTTTCGCAGGCGGCGACTTTTATTGACTCAAAATCAGCTGTTGCTGATCAGAAGTACCAGATGCTATCGTACCGCAAATAAAAGGCTTTTTTTATTTTTACGATGGTCGATCATGCTCATTGAGAACGACAAATAGCTTTTCTTGTAGCAAATTAGGTTCAAGAAGTGTATTGCGCATGCAATTCATCGTTTTTGTATCGCAGTAGCATTTTAACATCTATATTCAAAACGAATTTCTACCCGAGCGGTTTGCAGTAGTTAAAGGTACAAAAGAAGACATGTCACCCTTTCGAAACTTTCGCGTTTTTTGAGCAGTAGATTTATGCATGAAGCATTCCGAGTCGTGGAAAAAAATTAGTGTTTTGCGAAGCCGAATTAGAGTAAGCGCAGCAAATAACTAATTGGTAAAATTAATTACTTGGATGTATGCCCGATCTGAATTAAATAGTACTGTATGGGTAGGCACTTAGGCATCATGGTGTTGTGTTGACGATCTCAGAGTTGCCTGAACGAAGTAATTGGAGCAGCGCAGACAACTTCGTGTGAGGGTGTTTGCTCCCGTCTTTGGGAGGCTAGGAAATGGTCATTCAATCCCCTTAAGTTCGCTGTTTACATGCGAGTTTTCAACCGCAAGCATATCATAAGAAATTCAACGAAAACAGGGAAATGCATATTTTGAACGTATCATCCTGTAACTACCTTGGCAAAACATTACGTGCGTTGTTCAGTGCATTAGTGAGGAACATTATTCATATAGATAAGACAGTAGTAATAGCCTTATTCATCGGAGAAAACTGAGGAGAAGCTATTGTACTGCTAAGCTTCTTCTGCTATAGTTTCGATAAAGACATGTTGCCCAAATATCAACCAAACTACATCTTTATTCTCCTGTTTTTTCTCCGACGAATAAGGCCGTTACTTCTGTCGTATCTTGGCAAAATATTGTACAGAAATGAGGGGAAGTGGCGTTTGAATTGTGGCATCCTGCGGCAAGTTACCGACCAAGCTCCCATTGATTGAGATACCATGGCATAAATCCCAGGGCTCGCAGCACCCTGGGACGCGCATTGAGAATTTGGAATACACATCATGTAGCCTTAGGAGGAGGCGTTGCCAGGATGGATGCAGGGTTGGCTTGCCCTAATGGGGGCAGTGAGGGGTGAACACCGGGAGGCGTAAATGCAGAGCGTCTGATTTCAGTTCAAGATAGCATATTTTCCTGTAAAATAAGGCGATTCATGGCGAGTTTTTCAGCTTCTGCCAGTCAAATAGTGATGGCCCATATCTCAGCTAGGGAATGGTCTTGTGGATATATAAGGGTAGTCGGGGTATTATTCCCTGTTTACCTTTTTCACCTAACCCATTCGATATTATGGATCTGCAAGTTAACCAACGACTAGAAAGATCATAGTGAAGTAGCGGCGAAATTTTTGGCACCTGCCCTCCTCACATTGCTTTATGTTCGCATTTCTCTCCATATAGGTGCTGCAGTATGACAATAAATGGACAATTATTACCCATTTATAAGTTTAGTATAAACAGCGTACATGATTCCCTGAATTTAAAAATAAATATACATTTCATAAAGAGGTATTACGTATAAATGTCCAGGCACGTTGACTGCGAGAAATGTTGTGCGGGTCCTGAACACAGAAGACGTCGTTCAGTAGGATCTATTTTTGGAGGCAGATTGTGCTATTGTTTTATCTTTAGAAGGTTTTAAATGCAAAATGTACAATATCTTTTCACATAACATTGCAATAAAGATGTAGAACAGGATCGCTACCCAGTTCATTGGTGAAATCTCCGTTCGTTATCATGTATCAGTCCAGAGAAGATGGTTTTCTGTTAAAATTAGCCATTTCCCATATATTTTTTTGCAATTTCACAGCTAGAAATGTAGGCTGGGGGAAGGAATCAGCATTGGAGGGGGACTTACCCAACATAGATATTGGGTCATGCCCCAGAAATTAATTTGAATTGACGCTCCTGCATTATACATGACGGACATCACAGGTAACCTTAGATTTGCATGCTACTTGCATGCAAAGGTCAGTTTGGGCTTACTGATTGAATTTCTACCAATGTTTGGATGCTGCTAATTAAATGTGCTATTCTGCTGTAGCAGCTGATATTTTCATGATCTGACATGCAGATTTTTACAGCAGCATTAACAAAATGAATAAAAAGGATAGCGGCCAACAATTTCAATTTTTGCCTTATTCGCCGGTTTTGTAGCGCGGATTGGTGGAGGAGGGGGGATTCCCTGACATTTTCAAACTAAGAAAGGTAAAGCCTCGCAAAAAAAAACAAACAGCGAGCTGCCTATAGCGAGATCTCGTGATTGGCAAGAAGCTTCCGGTTGTTAACAGACCACACTAGACCAAATCGAAGGTCATTTTTTCCTGAAAACCGAACATCAACCTTGCATGTTCATATGTACGAAACCATGCAATGAGGTGACATGGGACGTGCTTTGGAGCCTATCTTTATAATGTAGGGCTTCCCTCATGTAGCAGTGCAAACCCTCTGCGCGCGGTCCGCAGAATTGTTGCTTGCGGCCCGCCGCACCCGCCCGCCTTGAATCGTCTTGCAATGCGCGTAAAAAGCATCGCTACTCTGACCCCAGAATTGCTAGGAGCACTTTTTGGGTGTCAAAATGCGTACAATGGATGCCCCAGAGGCTAACAAAGATTTGGGCAAGACTTCAGAATATGCCCCATTGGTATCCTCAGAAAACCGAAGGGGGAGGGGTCGCATCGCCCACCCTCCCCCCTTCTATCAGGGTGAGTAACTTGTCCAGAAAGGGCTTTCCGCTTGATGTGAAGTTATCGACAAATGTCGATGCAATTTACTTACTGGGGCACGGCGACAGGCGCCCGCCAGTCAAAGCATGTCGCGCCAGTCTTGGACCATGTCCAAGGAATTGTGGACAGCGTGATGTCGGTTGAAATGGGGCTCGAAGCGCAAACGTGATTTTCATAAAGGGGCATTTTCATAAGGAATTTTCCTCGTGGAGGCCCCATATTTGACGTCATTCCCTGTGCTGCTTACTGCTGGTTCGGAATCTGTCATGCATTCTGCTGCCCTGGCTATCGGGTTTCTTCGTTATTTTCTTTTTGCGGTCGAGGAGAGCAAATCAAGCCGTGGGTCGAGTTTACAGGTGAGGCCCCGGTAAGTGCCGAGAAAGTAAAAAAGCCTTTGTTGTGTTTGAGCTATCTCATTAGTCTAGGACATGTGCGTCTGCTTTCCGGGCACCAGCACTTACCCTGACATTTGTTCAAGTTCAGCGTATGACTGAACGTTTTGGTTACGTGAATCATATTAAAAATTGCTGTGATGAAAGAGACTTTCGGTTACAGGCTGATTACTAATAACGCTTCTGGGCATGGACGTAATGACCATTTTGTCACTTGGCATCGCATAACGCTACTGGCGACAATTTTTCCTCCAAGAATTTGGTCGGCGACGAAAAGTACACTTTTACCATCCTGGCATGCGGGTAGAGCTATGATACATCCAGCAATAGCGCAGATGTTCATTAATCGAGGCTCATCTGCTGTGACATGCTGCTGAATCCTGGAAAATATTTCCAGTGAATTTCTTTGACACCCATGCATCCACGTCTAACACGCGTGGGATAGAGCCAAAAACACTGCATGGGTATCCCGAAAACATGATGAACGCTGGGAGTCTCAATGAATAGCCCGTTGTAGCCTGATGTTGTCTTCACCATCGGCCGAGTGGGAAGAAAGAAACAATGCAAGTTGAGCAGTTACCGCGCATGCGCTCCGGAACTGGGTTTCCGAGCCATTGCAACCTAACTTGCGCCCATTCTGACAAAATTACTTCGCCCTGTTAAACAAAAAACTCGACGATTAGGTTGTTTTTTTATTGTTTTCACTTCACCCTTTTCTACAGCAACTACGAATTTAACATCGTGCTTCTCGTCGCACACTTTGTTTATAAACACTGGATGGAGGAAATTGCTCCCGACAGCGGAAGATTTTCGTGGAGGATAATTGTTTTTGCTCCGAGGTTTATAAAATTGGGAGGAGGAAAATCTGAGAAAAAAATTCATCCGTTGCCAACAATTTTTGGCGTTATAAAATTCGCCTCAGGTCATTACAAGTAAACGTTACCCAACAACTACGGACGTCAAGTTTCTCTGCTTCTCCGTACCATTAGCAAATCCCTATGGCAATAATTTCATTTATTTTCACCTATGACAGCAAAAGGAACCACAAAATATGTTGTCATGCTGTAGGAAGCAACTAACAACCAATCCCACCGCAGAAATTTGCAGTCGACGCCCTGGGCCTCATCAAGGACCAAGCGGGGTATCCAGCATGCTTAGCCAGGTAGCACCGGGGTCTAAGACTGCTGGCAGCGAGTGCTGTTCTCTGTTCATCAAACCTGGCCGGCGGCTGGAGAATGGCGATCATCAGCCTGCAGTGGCCTAGCAGGTATGCAGAAGAATGAAAGACGTTTGCGTTAAAGAACGAATCCAGTTCCAAAAGGAATATTTGATTTCTGATTATATGCAAGTTGTGAAAGTGGTGTGGCTGGGTGTACTGACCTGCTCTCTTCCCAGGACACCGAAGTCCACCCAAGCTGGGGAGAGACTCTGAGGTGGGGGGGTCGAGTGGGTGTCTATCTCCTGCACTTACCGCTCATATGGGCCAATAATAAACTATTACAGAACCGGGGAGCTCAGCCCCTGGCTCTCCCCCTCACCCTTGCCCTCCGTTGCTTTGCCCTGCATTCCGACTGGTATGCCTCTGGTCGGAAGAACCCCCGGCTGCAGCGGCCCGGCGGCTGCAGCGGCCCGGCGGCACGAGCGGCCTGAGCCCGGCCGGCTATGATGAAACGCCCAATCTAGCAGCTAATTGTGGGGCTAAACAAGACGGCCTAAGCCGCTTACGACAAATAACCAGGGCCGGCCAGCGGCGGCGGCTCATCGCTCCCATTGATAGGTGGTCTGCTGCGCGTACAACGGTGGGGCTAAGGCGGCTGGTAACGCAGAGGGACTGGTGACTGGGGAGGCACTGGTGATTGGGATAGAGCTGGTGACTGGGACAGAACTGGTGAATTGGGACGGGACTGGTGACTGAGACAGGAGACTGAGAGGAGACTGGTGCCTGTGGGCGGCTTGCTGACAGGGGCACTATCCATTGTGAGGGACAGGTGGGTTTAGAGGTGAGGATAACTGAGTTGGGACCGATGATTAAGAAAGACTGGGGGCAAAAAATATTGACCGAGTGGGGACTGGTGCCTGCGTAGGTGCCGAGGACTAAGGGGGTTGGGTGAGTAGGGACTGATGCTGGAAAAGGACTGATGGCGGACAGGTGACCGTGGATTGAACAGAAGACTTATGGCTGGCAAGCATACGGGTGTTTATCATGTAATGTGGGTATGTATGTATGTATGTGTATTATAATGTAATATCATGCATGTGCGTATTAGCCCCATCAGGGACTGGTGACTGAAAGGAAAGAGATGACTAAGAGGAAAACAGATGACTGAAAGGGTAATGATGTCTGAGATGGACCAGTGACTGACGGGCTGGTAATTGAAGGGAGCGCTGACTGGGTATGGTCACGAGGAGATGACCGTTCTCTGGGCGGAAGGAGGAACCTTGAAAATGGTTCGTCGTTCCTCGAGGCGCGCAGCCATCCATTGCGGTCTTTGAGATCTCTTCTGGTGTAGTATTCAGACCTTTGATATCACTGGTGATGATATTTTCCCCGCTCGGGCAGCCTATAGTTTCGGTTGGCCAATGCGTCTAACTTAGTGTGACGCCTATCGGCCCCTGAGGAGACACCTGTGTGCCCAGCTTTGTTTTTCAATCTTCGTGTTCCTCGCGACAGCGAAGAATAAATAGTAACCAGCGGAGCTTGAGATCCTCGAGTCGCTTTTGCAGGATTTCGGCGTCCAGGCACTTACCAAAATGGCTTGCAAGTTGGTTGATCCGTTATCATTACGTCCATTTCAGTGGTAGATGCTTTTTCTAGTCCTGCAGGCCGCTTTCGTTTTTATGAAAGTATGGGGTACCAGCATCATTTGTAAACACCGGCCATGCAGATTGCGATTTCAGATTATTGTCATGTCTGGGCCTCGCCCTGAGGGACGTTTCGCCTACAGACATTTCGCCGTGCGCTGTATGTGCTTCAGATGATTATAAAATGTGGACGCCTACCGTACTGATTGTCGAGTTTGTCCCCGTGCATCCTCAGCTGTATGTGCCTCAGATGATGATAAAGTGGGCGCCACTGTGCTGACTGTCGAGTTTGGCCCCGTGCATCCTCAGCTGTATGTGCCTCAGATGATGATAAAGTGGGCGCCACTGTGCTGACTGTCGAGTTTGGCCCCGTGCATCCTCAGCTGTATGTGCCTCAGATGATGATAAAGTGGGCGCCACTGTGCTGACTGTCGAGTTTGGCCCCGTGCATCCCCAGCTGTATGTGCCTCAGATGATGATAAAGTGGGCGCCACTGTGCTGACTGTCGAGTTTGGCCCCGTGCATCCTCAGCTGTATGTGCCTCAGAAGATGATAAAGTGGGCGCCACTGTGCTGACTGTCGAGTTTGGCCCCGTGCATCCCCAGCTGTATGTGCCTCAGATGATGATAAAATGTGGGCGCCACTGTGCTGATTGTCGAGTTTGTCCCCGTGCATCCCCAGCTGTATGTGCCTCAGATGATGATAAAGTGGGCGCCACTGTGCTGACTGTCGAGTTTGGCCCCGTGCATTCCCAGCTTCAGCAGGCGGTTCGTCAGCCAGCGACGCGTCCACAGCGTGAAATTTCCGAGGC
>NW_023596818.1:35563437-35589096 GCF_011947565.3 Pollicipes pollicipes
GCCTCGGAAATTTCACGCTGTGGACGCGTCGCTGGCTGACGAACCGCCTGCTGAAGCTGGGAATGCACGGGGCCAAACTCGACAGTCAGCACAGTGGCGCCCACTTTATCATCTGAGGCACATACAGCTGGGGATGCACGGGGCCAAACTCGACAATCAGCACAGTGGCGCACCCATTTTATCATCATCTGAGGCACATACAGCTGGGATGCACGGGCCAAACTCGACAGTCAGCACAGTGGCGCCCACTTATCATCTCTGAGGCACATACAGCTGAGGATGCACGGGGCCAAACTCGACAGTCAGCGTGGCGCCACTTTATCATCATCTGAGGCACATACAGCTGGGGATGCACGGGGCCAAACTCGACAGTCAGCACAGTGGCGCCCACTTTATCATCATCTGAGGCACATACAGCTGAGGATGCCGGGGCCAAACTCGACAGTCAGCACAGTGGCGCCCACTTTATCATCATCTGAGGCACATACAGCTGAGGATGCACGGGGCCAAACTCGACAGTCAGCACAGTGGCGCCCACTTTATCATCATCTGAGGCACATACAGCTGGGGATGCCGGGGCCAAACTCGACAGTCAGCACAGTGGCGCCCACTTTATCATCATCTGAGGCACATACAGCTGAGGATGCACGGGGCCAAACTCGACCGTCAGCACAGTGGCGCCTACTTTATCATCATCTGAGGCACATACGCTGGGATGCACGGGGCCAAACTCGACAGTCAGCACAGTGGCGCCCACTTTATCATCATCTCTGAGGCACATACAGCTGAGGATGCACGGGGACAAACTCGACAGTCAGCACAGTGGCTCCCACTTTATCATCATCTGAGGCACATACAGCTGAGTGCACGGGGCAAACTTGACAGTCAGTATGGTAGGCGCCACTTTATCATCATCTGAGGCACATACAGCTGGGATGCACGGGGCCAAACTCGACAGTCAGCACAGTGGCGCCCACTTTATCATCATCTGAGGCACATACAGCTGAGGATGCACGGGGCCAAACTCGACAGTCAGCACAGTGGCGCCCACTTTATCATCATCTGAGGCACATACAGCTGAGGATGCACGGGGACAACTCGACAGTCAGCACAGTGGCGCCCACTTTATCATCATCTGAGGCACATACAGCTGAGGATGCACAGGGTCAAACTCGACAGTCAGCGCAGTGTCGCCTCCTTTATCATCATCTGAGGCACATACAGCTAGGGATGCACGGGGACAAACTCGACAATCAGTACGGTAGGCGTCCACATTTTATAATCATCTGAAGCACATACAGCGCACGGCGAAATGTCTGTAGGCGAAAACGTCCCTCAGGGCGAGGCCACAGACATGACAATAATCTGAAATCACAATCATGCATGGCCTGTGTTTACAAAATGCATGCTGGTACCCATACTTTCATAAAACGAAAGCCGGCCTGCAGGACTAGAAAAAGCATCCTACCACTGAAATGGACGTAATGATAACGGATCACCAACTTGCAAGCCATTTTGGTAAGTGCCTGGACGCCGAAATCCTGCAAAAGCCGACTCGAGGATCTCAGCTCCGCTGTGTTACTATTATTACTTTCGCTGTCGCGAGGAACACGAAGATTGAAAAACAAAAGCTGGCCACAGGTGTCTCCTCAGGGGCCGATAGGCGTCACACTAAGTTAGACGCATTGGCCAACCGAAACTATAGGCTGCCCGAGCGGGAAAATATCATCACCAGTGATATCAAAGGTCTGAATACTACACCAGAAGAGATCTCAAAGACGCAATGGATGGCTGCGCGCCTCAGGAACGACGAACCATTTTCAAGGTTCCTCCTTCCGCCCAGAGAACGGTCATTCCTCGCGACCATACCCAGTCAGCGCTCCCTTCAATTACCAGCCCGTCAGTCACTGGTCCATCTCAGACATCATTACTCTTTCAGTCATCTGTTTCCTCTTAGTCATCTCTTTCCTTTCAGCCCCAGTCCCTGATGGGGCTAATACGCACATGCATGATATTACATGATAATACACATACATACATACATACCCACATACATGATAACACCCGTATGCTTGCCAGCCATAAGTTTCTGTTCAATCCACGGTCACCTGTCCGCCATCAGTCCTTTTCCAGCCATCGGTCCCTACTCACCCAACCCCTTAGTCCTCGGCACCTACGCAGGCACCAGTCCCCACTCGGTCAATATTTTTGCCCCCCAGTCTTTCTTAATCATCGGTCCCAACTCAGTTATCCTCACCTCTAAACCCCCTGTCCCTCACAATGGATAGTGCCCCTGTCAGCAGCCGCCCACAGGCGCCAGTCTCCTCTCAGTCTCCTGTCTCAGTCACCAGTCCCGTCCCAATCACCAGTTCTGTCCCAGTCACCAGCTCTATCCCAATCACCAGTGCCTCCCCAGTCACCAGTCCCTCTGCGTTACCAGCCGCCTTAGCCCCACCGTTGTACGCGCAGCAGACCACCTATCAATGGGAGCGATGAGCCGCCGCCGCTGGCCGGCCCTGGTTATTTGTCGTAAGCGGCTTAGGCCGTCTTGTTTAGCCCCACAATTAGCTGCTAGATTGGGCGTTTCATCATAGCCGGCCGGGCTCAGGCCGCTCGTGCCGCCGGGCCGCTGCAGCCGCCGGGCCGCTGCAGCCGCCGGGCCGCTGCAGCCGGGGGTTCTTCCGACCAGAGGCATACCAGTCGGAATGCAGGGCAAAGCAACGGAGGGCAAGGGGGAGGGGAGAGCCAGGGGCTGAGCTCCCCGGTTCTGTAATAGTTTATTATTGGCCCATATGAGCGGTAAGTGCAGGAGATAGACACCCACTCGACCCCCCACCTCAGAGTCTCTCCCCAGCTTGGGTGGACTTCGGTGTCCTGGGAAGAGAGCAGTCAGTACACCCAGCCACACCACTTTCACAACTTGCATATATCAGAAATCAAATATTCCTTTTGGAACTGGATTCGTTCTTTAACGCAAACGTCTTTCATTCTTCTGCATACCTGCTAGGCCACTGCAGGCTGATGATCGCCATTCTCCAGCCGCCGGCCAGGTTTGATTGAACAGAGAACAGCACTCGCTTGCCAGCAGTCTAGACCCCGGTGCTACCTGGCTAAGCATGCTGGATACCCGCTTGGTCACTTGATGAGGCCCAGGGCGTCGACTGCAAATTTCTGCGTGGATTGGTTGTTAGTGCTTCCTACAGCATTGACAACATATTTTTGTGGGTTCCTTTTGCTGTCATAGGTGAAAATAAATGAAATTATTGCCATAGGGATTTGCTAATGGTACGGAGAAGCAGAGAAACTTGACGTCCCGTAGTTGTTGGGTAACGTTTACTTGTAATGACCTGAGGCGAATTTTATAACGCCAAAAATTGTTGGCACGGATGAATTTTTTTTTCTCAGATTTTCCTCCTCCCCATTTTATAAACCTCGGAGCAAAAACAATTATCCTCCACGAAAAATCTTCCGCTGTCGGGAGCAATGTTTTCCCTTCCATCCTGTGTTATAAACAAAGTGTGCGACGAGAAGCACGATGTTAAATTTCAGTAGTTGCTGTAGAAAATGGTGAGATGAAGACAAATAAAAAAAAACACCTAATCGTCGAGTTTTTTTTTTACAGGGGCCGAAGTAAGTATTTGTCAGGAATGGGGGCGCAAGTTATGTTTGCAATGGCTCGTGAAACCCGTTCCGGAGCGCATGCGCCTGGTAACTGCTCAAACTTTGCATTGTTTTCTTCCCCACTCTGCCGATGGTGTGAAGACAAACATCAGGCTACAACGGGCTATTCATTGAGACTCCCAGCGTTCATATGTTTTCGGGATACCATTGCAGTTGTTTGGCTCTATCCCACGCGTGTTCGACGTTGGATGCATGGGTGTCAAGAATTCACTGGAAATATTTTCCAGGAGTTCAGCAGCATTGTCACCAGCAGAGATGATCTCGTCGATTAATGAACATCTGTTCCGCTATTTGCTGGATGTATCATAGCTATACCGCATTGCCAGCGATGGTAAAAGTTGTACTTTTCGTCGGCCGACCAATTCTCTTGGAGGAAAAATTGTCGCCAGTAGCGTTATGCGATGCCAAGTGACAAAATGGTCATTACGTCCATGCCCAGAAGCGTTATTAGTAATCAGCCTGTAACCGAAAGTCTCTTTCATCACAGCAATTTTTAATATGATTCACGTAACCAAAACGTTCAGTCATACGCTGAACTTGAACAAATGTCAGGGTAAGTGCTGGTGCCCGGAAAGCAGACGCACATGTCCTAGACTAATGAGATAGCTCAAACACAACAAAGGCTTTTTTACTTTCTCGGCACTTACCGGGGCCTCACCTGTAAACTCGACCCACGGCTTGATTTGCTCTCCTCGACCGCAAAAAGAAAATAACGAAGAAACCCGATAGCCAGGGCAGCAGAATGCATGACAGATTCCGAACCAGCAGTAAGCAGCACAGGGAATGACGTCAAATATGGGGCCTCCACGAGGAAAATTCCTTATGAAAATGCCCCTTTATGAAAATCACGTTTGCGCTTCGAGCCCCATTTCAACCGACATCACGCTGTCCACAATTCCTTGGACATGGTCCAAGACTGGCGCGACATGCTTTGACTGGCGGGCGCCTGTCGCCGTGCCCCAGTAAGTAAATTGCATCGACATTTGTCGATAACTTCACATCAAGCGGAAAGCCCTTTCTGGACAAGTTACTCACCCTGATAGAAGGGGGGAGGGTGGGCGATGCGACCCCTCCCCCTTCGGTTTTCTGAGGATACCAATGGGGCATATTCTGAAGTCTTGCCCAAATCTTTGTTAGCCTCTGGGGCATCCATTGTACGCATTTTGACACCCAAAAAGTGCTCCTAGCAATTCTGGGGTCAGAGTAGCGATGCTTTTTACGCGCATTGCAAGACGATTCAAGGCGGGCGGGTGCGGCGGGCCGCAAGCAACAATTCTGCGGACCGCGCGCAGAGGGTTTGCACTGCTACATGAGGGAAGCCCTACATTATAAAGATAGGCTCCAAAGCACGTCCCATGTCACCTCATTGCATGGTTTCGTACATATGAACATGCAAGGTTGATGTTCGGTTTTCAGGAAAAAATGACCTTCGATTTGGTCTAGTGTGGTCTGTTAACAACCGGAAGCTTCTTGCCAATCACGAGATCTCGCTATAGGCAGCTCGCTGTTTGTTTTTTTTTGCGAGGCTTTACCTTTCTTAGTTTGAAAATGTCAGGGAATCCCCCCTCCTCCACCAATCCGCGCTACAAAACCGGCGAATAAGGCAAAAATTGAAATTGTTGGCCGCTATCCTTTTTATTCATTTTGTTAATGCTGCTGTAAAAATCTGCATGTCAGATCATGAAAATATCAGCTGCTACAGCAGAATAGCACATTTAATTAGCAGCATCCAAACATTGGTAGAAATTCAATCAGTAAGCCCAAACTGACCTTTGCATGCAAGTAGCATGCAAATCTAAGGTTACCTGTGATGTCCGTCATGTATAATGCAGGAGCGTCAATTCAAATTAATTTCTGGGGCATGACCCAATATCTATGTTGGGTAAGTCCCCCTCCAATGCTGATTCCTTCCCCCAGCCTACATTTCTAGCTGTGAAATTGCAAAAAAATATATGGGAAATGGCTAATTTTAACAGAAAACCATCTTCTCTGGACTGATACATGATAACGAACGGAGATTTCACCAATGAACTGGGTAGCGATCCTGTTCTACATCTTTATTGCAATGTTATGTGAAAAGATATTGTACATTTTGCATTTAAAACCTTCTAAAGATAAAACAATAGCACAATCTGCCTCCAAAAATAGATCCTACTGAACGACGTCTTCTGTGTTCAGGACCCGCACAACATTTCTCGCAGTCAACGTGCCTGGACATTTATACGTAATACCTCTTTATGAAATGTATATTTATTTTTAAATTCAGGGAATCATGTACGCTGTTTATACTAAACTTATAAATGGGTAATAATTGTCCATTTATTGTCATACTGCAGCACCTATATGGAGAGAAATGCGAACATAAAGCAATGTGAGGAGGGCAGGTGCCAAAAATTTCGCCGCTACTTCACTATGATCTTTCTAGTCGTTGGTTAACTTGCAGATCCATAATATCGAATGGGTTAGGTGAAAAAGGTAAACAGGGAATAATACCCCGACTACCCTTATATATCCACAAGACCATTCCCTAGCTGAGATATGGGCCATCACTATTTGACTGGCAGAAGCTGAAAAACTCGCCATGAATCGCCTTATTTTACAGGAAAATATGCTATCTTGAACTGAAATCAGACGCTCTGCATTTACGCCTCCCGGTGTTCACCCCTCACTGCCCCCATTAGGGCAAGCCAACCCTGCATCCATCCTGGCAACGCCTCCTCCTAAGGCTACATGATGTGTATTCCAAATTCTCAATGCGCGTCCCAGGGTGCTGCGAGCCCTGGGATTTATGCCATGGTATCTCAATCAATGGGAGCTTGGTCGGTAACTTGCCGCAGGATGCCACAATTCAAACGCCACTTCCCCTCATTTCTGTACAATATTTTGCCAAGATACGACAGAAGTAACGGCCTTATTCGTCGGAGAAAAAACAGGAGAATAAAGATGTAGTTTGGTTGATATTTGGGCAACATGTCTTTATCGAAACTATAGCAGAAGAAGCTTAGCAGTACAATAGCTTCTCCTCAGTTTTCTCCGATGAATAAGGCTATTACTACTGTCTTATCTATATGAATAATGTTCCTCACTAATGCACTGAACAACGCACGTAATGTTTTGCCAAGGTAGTTACAGGATGATACGTTCAAAATATGCATTTCCCTGTTTTCGTTGAATTTCTTATGATATGCTTGCGGTTGAAAACTCGCATGTAAACAGCGAACTTAAGGGGATTGAATGACCATTTCCTAGCCTCCCAAAGACGGGAGCAAACACCCTCACACGAAGTTGTCTGCGCTGCTCCAATTACTTCGTTCAGGCAACTCTGAGATCGTCAACACAACACCATGATGCCTAAGTGCCTACCCATACAGTACTATTTAATTCAGATCGGGCATACATCCAAGTAATTAATTTTACCAATTAGTTATTTGCTGCGCTTACTCTAATTCGGCTTCGCAAAACACTAATTTTTTTCCACGACTCGGAATGCTTCATGCATAAATCTACTGCTCAAAAAACGCGAAAGTTTCGAAAGGGTGACATGTCTTCTTTTGTACCTTTAACTACTGCAAACCGCTCGGGTAGAAATTCGTTTTGAATATAGATGTTAAAATGCTACTGCGATACAAAAACGATGAATTGCATGCGCAATACACTTCTTGAACCTAATTTGCTACAAGAAAAGCTATTTGTCGTTCTCAATGAGCATGATCGACCATCGTAAAAATAAAAAAAGCCTTTTATTTGCGGTACGATAGCATCTGGTACTTCTGATCAGCAACAGCTGATTTTGAGTCAATAAAAGTCGCCGCCTGCGAAAGTAGCGCCGGGTGTCGGGACCCTCTATAAAACTTGGTAAGCCGGGGAAATTTTTTTGCTCGAGTTATTTTTTGGCAAAGAGTGGCAGTAATTTTTTTATTTTATAGCTGGCTCCTATTCACATTCCTGACCTCACTCCCATAGACTGAACACATCTATTGGATTGGATCGTTCAAAACCAACACCAGCTTTTCCGCCTAAAAAACTATCAAATCCCCTGCTATACAATGGGCGGATCAAGATGGACGCCACTTATGACCACAGAATCAGAAGAAAGAAATCCGGGATGACTGTGTTCCTGCACACATCCCAAAGTCACCTTTGGAAATGTTAAACAGTTAATTTCATAAGATGGACCTTCGAGCCACTACCGTGCCAGATCTCGCAGCTTTTGACGAACAGTGAAAACCGCAATTAGGAGCGTCATGCCTATTAGCGGCTTTGATTTTCCCGCACTGGCTGTCAAAACCGACCTCGTGGTACAGTGTACATGTTCTTACGAGCATTGCAGTAAATCGCGTACAGAAAAATTATCAGGTCATATGTAAACCACTGGATCTGGTTGATATATACAATACATTTCAGTTCATGCTCATGTAGGTTTTGCATAAATAATATGCATTCGGGGATTTTACCGCATTTTGTACTAAGACCATGGGCAGAGAAACCGGGCGGCAACATGGGCCATGGCATACCTCGTTTTCGTAAAGTTTACCATTAAACCCATGGTGATTGGTAATGCATGGGAAACGTCGCTTCTACTAGGCTGACATGGTTCGTTAGCTCTTCGGAACGTTTTTAATCTCCTGCTCAGATGGTCTTCAGTGCTGTAGAATGTAAGAAGACGTTTTTAGTCATTATTTTAGTTTTTCTTGCCATAGAAATAAACATCGAGAGCCATAATGATCACATGGTGTTATGTCGGTAACCTATGCCTAAAGATCAATAGGCGATCAAAAGACAATAAAACGCATCAACATCAAGAGCGCTCACAAGCTTTTAGCCTTGAAGACATTGCTTTTCGACCAATATCAAGAAGCCTTTTTATTCGAAGCTTTCGAATAAAGCTCGTTGTGACAATGAAATGGTTACCCACAGAGTTGCTCCTTAGAGACCATCGAGGGTACTTTTACCAAGTCGTGAAAGTGTACATGTCATGTGTGCTAACAAGCAAATATGCATCATTCCATCATTGTTTTCACTGCGGTGAATTCACACATTTGATTTTGAGCATAGAGTCAAATTAGGAGGTAGTCCACCAGACTGTCCGTTCCAACTCTGTAAACCCAAACCGGAAAGGATTTTAGATTACGCTGCTAAATTGAGCTCCACAGCACACAAAAAAACAACAAATTTTGTTCCATGTCCATTCATAAGTCGGTAGACGCACAGGCAAGATTGGCAGGTACCGTTCCACACTTTCCCCATGGTCACACAACGCACTGCTGCTCCCACCAGTCAGTTTCTGCTCGCACTATTTGAGTGATGGTCGTACCGTTGAGTGTCACTTGGGGAAGAGGTGATGTTGAGATTGTACTGCACCGCACTGCACCCGCGCTCGCACTGCACCCGCGCTCAGACTGCGCCGGCACCCGCACTGCTCCCACATTCACCCTGCGCCTGCACTGCACTCGCATCCACACTGCACTTGCACTGCAACTGCACCTAGACTGCACCCGCACCCACACGGCATCCGCACCCACACTGCAACCTCATCCACACTGCACCCGCACCCACATTGCACCCGCATCCACACTGCAACCTCACCCACACTGCACCCGCAATCCCACTCTGTCCCACACTGCACCCGCACTGTACGGGTGCTTCCCCAACCCCTGAGGATAGCTTTACGGGCGTCATAGACCCTAGGCTTTCTGTTTCCATGCGCGCAGACGAAGACACCATCAGTGGCTGGGATGCGACAGGGTACACGACGGATTTGTTTGCTTTTTGCAGCCATTATTTGACGCTTGTAGACCAGCAGAAGCCGTGATACGGCTGCCAGCACATATTTGCATGCCAGCCATCTCTGGCACGCAAAGTAATTAAGCGCAAAATACCTTACGAGCGAGGCGTGTCTATGAGGAAACTTAGCGATCGATGTCAAAAGTTTCTCGGCCAAATGAGAAAACGGTATCAAGATCACTGAATCATCTGACGCATCTTTCGGCGGTGCTAGAGCGCACGCAATAACTCTTCAACATCTTCGGACGGTAATCTGAATGAACGGGGAAGAAGCCAGGTGGAGAGCGAACGGAACTGGGATCCTCGTCACTTCATATTATGGAAGGCACTGCTCTACTTGATGAAAGTTTCTGGTTACCTTGGTGAAAGTTTCTGGTTACCTTGGTTTGGCAGCGCCACGCAGGCAATCCTGGCGTGCAGAAGGCAATCATGACGTAACGTCGCTAGAATTACCTTCGCCACGAGAGTCACGTGGCTTCCTCGGGTCCAGTGGTGTGACGAACAGTGTGCATGGTACGATGTACGAACGATGAAAAACCGAGCCGACGACGACCCATTTGCGGAGTACATGAGGCCACCACGACAGGGCCACGTCTAGGCTATTGCCATATCACTGTGTCGCAAAGCACTAGTTTCAAGCCGCCTCCATTTCCGCACGTTCTGTCACAACAATTTGAGCGGACACAAACATAGACGCCATTTTTACTTTTTGCTGATCGGCATTAGAGCGGGTCAGCCACGACCGGTGACGTCAGACGATAGCCGACAGCCACAGAAGGCGACAGCCGCCTATGCTGACGTGCCGCGCGCCGGCTGCCGGTCCGGCCGTCACCGCCTCCGCGACCGCCCGCGCGCCGCGCGCTCCGTCGCGTCCGGCCGCTGCCCGATCGACCGCCGCCGCAGTCGCGGCAACGTTTTTCCGCCGAGGCGCCACCCGAGACCTGGACTCGTCCCGCCGAACCAACAGGCTGAATACACAGCTGGCGGGCACAGCTGGCCGCTTCCCGAGCCGACGGCGGCACCCCGTCCCGGTGCGGACGGGGTCGCGCCCCCGCCCCGCCCGTGCTGAAGGTGCGCTCTGGAGCCAGACGGCACCGGAGTCTTCTCGGCAGCACGCCGCACTTCGCAGACACCTCGTCTCCTCCGCACTCCGCAAACATCGCGTCTGCGTGTGTGAGATCTCTTTTGAAATGCAAACGAGACGCGGGCGCGCTCTTTGTGTGCGTGGCAGAGACGGCGAAGCCCGAAGAAATGCTAAGTAATGCATAGCAGCCGAAAGAGCTCCAATCAGACGGGGCCCTCTCCTCGTGCGTATATCAGCCCCGGCTTTATCAGAACGCCATGCTGCATGCGTCGGACTTCGGCCTCCGGCGGGCAGCGCCTGACGGCGTCTGGAGAGAATGGGAAGGGCGAGGTCCGGCGCATGCTGCGGACAAATGCAGACGCGCTGCCGTCATGACGTTTGATGACGTCATGTGCAAGTGCGCTGCTGTCATGGGGTTTGATGACGTCATATGCAGGTGTGCTGCTATCACGGGGCTGGATGACGTCATATGCAGGTGCGCTGCAGTCACGGGGTTTCATAACGTCACTCGTCAATCTCGTGCTGCGGTGACCATCGAGCAGAGCCTCTGGAGGATATTTTAACTGAGAACTGGTGTAATTCGGCTTGGTTGCCAGACAAATGCAACGTTATGACTGGACTGTGTCCGTTACTGACAAGAGGGCCGGGGTGCAGGATTCGCACCAGTATTAAATAATTAAGTAAAGAATTACCGTGCCAAATGCGGTACAGTGATAAAGCGACACACACTCTTCAACTCCTCAAACAAACGAGATTTTACTGTAACTGTCGATTCTCGTTGACAACCTCTGCCACTTTAATCCAAGGACTGGCGTGCCACTGAAAGATTCGAGAATTTATGTTGACGATACGAACACAATTCATGTGAGTGCAAGCGCAGCGATGCTCCGTGCCCTCCGTGGCGCGGCCGGATACTCTGTGGATGTCTGAAGACCCCTTCATGTGGGTCGTGTGTGTGTGCGAACTGGACGGCGACAGTATCACGCGACCGGTCAACGGCCTGCTCTCCGCAGTGGGAAGACCTGGCCGTGGGCGCGGGCCGGACTCGCCGCAGCCAGCGCTGTGCAGGAGAGCGAGGAGGAGAGAAGGCCGTCGTGATGGCAGCGTAGGGCTGATGTGTCATAACTGACGCTGGAGTCGCATGACACATATTTTTCTGTATAACCAAGCCATCGACGTGACAAACTCGTCGATGAACTTCGCCCAAATGGCTTGTCGAGAATGAGCTTTACGAGCATGTACACATTGTGTGCATATTCAAAGTACACGATGCGTATGAAGACAATACCCTTCCGAGCATATACACGATATGTACATATTCGAAAAAAAGATCGTTCAAGGCTTTTAAAACATTAGACGCACATGTTTGAGTCGTCTTAAGTACGTCTCAAACAAAACGTAACGCATTATTACATAGTATTTGATTATAACATAATGCAAACAATATAACATACGTTACCAATTTTTTAAACACACGTCCAGATGGCCGTTCAAATGCCGCACGCTCGGGCGGAGGTCAGTTTGACCTTCTGAGATTAAAAAACTTGGAGAGCTAGAGACACCAAAATTACAGAATGGGTCAGCCTGTATCTAAAACCATGCATCAAAATTTCGCGCTCCTAAATCATGACCTTTGGGTCAAGTAAGATCAAACGAGGTCATCCTACAGATTGGTGTCCAAAGTGCTTCCAGGCCTCCTGATGCAACTGCCTTAAACCCAGATACCTGTTCTAAGCAGAATATCACTGGTACTCATTTTAGGTCAGTGAGCTTGTTGAATCGTTGGGTCATGGTGAACAAACACCGACGATACAGATTTCATTTTCAAATATCAATAAGCGTCAAAGATATGGGTGGTATGGTCCTAAATACAAAAGGTTGACCAGAATCATTTTGGATCAGTGACCCACTCCAAACTTTACGAGGCCAACGGAATATTTCTGCTGGGGCCCCTGTTATAAAAAAATCGAAATAATTCTTAGAAACGATCTCACCAGAGGTTCTCTAGAACAAAGAAGGTAGTTTTGAGCTCGGTCTGACCTTTATATCTGACCCAAGGGCACTCAAATTTGGCGCAATCCTAAATTCCATTGTTAAATCGTCTAAGAAACTATCTCAGAGATGCCTGGCTTCGTCCACTACTCGTCACATCAGATTGAACGATTCGCTAGAAGCTGCCTTCGCTGACAGCCACGACCTGACTTTCGACCTGCCATAGGTCAGCAGCCCTACAATGTACATCTAATTTTGTGAACCAAAAGAGCCCCTATCCAATTGCTCACAGCTATGCAAAGTTTATCGAGACGAAGCCGCGCCTTTCGGCAACTATTCTGGAAAAACCTTCGGGGCTGAAATTCACCCATCATCCGAGCCGGTGTTAAATAGTCGAAACAAATTGTAACGCGTTGCACGAACAACCCTTGACCTTCAGTGCAATCACAAGAAAGTCTGTCAACTTTCGTTTCTGTTGGTTTGCCTTAAGCGCGGCTATGGACGCTTGACACCCACCGGAATGCTGAGCGCGCAAAATAATGCTGGATACACGCACAGGAGCACTGTACACGCAAATGGACACGCAGCCAAACAACTCGAGGAACACCGGACGTGCATCGGAACACTGGATATGCACAAGAACAATGGCTATGCATCAGGACAATACAAACGAACGAAGACACTGGACAGGCGGAGGGACACTGGACACGCACAGGGATACTGAAGATGCGTATGAACATTGGACACGCACACGCCTCTTGGACACGAACAAGAACACCGGACAGGCGCACGTCAGACCACATTCTGAGCTGGCCCGGCGCCGCTGGGGGGAGGGGCCCGGCCACACCGATAGCGGACACGAGATTGGCTCTCTCCGTGGGGAGGGAGACGGTCCCGGGGCGGGCGCCTTTCCCACAGCACGCCCCCGACGAATGTCGCCGGACGCATCTCCCGCCGCCGCCGCGGTGATGAGCAATTTGCCTTGCGGGCAGCCCCACCCCCCACACGGGACGCGCGCCACAAGCGTGCCGCGGGAATTCTGCGGGAGGACTCGGCGAATGTGGAGGCGGAGCTCGGTGTCCCGCTCTTGGTGCAGATGGCTCTCGGTGAAGGGAGTGATGACGCGCTGGCGATGCATGGGCGGTAAGTGATTAACGCCAAGAGAACCGCTGCAGCTCGCACGACTGACGACGTTATTTTCTCACGCCTTGAAACTAGAGCGGAAAATCGTACGACCAAGAGTAAAGTCTACTGCATGCACTTTCGTGCAAGTACATTCATTTATATAGCGCGTGTTGGACCGGCCCCTAACCGACAAGCACATGACAGCTGTTGCGTTCGTTCCATATTCTGCCCACACAGTTTTTGGGCCCCGAAACCTTTTCACCACAAAAATGACAAATGTGAGGCTCGTAACGTCACACAATACATGTTCCAGACGCTGATTCAAATGCATTCTGAAAGCAATTATAATTCGCTGGGTTTTGATGGAGAATTGGTCTACTTCAGTCTACACAAAATTGAACGAGCTTTGCCTTCAGAAACTCAGAAATCACGCGTGATTCAGTACTGCGAATGGCGTGAGCCCACCAAGAAAAAGTTTCGAGCAGGTATGGCACCAAACTGATGACACTGGCACTACTTTCCACCGCAAGACAGGTCAAACGACCAGAACACTGCGAAAATCCTGTATGACGCTGAGGGGTGTTTTGATACAAAGTGTTGTGATTCTTCTAGGATCTTTGCAATGTTCTATGCGCTCGCTACTTTCAGAGCAGCGATACCAGCACCGCGCAGAACTTCACATTGTGCACTTCAACAGGAAACATCTGTGGAGCAGGTACGGGCCAGTTGTGTATTTGCCTACGTACAGGGTAGACCATATATCCTCACGCTCCCGAGCCTGCCAATGTCAACACTATCCCGGAGCGGAGGCAGTCACCCGTGCCGCCCTTTGGCCAGCCTCAATCCCAGGCTGGCGGCACGTGCAGCGGTGCACAAGCTCAAACAGTTGGCGTGGCACGCACCCCACACACGCATTACGATTACTCCGGCGACGGCCCGCACGCGCCAACCATCCGTGAACGCTCGTGACTTCTACAATCAGCAGGGCTCGACCGAGGCCGCCCCAGGCCGCTGTACCGTCAGCACCGGCTGCACGACACCACGCCCCAGGGTCCCCGGCGAGCGGTGGCACGCAGCCGAGGTCGTGACCTCGCCCGGCGGCGCCCGCGGTCACTGGCGGAGCTTTGCGTCACGAGGAGCACGCCGAGGTTGCGCCGCCAACGTCTAGGCGCGGTAGTACTCGACCATAGTGGGGTCCTTAACCCGCCAGACCTCCTTGCTGGCGAGGCTGACCAGCCAGCCGGGCTCGAGGCCGAAGAACACCTGGCGCGGGTCCTTCCGCATGGTGAGCACGCCCTCCTGCCGGGAAGAGGGTAAGCGGTGAGAGCTGCGGCACGGCGCCTAACGCTCACAAACGCGCTGTCGACAAGCCACATCCCGGAAACGCCTGCCGCAGAAGACATCTCTGCGTTTTGTATATTTATTGCGGTATCTGTGTCAGCGCGACGGACAGAGCTACACCGCTCCATCAGCCGCTCCAGCACTGCACAGTCAGCATGTATTGTAAGTATGTGTTACTTCCATACAGTCATACGGAGCATGGGTATTGCAGCTCCGGGTCAAAAGTGCAGGAACTAAAAAAAAAATAAAAAAACCCAGACACAAGCCATAAGACACACAGTTGGACACATTTTCAACGGCTACCAATAGCACCGTCTTTCAATAGGTGCGCTCTCACCGCGCGTATAAAACGCTGCCGTGTCATGTAATGTCAGCTGGCAGTGCGTCATACGATGCTGGCGCGTGACAACCGAAACGTCCCCTACCGGCCTGAGGACCGGCTTTGGGAGGTGTGGGAGCCTATCCTGCCGAATAGGTCGCACACGTGTGTCGCGGTTTAACACAAACACACGGCCTGGGTACCGGCCTTGGGAGGTGTGGGAGCCTATCCTGCCGGGTGGGTCACACACCTGTGTCGCGGTTTAACACGAACATGACCTGGGTACCGGCCTTGGGAGGTGTAGGAGCCTGTCCTGCTAGTGGGTCACACACCTGTGTCGCGGTTTAACACAAACATGACCTGGGTACCGGCCTTGGGAGGTGTAGGAGCCTGTCCTGCTAGTGGGTCGCACACTTGTGTCGCGGTTTAACACAAACACGGCCCGGGTACCGGCCTTGGGGTGTGTGGAAGCCTATCCTGCCGGGTGGGTCGCACACCTGTGTCGCCGTTTAACACAAACACGGCCCAGGTACCGGCCCTGGGAGGTGTGGGAGCCTATCCTGCCGAGTGGGTCGCACACGTGTGCCGCCGTTTAACACAAACACAGCATGGGTACCGGCCCTGGGAGGTGTGGGAGCCTTTTCTGCCGAGTGGGTCGCACACGTGCGCCGCCGTTTAACACAAACAGGTCCCTCAGCACATCCGGCTCGCCGTGCCGCGACACCTTACAAGCCTGGGTGACCGCCTGAACTCCTACCATACGCGAGGCGACATCCAGCACTGGCATGAGCGCGTCGCCTCGCCGCCGCCGTCGCTGGAGGTGCCGGCGGCGGCCGCGTTCCGGCGTCACACGCTCTCCCTCCCCACCCGGGCCCCAGGACCGCCGAACGCTGCTCGGGTGCTCGGTACGTACGGGTCCGCGGCTCGCGCCACACCGCTGACAAAGAAGGTGAAGACCAACACATCCGTTTGCCTGGCTTTCTTCGTGACAGAACGCTGTTAAAGGAGTGCTCCACACCTTTGTGGGGTTTTGAACTGAAATAGCCATCTTGAAAATCATTCGATGCATTTCACAGCCCTGGCCTTCTTAAGACCTAAAAATCTCTGGTTTCTGAGCTACACGCCCGCGAAGATGTGGATATACTTTCGGGGAGGCTATTTCAAGGTTGTCACCCAGGCGTCCATGATGCGATAATGCCATTCGTATCATGCTATTCCATTAGCCATGCGGCGATCAAGGCCAACAAAATATAATTGCCAACTCTTTCATGTCTGACCTTCGTGAGCACGAATTCCAGAAATAACGGCCGTCAAGTGGCTCTCAATCAATGGTGCGGAGGGTGCCAAAACATAATCAAACAATGATGTATTGAGAGACATATTTACTGAACAGATAAGTTATGCTTTATAGAGCAGTCTTTTCCCCTTAAAACTATACCAATAGTTATAAGCGAGCTTATTTTATCGTGTCTGATGCTTGCTTCACTATCTTCAAATGTGGAACATTCCTTTAACCAATGCACATCAACACAACAGGTGCGCCTCGTCAAGCGTGGTACAATGCCTCATTATCGGACGCCACAGCTCGTAGACGCCAATGCGTCCCATCGCTGCCGAGACGCCGCCGCCTTCTTGCAGGGGGGGGGGGGGGGGGGGGGCTGCGCAGCTCAGCAGGTGGAGCGCTCGCCCACAGCCGCGCGCCGTCCAAGTCGATCGAGCCCCCCTCCCCCGAAGTCGAGTCGAATTGAGGGCTCGAGCTTCGCCACCGGTCTGGCGTCGGGCCGCGCCGGCGACAATCACAGTGTGGGACGCCAAAAGGCCCAAAAAGCTGCATGCGTGTTAAACTCACGCGAGTTTACCAATGCCTTGAGGCATGAGAAGTCATTGTAAGGTACATAACATTTCATATTTGTTAAGAGGTGGTTGGCGGTGGTAAAGCTTGGCGAGGCGGAAAACCACATTGAGATTTTACTGCCTCCTCCCTGTTCTATAGGAACGGTTCCAGCTTTGTGCAAAAAGATACGTGCTCCACTGCGAGTACAATACAAGCATGAGGCAGCTCTATTGCATGGCCAACATTCACCTTCACATAATCCAACGCGACGTAGCTGAAAGACACGTCCACGTTCAAGATCTGAAGAACGCCTTTTTTAAAACCGGCTGAAAGCTTAGGCCGCACAAATGCGCGTGCCCCACACACCACTTGCCTTCTCCCGCGCTTGTTGTCGCGGAAGAGATGAACACACTTGGGGGGACCTTTGTGTCTCTTTGGGGGTGTTATGCCCTCCCCCTCCCAAAGTTGAGCCGGGTTTCTACCAACAAGGCGTTCAACGTCACTGTTTGGCTAGAGAAGGCCCGGCAGAAGGACGCATCGCCCCACTGAAGGCCCGGTAAAAGGACGCATCGCCTCACTGTTTCGCCAGGAGGCCCGGCAGAAGGGCGCATCGCCCCACTGAAGGCCCGGCAGAAGGACGCATCGTCCCACTGAAGGCCCGGCAAAAGAACGCATCGCCCCACTGAAGGCCCATCAGGAAGACGCATCGCTTCATGGAAAGCTGGAGAGCGACGGCAAAAGAGCTCAAAGCACCTTCCCGGGCCGCCGGTAAAGTCAGCCAAGCCACAGGAGTGCACAAGCATCTGCGGCCGTGAGCCCCGCCTAGCCTGTAACTGAAAGATTGTCCCCGAACAGACCAGGTGTGATAGAAGCTTCTCCAGAATTCAGACTACTGAGTGATGCTTATCCGACGGTCGGCTTCCCAGCAGACACTCCCGAGCGCTGTGAAGACTTTCCAAAACAGCGTGGAACTTCTCAACAGACAGCAAATGTGTCTCAATTTAGATGTCTCGATACGCTTTACCCCTGGACAATGGTGCAGAGTCCGTGACACCTGCCAGCTAAATCGAACTGAGCTCCAGTTCAGTTCCAGTTTTTTTTTTTGGGTCGGGACGCCTTCCGACGCCAGCGTATTGCGCCACACAACACTGTATTTCCCCAGGGGTTTTCAAAAGAACAATTGCAACCAATTTCTGGTATTGACGACTGAAACAAACGGACACTGTTTGCTCGGTTCGCTTCAAAGAATTAACAAGGCCAATGCAACACTCAATAAAACAGCATTTGGCGAAGTTGCAGGCTGAAAATGCCTAAACTAGCATCGCGTAACTTAGTTTTCGTCTAAAACTGTTTAAAAAAAACAGGACGAGAGCTTTCAGTTCGCGCTAGTAGGTCTTTCAGGACTTTTGTAAGACGCTCTGTGGGCATCACAACACGCTTTGTGCGCCACTTTCAGTAAGAACGACGCAAATGCACCGCTTAAACCCACGTCGATGCTTACATGACACCCATTCACTCTTCAACACACACGCGCAGCAGAACTCTCTTCGAACACACACCGCCGCGACCCCCGCCCGTCCGCCTCCAAGAGCCAGGCTTCCATCAAACTGCCAACTCCGCACGGCGGCACCCCTCACCGCGTCAGACAGGTGTCGGAGGCGACTCAGGGCGGCACACACGCCTCACAGCCGGCGTTCGGGGAGACAGCCGCTGCAGACGGCAACGGAGATGGGGGCCGGTGAGGTCAGACGGAGACCATGCCATCAGTCAGTCAGGCGGTCTGTTCCAATCCGACGGTCTATCATCACCAAGCCGTCTCCCTTGTCAGACCGTCTCCCCTGATTGGACGACCTCCCCTGACCAGACGGCCTCCTAAATCAGACCGCCTTCCGTAGTCGGGCCGTCTTCGCTGATCAGGCGGTCTCAGCTGGTCGGAATTCAGATGACCTCGCCCAATCACAAGGCTCCCCTGGACCAGTGTCTCAGCCGGGGGATATAGCGGACTCCCCGCTCCCCCCTGAGCCCGCCCGGCGCGCGTCGCCCGAGCGCACCACGAGCGCGGCCGAGCCGAGCGGCAGGCGTGCTGGACCCGTTCAGCGACCAGAGCGCACGGTTCAGGGAGCCAGCTGGATCAACACGCGGACCAGTCCGGCGGCATCAGCTGGCGCATCAGTCCAGGGCGCCGGCCGAGGGAGTCCGTCAAATCAGCTGGGCGGCGGCGGCTCTGTCCGGTGCCCTGGCCGCAGGCTCTAGAGCGGCTCACCACGCCCGAGCCGTATCGCCGCGGCCGCAGCCGCCGCGAAGCCGCCAGCGCTGTCGGGCCGAGATACGCTGACAAAGGCGTGTTTGTGCGGCGGGGCTCGGCGCAGCGGCACCGGCCGAGCGGAAGAACAGCGCATCGGCGGCCGTGCGAGCCTGACCGGCGGCGCGCCCGGCGGCCGACGTGCGGGCTCGATGAAGCGGAACCGACGACAAAGCGACCGATCAGCTAGACGCGCCTGCTGGCTGCTCCAAATGGGCGGCGCGGTTGTTTTCTGCAGTGGGCTGTGATGGAGGCTCATCAAATACGGGAAAAGGCCATCACGCCTTTGCATATTTGACTGCATGGGCCAGGGAAATCTCGTTCTTGTTTTCTCGTCGACATGCATTTTTCGTTAAGCTAGGAAAGTTTTGGCATAAATCGCAGCCTGAAGCTACCTGTCTTAGCCGAAGAGTTACTCGATTCTTTCCAAATTTCACGAACGCGCACGCTGTACGCTTGCCTGCAAAGAAACCTCTGTTTACGTAAGTACCTGAGTTGACATTTGGCGACTATGAACTGGTTCAGTGGCTTGCTTGGAACGCCACGCCACGGTGCACCGCGACACGGTGCTTGTTCAGATGTTGGGTGCGATGTCAGAAATAATTACACGCGCAACCATCAACTCGCCTGTCAAATCAATTTACCCAAAACTTGGGGAACGCATGTGAGAACTTTCGCACCTAGTGGTGCCAGATAACCGAGGCGTTGAGACTGAGCACAAACGCTCCAATTGATCTCAGATCACCAGCGGGACCATTGCCAACACCCGTCGAGCGCGTGCCATCCTGAAGTTGAAGAGCACCGCCGCACACGTCCTCCACTCAGCGCGATCCGACTGCTGTTCCAGATGGCCGATGACTGGCGCCAACTTCTGCGGGCTGCTCGTCGCGGACCGGCCGACTCGGTCACCCTCTGGGGGCGTCGTGGCAACAGCTTCCGCCGCGGCCGGGGGCGGGGCGGTGGGGCTGGCCCAGCCGCGGCCTCCCACCACAACGGTCCGGGTACCGGGCCGCCGACGGCGCCGGCGGAGCCCCGGCCTCAGACACGGTGAGGTGAGGGCGGCGAGCGAGCGGCGCCAGCTGGGCCGGTTGCGCGGAGGGACTCGCGGCGCGCGCGTCAGATGGTTCGTTAGCTTTGCGTTGCTCGTAGTCCGCAAACATCACATGACCGAGCACCTGGCGAAACCCGCGCACGGTTCGCAAGTAATGTTGCAAAAACAGGCCTGGTTTGAAGTTTTGTTGACGCCCGCCTGGTTCGAAGCTTGCCAGCTGAGGTTTGTTTGGTGTCTTGCATTGCTTAGAAGTCGAAGTAGATCGGAGTGTCACAGGGGCTCCAAGTTTTCGACGGAGTTCGACGTCACGAACATGGCCAAAAGCTCGCTTCAGAGGTGAACCACGTTCCTGTTCCAATAATAGCACGACCATATACCAAAATCGTACGAATATCAATCTGTGGGAGGGACAGCGGGTGTGATACGTTACCGTCTGCTGACCCGTGGCCTCACCCAAACAACCCACCGACTGACCCGCGACCCCGCAGGGACGCGTTAGTTGACCCGTGACCTCACCCAAACAACCCACCGACTGACCCGCGAACCCCGCAGGGACGCGTCAGTTGACCCGTGACCTCACCTGGACAGCTCACCGACTGACCCGTGACCCCCGCAGGGACGCGCCAATGGACCCGCGACCTCACCTGGACAGCTCACCGACTGACTCGTGACCCTGCAGGGGCGCGTCAATGACCCGTGACCTCACCTGGACAGTACTTCAGTCGGCCGGTTGCCCCCGCCGGGCCTCGTGAGCCGTGACCTCACCTGGACGGTGACGGGCTCGTAGCCGTACTTCTGCGCCAGCGTGAGCCGGTCACGGGCGACCTGCTCCGGGTCAGCCAGGGTAGCCGCGCGTCCGTGGGTCCGTGTAGAAGCCGACGGCGTCCTGCGGCGGCAGCGCCCGCCGCGGGATAGGCACCCCTGCCGAGCGGAGCGGCCGTCAAAGGCGTCGGTCACACAACTCAGACGTGGTACAAGGGAGGCTGTGGCGGGATGCGAACCCAAATCCATTGAGTGTCCAGAGCTTGGGTCGCGGCCAGTCCCGCAGCAGAACGCATGCTGTGGGCGCTGATTTAGACGGCTGGAAAGTTCTACGCCAGGTTCGGTACAGCGAACTTTCTTCATTATCGGCGTCTAGGCTGGAGCGAGGTCATAACTCAGAAGCCCAGCATGGTAATAAGGGAAAACTCTCAAAATCTACAACATAACAGAACTTGAAACTCAGCCTTCAAACGCATCACCCTCGGCCGAGCGGTTCATTCAAGATACACAAAATTATGCGTGTGCTGTGTTGCTTTCGCAAAATTATTAGTTTTATACAGGAAAACCCTTTTAAATCTCCTCACGCACCTCCTTTCCGAAAAACTTAAACAATAAGCCCCATAACAGGCTGAGGATCGCCGGACGTGATAGGCACTGGTCGCCCTCCCTGCTCCGGCAGCGTCGGGGAGAGTGGGCAAGCGGGAGGGGGTTAACCCCACTTCGGTCCCCATCCAAAGGTGCGTGCAATCCAGCGCCACCATTATCCAGCCAAACGCGGCACGGCCAAATCGCGGCAAGAACCGCTGGCAGCGGGGCAGAAACTAATGGCCGCTTAGCTGCAGGGCTCGAAGTTGGCAGCGCGGCCGGTTCAATCAGCAGTTAACGAGCGGGGCCGTCACCGCGGCCTGACGAGCGGTGCCGGCTGAAGAGCGGCCGACCAGCTGCGTAACGCGCCGGCTAGAGCGGCCGACCAGCTGCGTAACGCTCCGGCTGGAGAACGGCCGACCAGCTGCGTAACGCTCCGGCTGGAGAGCAGCCGACCAGCCGCGTAACGTACCGGCTGGAGAGCAGCCGACCAGCTGCGTAACGCTCCGGCTGAAGAGCGCCGACCAGCTGCGTAACGCTCCGGCTGGAGAGCAGCCGACCAGCCGCGTAACGTACCGGCTGGAGAGCAGCCGACCAGCTGCGTAACGTGCCGGCTGAAGAGCGACCGATCAGCTGCGTAACGTGCCGGCTGAAGAGCGTCCGACCAGCTGCGTAACGTGCGGGCTGAAGAGCGACCGACCAGCTGCGTAACGTGCCGACTGAAGAGCGATCGACCAGCTGCGTAACGTGCCGGCCGAAGTGCGGCCGACCAGCCGCGTAACGCGCCGGCTGAAGAGTGGCCGACCAGCCGCGTAACGCGCCGCGCCGCCGAGAACATGGCCGGCGGAGTCAGCAGACCAGACCGAGGACGGAGCCCGAGGTTATGCTCGAGCAGAACGGAGAGCCTCAGCGGGTACCACAGCCAATGGAGAAGAGCAATGTTTGAGGCAAGACGACATTGTCATCCCATGCTGTGGATTAGGCCTAAACTACACTCAGATCTTCACCGCGCACATAGACAGTGAATGCCGACTTCTGCATGCTGCGCACGGTTGCGCAACATCGGCGCGCCATGCTTCAACATTAGCAAGATGGCGTTCTCTGTGTAAACGTTGCATTCTTCCTGCCACAGAACGTGGGACACTTTCAGTGCTCACTGATGCCAAACGCAGGGCGTACGGCCTACTCGCCAACCTCGCGACGAAACATCCGCGTGAAAAGATGCGCCAGTTCTTTCCCACACTGATTTCGCGCCAACATTCAATCCTTCAGTTAGATTGTCGTCTTCCCGAAAATGAATCGGACCATTCAGCAAGCCTTTCGTTAATAGGACACTGCTACAGATAGCAGGCGATTCATAGGAGATGGGGCATCCATCATGCGAGCTGTCTGGAAGCCGACAGTGACATCTGTGACAAGGACACTAACCGTAAAGCCACTTAGCCGCCATGGCAGTCCAATCGATCGGGCCAAATCTCAGCCGGATTAAATCCGCCACCAACCACGTCAGCCGCGCGGCGCCAGGCAAAAAGCCACTCCACGCTCCACGTGCCCATTTCGTCGCCCCACTCGAAGACCGATTCTGCCCAGCGCCCCCGGCCCAGAACGGGACGACTGCGGGGAGGGCGGGGCGCCGTCTCCGCTCCCCCTCACGAGCGTGCTCCGTCTGAAACGAACTGCTGCGGACCCGGCGGACCCGTCACCCCTGAGCCGTCACCCCTCCGCGACATTGGCCGCCCCCGAGTCATGACCGCCAGGGGCGCTCTTTTGTCGGACACATATCCAGCCGTCTGCATGGGTGGCCTTTGGATTCTTAGTATCCGTTAAGCGGAGCGTGTCGCGTGTGTCCCGAACTCCCCATCCAAGTTTTGCCGGCGCACTTCGTCGGATGATTTTGACTTCAATAATTTTCGCGGACGGAATTGCGCGGGCGTTTCCGTGCCATGCAGTGCTACGTCACTGACCTTCAGCGTCTGAAATGCTAAAGTTTATTGGCATGATACGTACTCTCATGATACGTACATGATACATGATACTTGTACTCCAGGTACGTGACAGGTGAATTGCAATGCTTTAACCCCCCCCCCAAAAAAAAAGCGAAAGCGATTCTGGAAGAAAATTTTTAGTGATACGTCTCGGAACACAATACCGATGAGCACTTGTGAACACATCACGCAATGCACTCGCAGGTCACTACGTTCTGGTTTTACGGAAAGATTGGGTTCCATCCCTCAGTTTCGGCTATTGAAAAGCTGGATGAGTTTCGGATCTTTCAAATGTGTAAGGAACTTGGACTATGCATCTGGCGTTTGCGAGATTAATCAAGCGACATGCTAATGCCAATCAATTTTTCCAACGTGAATGACAATGATGTGCCGTCCCCCAACACGTACGTAATTTGGCTTAACTTCGTTGACTTGGCGGGAGATCACACGGGACCTAGGGACATCCCCATTCAATTCCTTGTGAAGGGCGGTTCAACGAAAAACCTATAAGGGATGGGCCTGGTACGCATTCCCAATGTGAGACTATTACTGATCTGGTCTCCGAACGCCCGTCATGCAGAATACTGCACAGCCACTTCCCACGCGAACTGACAGACCATCTCCCGCCTTCAACGAGAGACTACGTGTGTCAACGCAAGTCACCACTGAGTAATCTACCTTGAAATCGGCCACCAAATCCATATGCACAAAGACACAGCATACCCATAGCAAATGCGAGTCCTGTGTCCCCCTCCCCCGCTATCGTCTAAGCGGCATTAACGACACGCGCTAGAAATCACGCTCTCCGCATGGCCGTTTCTGCATTACACAAAGGCTACGGTCGATAGCTCCACGGAAGAATGGAACCGTTATATTCATCCCGGATGGAGTAATCATTCGGAATATCATCCTCACCTGCTGTCTGGCAGACGAGAACGATAGTTCGAGCAATTGTTCCATCCGTGCTGTAACTAATCCTAGCTGTGACGTCACAGGGCGTCAATGTATCCTGCCTCGCTGACGTCAAGAGACGTCACTGACTGCGCCCCGCTGCGTTTAACATCAGATAACACTGCATCCAAGACACGGGTAATCAAATGCGCCATCGGATAGGAAAAATAACAACCAAAAATAAATGATAACCCTAGCCAGCTAGACTGCAGTGACGTCCTAAAACGACGGGCCTGCTGGCTCTTTGTCATATTCGTCGAGAGTAAAAAAATGTAGTATGAGTAAAAAAAGCCCACCCCCCCCCCCCCCCCCCTGTAACCCTTCAAGTTTTCTGATTAAGTGTAGGCGGTGCGGCCGGCATCGTGATTCGCATACGTCACATGGGGCTTGTCCAAGAATGACCGGGATTCCTGCGTATAAACTAATCCTCACCTGTCATGCCCCAGTTGACACCTAATCAGAAAATGGCACAAATGAAAAGAAGCTTGTGAAATGTAGCGATCGCATTGCATTACATGAAGCGCTTCAATTCTTCTTTTTTGCCAATCTCATTCCCAGCACCAATGGAAGGTTTCACGGCGAATCGGCACAACGTGGGAAGTGTATGCCAACAATTAAGCACACGCGTTATTGTTTCGGTTTTATAATCCAGTCTAACACCGAAATCTTGTTACCATCCAGTCCGCTACAATAAGTGCTTTCTAAGCAGCGCAACGACAGTTCTCACGAAGGAAATGCGCCGCACCATTGAGGCCAGTTTCGTGAAAAACGGGTGGCGGGGAGCTCGTCTGGAGGACGAATTCCCGGACCTTAAATGTACAAGACAATCCATCAACCGGTTTATCCAGAAAACTTCAGGAAAC
>NW_023596818.1:35590096-35604818 GCF_011947565.3 Pollicipes pollicipes
AAAGACCGTAGAAAGATCAAGAAAAATTGAATACACAAAAGTTGGAACTTATGTGCCAGTGAAAAATTCCCCAACAAACAAATACATACATTTCAAGCTGTCATGGACGTGATACCATAAACATGACAAAACTTTTGTTTTTTAACATCTCAGGTCATTTAAGTGAAACAGGATACATTAAAGTACGGTATTTTCATAACAGTTAATGAGCATAAAAAATATGTGACACCAGTGTTTTGATGCTGCACTTTGCGCTCCACTTCCACAGGATTTTTGAACAAAACAAAGCCAATGAATGCAACAACAAAACAAAACAAAAAAGTCAAGAAGCATGAATCATTCAAACAAAAAAGCCTAGACTACAGCACATCAACACATCACCGAGTCAAACACAACAGACAGACCTCTGGGTTCTGTTAAGATGAGGTCAGGAAATACCAATATTATGTCACCATTTCTCACAAAATAATAACGCTTAGTTCCATGAAAGCAGCCTAACCAAGCCTTACCTAAAGAAGCCTTACCTCATTTCATCCTGTCTAGCCTGTTTGCATCACAGCAGCATTTGTGAGCCGCTGGTTCTTGCACAGTTCCTATTGCTACTTGTCATGCCATTAACCAACTTAACCTAACACAGAGTAGCCCATATGCTGAACATAATCCGAACTCTTCTCACGTATTTGGTGAAAGCAGCAGTTGTGATAAAAACATGATAAAGCTTATCTTTGGCTGTTTTCGTCTAGTGTCTTGGTTTAATTCATTTGTGTTAGCTTGTTGACACCGGAAAAAGTTAACAACACTCAAAACAGAACACCTCAAATCACTTTGAACAGTTTATTCTGTTTGTCATGGCTAGCCCCTGCCAAGGGTAGTAGTGGGTATGCTCCACAGAATAATCTCTCATCTCAACACGTAACATAACTTACAGATGGCCACAAAATCAGTTTTGCTGCTTGCCTTTTCAACTACAGAAAAGGCATTCATTTATGTTTGTTTATTCATATTTCATTACAAAGTATTAGATGTTGGCTTCACATTTCAAATAGGATGGCCTGACCATTTTCTTAAAACTGATATCCGCCTCATATTGTAGTTGGTATGCAGTTTAGAGTATTCCTGTGTTAAAAATATAGCACATATCTACAGTACAGTCATTTGCCAGTCAGGAAACCCTGGCAGCCATGGACAACATCTTGTCAGAGCAGACATGATGGACCACTTCAACAAATTTGAGGCAAATAATCAGGGGTCTGGACCAAAATAGCTTCATTGCACATCTTGTGGCATCATTAGTTGTCTTATGAACAAAATTCGATAGATTAAAATAGAAAATGGCTACATCTGGTTGCAAACCATATGTTGAAAGTAGGCAAGGTTAGCAATTAGTTGCTCCACAGAAGAAACTTACTGACTTTCTGATGACAGGTTTTTTTCTGCTCCCCCAGCCAAAAAGCCAATATTTTTCGCATGGTTTTCTGACAGACAGGGTCATCCAACCCACCCTCAGAATTTAAGTATCAATCATGACGACCAGCTTACAAGATTAAAATGCGAAATAAGTAAGAGGAGGTCTGCATGGGAAACAGGGGCGGAATTTCGATATCAAACACTTCTGTATTAGCTGCGCCAGGTCTCTGCCAAAACAATGCACAATAGGATAATGTAACATTGTGAGGTAGAGAAGCTGGAATGGCTTAAATTTATCATTATCGAGCCGTGTCACAAAAAAACGGCTAACTGGAGGGTTTAAAGGGGCAACAATGTGCGGTAAAAACAAGTTCCGTGCTTCAAATTGTCTCCTTCATTCCCTGTGAATTGTTTTCTCTTGGGTGCATATCAAATATGTGTGGGCGGCTGGCGAATGAATCCAAGTTACATATGAAATATGTGCAAGCTTGCGCTTGGAACATTTTGCAGAGATATTGGTCAAAACTTTAAGCCGTGTATGGTATCTTTAAAGATAATCTGAAGGGAAGGGAAAATGAAGTTGTATCACACTAAGAAAAACAAAAGCAATTAAATAGATATAAAAACTCATAGTTTTTTGGTGACATTTTGCACTCAGGTCATGTCACAAAAAATCTATAAAATTGAGTGCTGAAACGGTGATGTTTAGCTTTTAAATTTCATTTAGAAGATATTTCCTGAACTTTTCACTCCTGCAATTCGGGAGTGGTGCAATTTAAGGGTCATATATCCCCGAGTAAAAGGAATACATGGAGTTAAATAATCTACCAGGCTTTGCTGGTGTTTGCACCAGGCTTTGTTTTGGTGGTGTGGTGCTTGCGTGGTGCAAACAAAAAAGGGGGTGCGTGAAAACCTTGCATTTGGCACACATCTGTAAATTGTGATGCATGTTGTAACTAAACCAAACGTGATGCATGCAAGCAGATGGAGTCGCTGGGTCTCTCGTGCTTGAAGGTGCATGGTGCCCTTGCTCTGTGCATACGTAGATATGATTCAGATGTAGGTAAGGCAGGATATAGCCATAGGTGTCCAGGTTCTGTGGAGCCTTGTTTATGCTTGATGGTTTCAAGTTAGCTGGGTTTGGCATGACATCTTGAAACCTCGGAAAGGGAAATGTGGGTTTGGTATGCGCGATTAGCCAATATTAGGTAGGAGTGAAAAATCAAGCTAAATTGAAGTAACATAAAACATTCTATATAAGCCAACACTTCAGAAAGCACCGCTGGTCGGCGCAATCTGTTGGTGCTGAGCATCCTGGTTGAGCACGTTGTGATGCCTTGCCTGCTATGAACACATAAACAGATGTTTTACTGCCCAATAACATGTACTGCCAATACATGCGGTGTAGAGTTCTAGTCAGCATCATCATGTTCTGTATATTATGCTTGAACAGTACCAACTAGCATTTTCAACAAGAGATGCGGTTTAGAATGTATCATAGGTTAAGAAGATATCTTTGACCTGCAGTGCATCAATTTATTATGCTGTGTCAGTGCCATTTTGTTATGAGGGTCATTAATTGAATTGATAAATGTCAAAGTGACGGAGGATGTGCATACGAAGTTGGTTATGGCAGTATTGGTACTAATGCTTCAAAGAGCATGTGTCCACTACATTAAGTTTCTGTGTTCACCGCTTGCACTTAGATGATTGGACCACTAAAATACACGCCAGCGCTTTTGACTGTTCTTTTTAAAATGGTCAGAAAAGAGAGACCACAAAATCAAGTGATTGTCATTAGAACACTGCTTTGAATGGTACAAATGGTGATGAGACAGATGGTTATTCGCGGGTACCGTGTACGAGACAGCTTAGGGAGTCTGTACGCCTCCGGTGCGCTCATGGCGGTGAAGTGGCAGGCACCAAGATCGAGAGCGCCTCTTCAGCACGGTACAGTGGCTGCAGCGTGGTGCTGTCGACTGAAGCCAGGCTCAGAGCACTCGACTAATGCCAGGCTCAGAGCCTTTCCGCCTGAGGCAAAATGACAGGTAAATCAAAGCTCATTAGAAATTATAGCTAATCAAAGCTTTAAGCATCAAAGCTGATCAGAGCACAGGCACATAGTGATAGTGAGGAATGTGGGAAATACAGAGTGATATAACGCTACTCTAGCCAACTCTTGCACTAAATACCCCCAATTGAACGTCCGGCACCCTACAAGTACGACATACATACTTGGTACTGAAGGGGGTGCACAACATATACCTCAAAATATCGAAAAAACGACATTGGTGGCACAGGTGTCATATTTTGCCAGCAATTGCAACACACCACATTTCAATGAAACTAATAATTTGTATACTAAACCAAGAACGCATATAGGCCGTTAGCAAATAAACGCTAGGTAATACCAAATAGTTCATTTCATTCGGACAGTTGAAAATCAGACTGGATGGTCGGGTCAAAGTTCATGCAACTGCACTGCTCAGCAGGGGTCTGATCCCCAAAATCCATCCAATCAGATGATCACCCAGAGCCCCCGACCGTCCGATTCAGGATTACTTCAGGTCATTTTCACTGCATAATCGCCATAGGCAGACCGGAGAGCGCTTGGGGTCCTTGACCAACCGTTTGGGGAAATGTTGGGCTGTTTGGGGAAAGGTTGGGCCACTTGGAGAAATTGGGCCGTTTGGGGAAAGGTTGAGTCGTTTGGGGAAAGGTTGGGTCGTTTGGGGAAAGGTCGGGTCGTTTGGGGAAAGGTTAGCCCGTTTTGGAAAATTTTGGGCCGTTTGGGGAAAGGTTTCGCGATATGGGAAAATGTTGGGCCGTTCGGGGAAAGGTTGGCAAGATGCCCAATCACGATCGGACATTGTCCAGTGTGTAATCGCCATAAGCAGTGCGGGAACGCTCCGGACACCCGCTCAGGCAAATATCGGGGAACATTCCGAAACAGGCTAGGAATCCCAACCAAAGTATCCAACTTTCGCAGCTGATCCCTGGTGCACCCCAACCGGAAATTTGGGGAACGGTCGGGCATCTCCGATGGGATCAGACCAAAATTGCAGGCTGGATAGGTCAAGCGGAAGCGAGAACAGCAGCGCTCCCTCTGAGGCAAACTTCCACTGCTTTCTTGCCTGCACAACATTCGGTCACTTGATTTCTCGCACGTAACTTCCTTTTCTGACTTGCCACGCTACCAAAACTGTGACTCATCAAATAACGTTAAGAATTGGCGAGTCGATGAGGACACATTGTGGCCGTTGGACTGAGTGCTCATTGATAAAGACACATTAATCTGGCCCAGCCACCACTCTGCGATATTGCTCGTGGCGTGTAATCGGAACTGAGCCGTAGGCAACCAATGGCAGCGGTCCACCACGAGAGGTCCCCGTCCCCAGATCGGTCCGATAAATCAACGTTTACATCTCGACAATATCGTGGAGGTCCTGTGGAGCAGTTATTAGGGCGTGGATCAAGATAGACTGGCTGTTCTCCTTCTCGCCCTAATGCCGAAGCTCAGGGGTGAAATAAATGAGTGGTGGGAGTCCCCACGGCGTAACTGGACGGAACAGAGTGACGCAGAGTAAAGGGAAATGGATGCAGGGGAATACCTCAAAAAGGGCGTGGTGTCAGCCAGAGTTGTTTAACGTGGTAGCCAATGCTTAGGCGTCCGTGGCTTGAAATTTCTGCTTTGGGAGCTCCGAGAGCATGCTAGAAAGTGCCTGAAGTTCAGATGTTGCAAACTCATGTACGTTATGCTTGGAAGAAATTTAAGAGCCAAACTCGGTTGTAGAATATGTCCGCTTATGTTTCGATCATCGCACAATGGTTACGTATTTGCAGGCCATGTGGGTGATCCTCAGATGCCATTGGCTCCAAAGTGTGCTTTTAAATTTATCGCTACACTGAAAAGCTTCCTTGTGACTGGCACTGTCTTCGAATCACAGCTTAACGGGTCAAGAGCCGGCTTTGCAGAGCGAGCATAAATTGGGACGGAAGTCTGGGTGTTCGCCACGATGTTTTCATCATTTTAAACAGATTGCTTTGTGAGCCTGAAATAGCTAAGTACATCCACATATTTTCAAAAGAAGCTCGACAGCAAACTAACTTAACGAGGTCATTATTGGCTTGCACATGACTTGGTTCGAACCTGGCCCCAGTTTCACTGCGATGGGACAAGTTTTACATCGTGACATAATGAAGGAAAGGGCGTTTCTCACCGGACCCAACACTTTCCACCGGCTGCACACCTTTATATCGGATGAAATGTTCTCATCCAGGCCCAGTTCTCTACAAACTAGCGTTGGACGTCGCCAGCATGGCATCAGAAAGTTGCTCGTATTATCGTCCTCGTCTGCTGTGTTACTTACTACGCACCAGACCAGAACGATAGCGCAATTCGTGCGTCCATGGTGCTAACGACCATCCAACATTTCGTAAGAACTGTATTATCTACTTGAGCGCTGGTGTGCTGCGGCAAACAATGTAAGACCAAAAACGGCATTGCTGCATGGGAATGGTAGTCAAAAATTTTTGGTTCTAGTACAGACACACTTATTCGACCACCAGCAAGCGGATCTCGTCTGGACGAGTATTGGTACAATGCTCTCACAGATGATGGGAAGCTTCAACCTGGAAAATATGAACCCTATCAGGTACGGACGCTACCGGGTTAGGTTGCCCGCTCCCGCACCATGTGCCACAACGCTCAACATTGGCATGCGTGAAAGTGAATACACTTACAGCTGATGAATACAGCACACATTTCGCGAGTTTGTGGAATTCGCTGTATTATATCTAAGCACAATATACTTGCAATAAGCAACACATGCCATTCGTGGGTACACGGTGACGATGATTTGGGCTTTGGGGTGCACCGACTACTTTGGTCATATGACGCCCATCCATTTGGGGCTACAGTGACTGGTGAAGGCTATTGAATTTATGAGTAAACTTGATATTATCGGAAACCATGCAAAGCTTTTAACGCATGTGAAAACAGCTATTTGAAAGCAGTTTGTGAACAACGCTCAGTGGTCGAAAAACTGCAGGACTTGGAATAAAGCACAACGTTTTAAATATTTGTTTGGGGTGCACCGACGATTTCCGATTTCCAGTTTTTTTTTCACGCTTTCATGTATTCAACTGGTATTTAAGCCTGTCACGCCGCATTCGACATGAGCCACATTATGAAATGCACTAGGAATGGTATTTGCAGGAGACAAAACTAATCGTGTCTCGTGATATTGATAGCCGATTTATGGATGCTCTTTCTCTCACTCCTTCCTTATCTCTCTCTCTCACTCTCTCTCTCTCTCTCTCTCTCTCTCTCTCTCTCTCTCTCTCTCTCTCTCTCTCTCTCTCTCTCTCTCTCTCTCTCTCTCTCTCTCTCTCTCTCTCTCTCTCTCTCTCTCTCTCTCTCTCTCTCTCTCTCTCTCTCTCTCTCTCTCTCTCTCTCTCTCTCTCTCTCTCTCTCTCTCTCTCTCTCTCTCTCTCTTTCTCTTTCTCTCTCTCTATATATATGTCACAGACGATGTGATATATATATATATATATATATATATATATATATATATATATCACAGACGATGTCAATGCCAAAAGCTCTGCATGCGGGTAAATGAGAATAGGGCTGCTTCAAGGGCTTTTACCAAAAATAGAACAATGGTGCTTCGGATGGGGTTCTGAATTCGACAGAAACTGTGGTATGGGGCCGAGATGTGGTGCTCATCTGACGGGTTTTCAAGCCGTGAAGGCAAAGTAGCTCGGCAGCATTATGTCACATGACGTAGGTGACTTTTAAATAATTGTACAAACCACTAATTCGTTGAATTGTTTGCATTTTCTTTGCAACTGAACAGTATGTATTGATAAGTTTTTTTTAACTGAATTGGCTGTATACTTAGCCTTGACAATTTTGGGTTGGGCGCCAGAACTAGTTGACAGTAAAAGCAGCAGGACGAATAGAATCATCACAGTCATCACACGCTAGCATTTTTTCAACCCGCCGAATCAGACTTGTGTTCGACTTGGGCCGCATCGTGAATCCACTCATAAGTCAATCACCTTGGGACGAGTCATAAGCTTAATCGATTCGCTGGAAAAACGTTGCATGGAGTCATGGGCTGGATCACATTCTTCCTAAATTTCATGAGCTGAATCGTGAGTCATTCATTGCTAACGATGTTGTGTCAGTGGGTCATATAGTTTAAATGAAAATGGTAACATGAGGAAACACAGCACGCCCCAAGCAAGTCAGCAGCCCATTTCAGAGTGCTAAAAAGAACAGCAAACAGCATTGGTGATTAAGCTTTTTGCAGAATCAGCACAAAATTTTCTATCGTAATTTCTAAGCAGCACACACAATATTGTTCATCCTGATGTAAAGTTTGCCAAATCTCAGTTAGAAACCAGTGGATCTTGCATGGTTCAGACATTCTACTTTCCTATATCCTACCTTAAAATCGGTGAAACCTATAATCATCAGTCAGTCTGCTACCTATAAAATCAAAGGAATAGTCGCATTTTGTATCGTTAGCTACCACGACAGTGAACTTATCTATACCTAACCCCTCACACCTGAACTGCTCTAAGCATGCTTTTGCTGAGGCTTAAGACGACCCCACTGTTTACAAAATAAATAGTGAGGTCGTCTTGCCTCATATGTGCATTGTATGTCACACATGACCTCCCATGTATATCATCAATAACTATGCCCACGCAATACTCAGCTGGTGACAATTTTGCCTCCAAATTAAGTAGTCTGGGAATGCGGGTAATGTACCGCAAAGCACCAATCTCTACGCAGCGCGGAAACCTATTTTGACTCCTTACCCATCATAGAGTGACCTGCTAAGATGAGTTTAAGGTATCCTGCTGGGAACGACAGTCGGCGCCTAGGTTAGCCTATCTATCCCGTTGTTCAGCGTTCAGTTCAGTTCTTCGCTGACTGGAAGACGTGGGGTGTGTAAAGTGGACTTTTGCTGGGATTGTTTGTGAGACTTGTGAGAAATGCAATTGTAACTGGTAAACTTGTTAGGTTCAGGTGAGTAGATCAGGCCATATTACATTTGTAACTTATGCTAGATTATCGCCTTTACCAGAGCTGCAATCAGCTGTTTAATTGTTAGCATAACTGATTCCATCGCTTATGACATGGGTAGAGCACTTGTTGATGAAAGTGAGGTTTCCTACGTGAGAATGCACTTGGCTGACACTAGGCGGGTGCAGACTACCAAAGCTCAGGCTAAGTGCAATCAACTTCACACCGCATGATATCCAACTAATGGGTCTGGATCGTAGATGCCAGGTAGAATATGCTAGCATTACAGCGTAGTGGCGTATTAGCGTTGGTGAGACTTGAGAAAGCTGGTTGGTAACAGGTCACAGGAAAGGTATTATTTGCTGCACTGCATTTGGTAGGCTCAAACTACAAATGTTCTTCTGGGCTTTCTACATACACACAGACACACGCCCACACACACACACGCATCCACACACACGCACACACACACACACACACACACACACACATCCACACACACACGCA
The DNA here is from genome assembly GCF_011947565.3 of Pollicipes pollicipes. Lineage (NCBI taxonomy): Eukaryota > Metazoa > Arthropoda > Thecostraca > Pollicipedomorpha > Pollicipedidae > Pollicipes > Pollicipes pollicipes. The sequence continues at coordinate 35,599,053 of NW_023596818.1, forward strand.
CACACACACACACACACACACACACACACACATCCACACACACACACACACACACACACACACATCCACACACACACACACACACACACACACACACACACACACACACACACACACACACACACACACACACACACACACACACACACACACACACACACACACACACACACACACACACACACACACACACACACACACACACACACACACACACACACACACACACACACACACACACACACACACACACACACACACACACACACACACACACACACACACACACACACACACACACACACACACACACACACACACACACACACACACACACACACACACACACACACACACACACAACACACACCACACACCCCACACCCACACACACACACCCACACACACACCCACACCCACACCCACACACCCACACCCACACCCACTCACACCCTCACCCACACCCACACCCACACCCGCACCCATATATATATATATATATATATATATATATATATATATATATATATATATATATATATATTAATAAAGAATAAGATCCGTGGTTTGTAAGCCACGTGAGCCATGAGTTAAATCACTCAATGCAAGCAATAAAGCTGAACTAAGTTTATATAAAATGACGGAGGAGGTCGCGTATGGGAAAGTACTTCACTGCAGAGGTAGCCGTGATTGCGTGTACTGTTGTTCAATTGTGATATAAGTACGATAAGCTTGAAAAACTAATTTTCGTAGGATGCCCTCGTAGTGGTAGATATAATACCACCAATGGAATAAACATAAACATTATTAGGATAACCTTCTTTATTTACCTGCCCTCGCTGCCCCCAGCTGCCTTCACATCATCCTCAACGTCCGAGGCAAAGCTGGAAGGAAAATTTTAGCATCTACGCGCATCTAATCTGCATCCACTTACCTTTGGCCAGAGAAACGGTGCTCTAGTATCAAGGGAGCTGCAACTGATAGGTCATAAGGTGACTGAATACCATCCACGACCTAGGCAATCTGACATTGCAGTCTTTTTACAAGACACACTGCAACATAACGTAGCAGCGATTGGGATTCCTGGTTGGCTTGTCTCGGCTTAGACCTTCCGCGGAGTCCGGAGACAGCGGACATTGGTTCACATCGCTTTAAGAGACCTCCCACCTGAGAAAGTACGTCTGTCGTGAGATACCCACCGAAGGAAATTTTGGAGAGCAGTGTTCGACGCGACTTGGCTTCGGCGCTGGACCCACGCGGCTGCCAATACCTCACTAGCCGGAAATGGAGAGGGACATCGGATGATGACGGATGCGAGGAGGCACAAGTTTTCATCGCAAGTTCTCATCGCAACAGCAAGTTTCCTCTCTGGAGTTCAAAAAGGTACATCTATAATGGCCTGCCTCGATCATTTGTTCGCGCGTACCCCATCGCCTATGCGAACATCTGCGGGCAGAGGGTTGACCGCTGACCCATGACGTCACCGAGTCTGGAACAGTCCTTTATTAATATCGCTCCAACATTTGCGAGCTCTTGAACACCAGCGCTCGGATTCCATCTCCGCTTTGATCTCACGTGATTAATTTTCGGGTTATCAGGGCAGGCGTCTTCGCCGCACAAAGGCGAGAAAAACGTTCCGCTAGGACGGGTGCCCAAGCAGGTGGAACGCATTCTGCACATTCCTGCAGCATATATGCAAGACTGGCCTTATTACTTCGTCTTTTTTCTCGTCGTTTTTTATGCCGACTTCCCTTTGCTCCATCTCCACTGTGCTGTTTTTGCCGGTTTAATCAAAGGTTTGTTAGTTTTATGACGCATTATACATAACGCCACATTGTAGGTGCGCCAATGACACGCTGCGCAATCAAACAGCATCCTGCTTTTCCAGTCTTGCTGCTGTTGATCCGAGTATGGCAAATCTTATCATGACGCGCGTCACTGTTGATTGCACCCGTTTCAACTGCAATTGCAACGTAAACACTCCAAAAGCAAAACAGCCAGGAACCGGCATAAACTCGTACTATCACCTGCAGTCATGAGCAGCTACGGCCCTACTGCAAGTCTGTGGTAAATGCCGTTACATACAAGCAGGAAACACAACGGCTGCCTTGATTACTCCATTGAAAGCACGACGCTCAACTCTCGTGCTCACCGACCGTCGCTGACTGTCCATCGCCGTCCAGCGCCGCCGTAGAACCCTCGGTGGGTCGGACGGCCGGGGCCCCGGCTCCGGCGCCGAAAATCATGGAGGAGAGGGCCCACTGGCGCGCGGCGACGGGTGCAGGCGCGCGGGTTCTCAGAGAAGCAGATACACCAGGAGCCGTCCACGTCGACCAGGGTGTGGCTGCAGAGATGGGTGAGATAAGCGGCAAGGATAACGGCAAACGATACTGTTGCATGGCGCAGAGCTCTGGAAATCACAGCACACGTTAGGGTTGTGTGCGACATGGGATAGACCCACTGAGATAGACCCCCTGAGATGAGGCCTTTGAAATGGACCCTCTGAGACAGGCCCCCTGAGAGAGACCAACTGATGTGGACTCACTGGGATAGACCCGCTGAGATACCCCACTGAGATACACCCACTAATACAGACCCGCTGAGATACCCCAGTGTGACACACCCACTAATACAGATCCACTGTGACACACCCACCAATACAGACCCACTGAGATACCCCACTGTGACACACCCACTAATACAGACCCATTGAGATACCCCACTGAGATACATCCACTAATACAGACCCACTGAGATACGCCCACTAATGTAGACCCACTGAGATACCCCACTGGCATACACCCACAAGTACAGACCCACTGAGATACCCTACTGAAACACACCCACTAATGCAGACCCACTGAGATACCCCACTGAGACGCAGCCACCAATGCAGGACCCACTGAGATACCCACTGAGATACACCAACTAATACACACGGGGATAGGCCCTCTGATATAAATGTAGACGGTGCGATGCGGTGTAGCTATACCCGTGAACAAGAGCGAGTGCCTGATCGTCAAGTATCCTCGCGTCGTTACGTCCCACGATTCCATGATGGTGTCGCAGCGGATGTTCTCCTGTAAGCTCGTCCCCACAAAACTAATTACCGATGGTCGCCCGGTGAGGTGATGCTGTCAGCCTGGTCTGCGGTGTCACGGTGTTCGGGTTCTCAGAATCAGCTCCCAGACGGCCCCGACAGGCATTCCGTGCGCGGGTGCGAGGCTGATGGACGGGTGTGTGCTGGTGACTGGGCAGTTGTGCTCGCCGAATAATAATTCCGTCCCTTCGCTGCCTCCAGACGGTAATTCTGTTCCCTCTATCTCGAGACAATACTGGTGACGCCGCATTTTCGTCCCCTCAGATGTGAACATGCAGAAATTACGCGAAACACTAAACGGCAAATGCGGACGTTGTCTCGTGCATCGCGGCATTGGCAAATGAGATACACCCACCACCCACACCACACCATACACCCACAGGTGTATGGGTTACTGTTGACCCCGTTTCATATCGCCGGGGTGGTCAAACGATGGGAACGGCCGGTAGCATGGTACGATAAATTATTTCCTCATCACACCTGTCTGGCCAAGCTCCTACCAGCGTCAGAGGCGACGCCGCTAATGACCATTGCGTCTATATTTGCCTGCGAGTGATCGAATTGAACCCAGATCTAATTAATCCTTGCAGCCGGGTGCGTCGTCCCCAGATCAGCCCGATTCGTGCCAGGCGGCTGGCCGCCGAGCCCGGCCCTTCATCAGTGTCGACCTAATGAGAGAACTGCGCCACGGCGCCCGTCATCGCTGAGGTCACACCCCTTGAGACCTGAATACCGAGCTCCCGCACTGACTTGTATTCTTTATTTTTTTATATTTATGAACTCGACCATGGTTTTCGGCATGGTCGCAAAATCAGCGGCGATGAGAGCCATGCCAACCCACTTTTGGAAATGTTTCGTGTTACGCATTTACAAATCAACAAATTTGCTCACCGCCCACGTTTGCACTGGCTCTTATGCTTATCACATGATCGCATCCTAACTCGTTTGCCCAACGCATGGTAAGTTTCCGTTTGCGTTTTCGGGTTTGTGCTTGCAAAAGAATGTAACTCACATGAAGCCGTCAATATTTCTGTGACGCTAAGTTTTCAATTGGCGGGAAGTGTAAATGCGAACGATACGCGACCCATTGGCTGAAGACGAACGATGGCATCGTGTCACGTGGCTTGGATCCAGCACAGGACATTCAGCACCTAGATATAAACCAGGCTCAAGCATTACACCAGCAAGCCAGCTAACTTCTATGAGGCAAGAATTCACGTTCCACTAAATATACGTACCGCCCAATCCTTAACCAGAAGACATCCCACTTTCTCCTTAATGGGCACTCGTGTGATCGATTAAGAATTAGGTTGGTAACAGTCAAATTCCTGTCATCCGATCCACTTAAAGGGCAGGCTTCTCGACTCCTCAAAATCTTACAGAACGGAACCCAAAGTTCTGAACATGTAGTCAGCGGTGAAACTTTCAGTATAATTGGAGAAGCTCAGCACCCCACTATTTCAGATCTTCAGCTGGATCTCTGAACATCACGCCACTTTTTTTACTTGAACCCAAACACCACCCTGTCGCTTTGAATAAATTAAAGCTCCACTACCTCTGCAACCATGTTACACAAATGACCCTAAACGGCATGGAAGACCCTACCTAGGCGTAAAGATGCAACAACCAATCAACATAAGTCAACATTATGGCATGCGGACACCATATCGTACTGTTTATTCTTAAGGCCAAAAGGTGTAGCTGAGAAGTCCCCGAAGCCACAGACACTGAATAGTCCACTTTAAGGAAGGTTTTGGGTAGTTAAGTAAGCTTCCACTCTCTAAGTTGTCGTCGGCTTTGGTCAGGTTCCTTTAGGCTTTTCCCAGTTTCGTTCGTTATTTGCTTTTGTAATATGTCGGCACTGCATAGCAAACAGCAAAATAAAGCAGAAGCGGCACCTGCTAGCCATAAGGGGCGTTCACTGATAAAATTCCTTCGCCCACCTCGCCCGCTTCTCATGGGGCTGTGTCCAACGTCCATGCCCACCAGCAATACATTCCTAATTATTTGAACCCCGCTACACACTAGTCAGCATGTTTCTTGCACTTTATTTTTGGATCCGTGAAAGTTTCATAATATTTCACCCCTAAACATAGCAACAAAGTCATACCAAAGCCTCCCCCACTCTCTCTGTCTCTGCTTCTCTCTCTCTCTCTCTCTCTCTCTCTCTCTCTCTCTCTCTCCTCTTCTTCTCTCTCTATCTCTCTCCTCTCTCTCTTCTCTCTCTCTCTCTCTCTCTCTCTTTCTCCTTCTTCCCCTCCCTCTCTCTTCTCTCTTCTCTCTCTCTCTCTTTATCTCTCTGCTCTCCTCCTTCCTCCTCCTCTCACTCACTCATTCACTTCCACTCACCTGTCTGTCTGCCTGTCTGTTCTGTCTGTCTGTCTGCCTGTCTGTCTTGTCTGTCGGTTCTGTCTGTCCTCTCCTGTCTCTCTCTCTCTTTCTCTAATCTTCATCTCTCTCCTCTCTCCTCTCTCTCTCTCTCTCTATCTCCTCCTCCTCTCTCTCTCTCTCTCTCCTCTTTCTTTCGTTCTTTATTTCTTTTTTCCTCTCCCTCTCTCTGTTGTGATATTGTGGCTTTACGACGTACTCGGCTAGCCAAGGGCTATGACCCTCCGCTCTTCTCCCTAAATCTTTCTGTTTTCCTGTTTTTTATTACGGTTCTCTGG
>NW_023596818.1:35605818-35618102 GCF_011947565.3 Pollicipes pollicipes
CTCTCTCTCTCTCTCCTCTCTCTCACTCATTCACTCACTCACTGTCTGTCTGCCTGTCTGTCTGTCTGTCTGTCTGTGTCTGTCTGTCTGTCTGTCTGTCTGTCTGTCTCTCTCTTCTTCTCTCTCTCTGCTATCTTATCTCTCCTACTACTCTCCTTTCTCTTCTCTCTGCTCTCTCTCTCCTCTCTCCTCTCTGCTCTCTCTCTCCTCTTCTCTCTCTCTCTCTCTTCCTCTCTCTTTCTTTCTTTATTTCTTTTTTCCTCTCCCTCTCTCTGTTGTGATATTGTGGCTTTACGACGTACTCGGCAGCCAAGGCTATGACCCTCCGCTCTTCTCCCTAAATCTCTGTTTTCCTGTTTTTATTACGGTTCTCTGGTCTCCCAAACACCTGGTAAAACCACAGAGCTACCAGCTCCTGACCGCTTTAGAGCTCGCGGCCGAGACGCTGGGCCGGCCTGCTGGCCCGGCGTCCGGCCCGTCGCCAGCAGCACGGCTTGACCCACTCCACCCGTCGTCACTCTGAGCGGCCCGCTTTGTGCGCGTGCGGGGCCGGGGCCTGTTCGCTGGCGAGGCCCCCCGGCGGTAGGACGATCAAAGCCCCCTCTTAAGCCATTCGACCGGGCACTGCGTATTCTGGCTGGCAGGCCACAGCGGCGTTTCATTATGAGCGCAGACATTGTGCGTTGGATTGGTTGGCAGTGCTGGCGTTCCCGGCAGCTCGCCACAAATCAGTTTGTCTGGCAGCTGTTTTGAAGCGCTCTCGTCGTGCGGCAGGGTCGGGGCGTACTATGTACGCAGGTCTGACCTGGTTGACGGCGTAGAATCTATGTCGCATGGAATACACAGAGATACCTATAGAAGTTAGGAACACATCTCCACTCGCTTCCAAAGTAATGCGACTGGCATGAAGCAATACAAATTTTTGAGATGTTAACCCACCAACAGACCAAAAATGTGAATGCCAAATATATGCGACCTGTTTGCTGAAGACTAGAAGTGTCATTGCAATATGCTGTGACTTTGAACGAGCAGGTGCTATCAGCACCTGAGAGCAATTCTTTTCTCTTGCACGAAATCAAGGTGCAGAGAGACAGAGAAAAACACATGGTTTCAGAAAAGAGACTGAAGGAAATCTGCAACATTTGCATATTCCAATTTCGGGCAAAAAGTTTCTGACTAGTTTTAGGGTAGATCACACAATCCGTTCCAAGAGACCGGCACCATTAATCAAGACAGCGAAAATATGTCAAACTGATCACTGCGCTGAACCTTTCAGTTAAACATAAGATGTCATGCTGTGCTTGACGTCAGCACGAACTTGTCACTTTACGAAAGATTGAGTCTCAGAACACCGGATGTGCTTAACCCAAAAGAAAAACAAACGCAAGTTACTTCTGCACAGCCTGCAACCGCGGCGATAACAAGCATTTACAACTTCAAAAAACGAGATCACACGTTGAATGTGGACTTACTTGGAGTCATCGCTCCACCCACTCACCCGAACGCAGCGAGGCACTATTTCCAGCCGGCGCGGAGGCCATCTGAAGGTCACAGCCGCAGGCCGAAGGCCGGCACACATCTGGCTGAGCTGGGCAGGGCCGCGCGAGCGCTCCATTACCTCTCAGTGCACTGGGGCATTCCCGGGAATGTAACTCTGCAAACCACTCCGCACTCCGCGTGGGCGCGCCGGTGCGGCCGCCGCCTCGGAGTACCGCCGCTGGCTGGTGTGCGAGCGACGCGCTCCTTTGGTGGTACCTTCCCACATGATGACGTTATTTCAAGGGAGCGCTGCCTCCTTTCGGGTGGAAAAATTAGCATTCGCGTAGGCGAGGTGATAAGACAGGTATGATTCGAAGTGCAAGTAAGATTTCCTAAATTTGCTTCTGAGCAGCTAGGAATCTGCAGCTGAAATCGATCTTGCCCCAGAATTCTTCCATTGGAAACCTTCGTCAATGACACGGCTATCAAAATGCAAGTTGTTCTTAACAGCATTTACATTTGTTTTATCCTCCAGCGCCGCAATTTTTTTACCACGGGGCTGTATGACTATGTTGTTTTGTGGTATATCATACGAGAGCTCATGGTACTTGATCACCTGATATCTGATTTCGACAATGGTGCGTCGCTCAGAACAAAAGTGTTTCGCTCCAGCCGAAGCCGGTGCATACGCGTTCGGTGCGTACGACAAGGTATATCAGGCGTCTACAGCGCCAGAGCCTTGTTGCCAATCACGCAGCCGATGCATTGGGCCGTTCATGCCCACCGACCAGCTCCAACAAACTGTTGATCCCCGCTATACTCGGAGCAAAACGATGTTTTCTCCAGCTCTAACCGGTCTTTAGTATGCGTGACACGTAGAGTCAAACGGCCTTTGTATGTTTTGGATGACTCAGGCGCAATTTCTGCTGTCGTGAACGGTGGTAACTAGTTTCCCCTGTTCATTTCAGAGTCCTTCGTGATGGCCTTCAAAGACGGCATGCTCCTTTACATGCGAATGAAGAAGTTTGCAAAGCACACCGCATATATGGAAGCCCATGCGAAATGGCCACCGCTGTACTTAAACGCATGCATGTGCTATTGATACGTGAGGACATCTGTTCAAAACTTTGGCAGCTGACATTTGCATGTGCGACGGCCGTAATGCGTGCATACGAGCCCGACATAGTGTCATGGACACATCTCGGAACCCCCAGTAATAAAACGGGGCTCGCATAACGGGGCTTCGGGCATAGCCAGGTCGCCAAAGTGCAGCGTCCGGTCCATGCAGTTATGAGAGCTGGATGGCAGACGCTATTTTCGCTCTCACAGCCAGAGCAGAACGTTAGGCAGGGTAGCCGAGACATCTGCCCAATTAATGCACCTTTCGAGTGAGACATGTCAGCAATAAAATGCTGCAAAGGCTGTAAAAAGCGAACAAATAAATGATTATCAATGATGGATAAGGACATGTATAATAAAAGGCCTTAGAAAAGTACCATGCACATCGATAAAGATGCCACCTTTTTGAGAGTATCCAGAGAGCTTTCACACGAAAACATGATGCGTAGTGATAAGGATTCTGGAATCTACGTGAATACCCCAGACCTGCGACGAAGGAACTGGACGTTAATGCGACGCTGTATTCATCTGCACGGGTCGTGCTCCCTTAAAAAAGAGCAAAGGAATCATTCATCCGTAAGTGATGTCCATCTCATGCTATCCTCTTTCATTACAGCATTCGCTCAAAGAGAAACAAGCATCCAACGCCGCCTCTGACTCTGATGAATCTTCGGGTCTTGCTAAGCGACTGACATCTCGCCGCAGTCACTGCCGCTCAGGCGTGACGCCACAGCAAGGGCTCCTTTCCACATCCGCAGGGGCGATGTCTGGTGTCTCTGTGACCTTCCACGCGAGCTCAAGCTGCAGGGCCGCCCCCCGCCCTTTCCTTCCCCCTCCGCAGTGACGTCGTCGGTCATCACCGGTGCCGCGATGTCACAGGAGACCGTGGGTGCCGGTGGCGCAGCGCCGGCGCCGGTCGCCGGGCCGAACGGACGACGAGCGGATGCGGCTATAATTACGGCGGCGCGGCGGCGTGTTTATGGGCGGGGCGCGGACCAAGCGTGGCACGGCCACCCGTCAAAATATTTACCGTCGGCGCCGCGGCCGCGACCGGCTGCAGTTAGCCGCCGACAGGTGAGTTGGCGCCGACATTTAGCGCAGCCGGGGGCAGCGGGGCGGCCGGCCCTCTGGCTGGCGACTCTCAGGGACAGAGATGGGGAATTCTCTGTTGGGACGACGGTGAACTGCGCCTCTGGCTTTCAGATCAGGGGTGGAGCTGGTGCTCTGACTGTTGGGACACAGGGAGACTGAACCGCTGAGGTCAGGTCAGAGATTGACCTGATCTGACTGCTGGGACAGAGCAGGACTGAGCCCATGATTGTCAGGAATGAGAGCAAAACTGATTCTATTACTGTCGCAGCCAGCGGTTTGCTAGCTCTTTGGCTGACGCAGTTATGGCAAGGGCGTGACTCATGGAAACATCGTAAAACGTGGGGTTGCCTTATTTTCAAAAAATGTCTTACAAGTATCAAGATAGGATTAATGGTAAACGGCAAAAGTAGGAGGTGGCCTTGGCTATGGCCTGCTGCTTGTTCCTACGCTCATGAGCAGAGTTGGGTCAACACCCGGGCTGTCGGGGACAAAGATGGGCCGACTCCCTGGACGTCGGGAGCAGGGAAGGGGTTGGGGGGGGGGGGGATGGGGATGGACCTATGACCACTGGGGACTACTGCCGACTGTCGAGTCGCCGCTGCTACTCTGCTGACCTAGTTGAGAGGGTCGTGCTCCTGAGCTACGTCCGTGCCAATGGGTGATCCCGCCATCGGCGGGACCCATGAAAAGTTTTGGTGAGAGCCCGGTGAGAGGCATCGGCGATAGTCCCAAGCAGAAGCCCCCGTAAGAGTCCTTGACGAGTTTCAACGGTGAGCGAGCTCGCTTTTTCCGATAGCAGTTTCGGCGGTTAGAGTCCCTAAAAAGGGGCCTCGCATCAAAGCGACATGCGAAGTCCTTATGAAAGCCTCCGGTGATAAGACACCGCCAAATGATCTGTCAGGAGGTCTAGCGGGAGTCACCATGTAAGTCCTGGCAAAGGAATCCGTTGAGGCTGTCTGGTAGGATTCCAAGGAAAGTGGTCTGGCGAACTACCACGGCGTGAGTTTACAGTGGGTGTCCCTGGAGAGATCCGCGATGAGGGCCCGATGAGACAGCTCGGCGAGAAACTCTGACGAGATTTCTGGTGATATTCCAAGGTAATTGTTTCCTGAAAGAGGCCCGATGGGGCCTGATGAGAGTTACGGTAAAAGACCCAATAAGACGCATGGGTGAGAGACATCGCTGAGGGACAGGGTGATAATCCTCGGTAAAGATCTTGGTAGGATACCCAGAGATAAACCCGTTGAGAGTCTCCGGTAAGAGTCTCTGGCGACCGCTTTCGGTGAGAGTCTCCGACGGGGGTCTCCGGTAAGAGCCTCCGACTCAAGTCCCCGGTGAGAGGCGCTGACGCCAGGTCCGGTGAGAGGCCTCGCCACGATACGCCGGTAGGGGGCGTCGGCGGTCGATGGCCCTGGGCTCTCCGACAGGCCCGATGAGAGGCCTCGTCACGTTGCGCCGGTAGGGGGCATCGGCGGTGAATGACCCTGGACTCTCCGACAGGTCCGGTGAGAGGCCTCGTCACGTTGCGCCGGTAGGGGGCGTCGGCGGTCGATGGCCCTGGGCTCTCCGTCGGCTCGTCACCGCCTTCAGGCCAGCTCAATTTGTCTTGATTTGGCGCGCAGATTCCGTGAAATGGATGGTGGCCGCCGCCCCGGCTAAAAACGCGTCCGGCGCGTCGCTGATCGCGGCGCGGTGACGGCCGCTCGGGGCTAAACACCCGGCCGCCCCGCGGCGTTCCCCCCCCCCCCCGCCGTCCTCGGCGCGCGCGCTCGGCGGTGATTTATTGCCGCTGAGGGAGGGCTTTGTGGGGTCTCGGCGGCTCGGCGTTGGGGCGTTCCTCTCATGAACGGCGGTGTCAGGAGTGTGGCATCGTCACCGGCAGAGCTGAGGACGTTCGATTTTAACCGCGCTTATTCCCATTCTATTAAGTACAGGCCGGACGGTTTTGAGAGGTATATCAGCTCGTAGTGTCCTAAAATTGCCGACTTTGGGTGTAAAGCAACATCCTATGAGGAGGAATTTTTCACTCCTTTTCTCCATGCTTCGTATAAATTTTTCACTCCTACGTAATCTTGCCTAATCGCAAACACCAAACCCATATTTCGCCCTCTCCGAGTCTTTAAGATGTCATCCAAAACCGGGCTCACTTGAAACTATCGAGCATAAACAAGGCTCAACAGAACATGGACACCCACGGCTATGTCCTTTCTCATCTCCATCTGAATCATGTATACGTATGCACAGAGCAAGGGCACCAGGTACCTTCAAGCCCGAGGGCCCCAGCAACTCCAGCCGCCGACATGCATCAAGTTTGCTTTGTTTACAAAATGCATCACATTTCACAGCTGTGTGCCAAATGCAAGGTTTTCACGTATCCCCCATTTTTTTTGTCGCTACGCAAGCATCACACCACCAAAACAAAGCCCAGTACAATCATCAGCAACGCCTGATAGAGAATTTTCTCCACGTATTTCTGTTACCCAAAGAAACTTGACCACTTAATCGCACCACCCCCGAAATGCAGCGGTAAAAAGTTTAATAAATGTCTTCTAAATGAAATTTAAAAGCCGAATATCACCGTTTGAACAATCATTTTCACATTTTTTAGTCAAGTGAGCTAATGTTGTGTTAAAGTGTTATATCCGAAAACCTGTGCGGAAATTGCGAGAAACCCTGGAATTTGATAGTCGGGCGGATTGTGCAAACGTGGGATCACACTTAATTGACATAAGAACGTGAATCAGGAGCTGGAAATGGGTGTGATCACTGGTGGTAAGTGCCAGTGGCTTGTATTGGTCTTGATGTGATGAGGGGTGTGCGTGCGAGTTTTGTACTTCTGAGAGAGGACATTATTTTTGCATTCTTTAAATGTAATGGCTCCCAATAAAATGTGATATATCGATACCTGCCTCTACCTTTAGGTTTGTGTTTGAACATGGCAAGGCAGTGATATCGGCAAACTGAAAGAAACACTAGCACCCATGCTGCATGGGTTTTCAAAGGCGATTTGCTACTTTATTATGATCTTTCCAACATATTGAACCTATTGAGGTATTACAGCATGTAATTAATCCATTGCGTGCCATTATATTAGCAATTCATTTAGGCAGTAGGGACAGGCCAGTACGGCTCATAAATGCACATGCTTGGTATAAGCCCGCATGAAACAGTGTTGCATAATTGTCTTTCACTTCAGAATGTTGAAAATATAGTGCTGTTTTATTATGGATGCACATACCACTGCCTTGACAAATTTTGTATGCAGGCTAGCACTGCACTAATGTCATAGTCACTGCAACTTGTGTGAGATGCTGGGTGCTGAGAAAGGTAGAGAAGTATTGCTGTTGGTTTCTTGGAGAGCCCTTAATAATACTTTTATCATGAGCCTTGTATGCACCGGCAGCTGCTCCACTTCCCCGCACTTCGCCCATCCAAACATAACCACATGCACTTATCATGCTTCCGGCTTTATGCAAGGTCGGCAGGTATGCAGTGTCATTTCACTACTTGTAAAATTGTCTTGCTGTACATGTGCTATCACTCGTGTGAACAATATTTTTGAGTGAAGCAGCCTAATGGGATCAGCATGTTGCATGGCTGTTGAAGCAGAGGACGTGCTGCATCTTTGTCGCCCATACTTTGTGGATTCCCAAAGCAGGCTGAGCGAGTGATATCACTTATTGGTTGTCCGCTTTGTGAAAGAGATTTGTATATTGTATCACCTATTTTTTGGTCAGTCATGTCTGATATGCGGAGTAAATACAAGAACGCACGCTTGACTCATCTTTTTATGATGGAATTTGTCATGAAAGCAGCAGGGATTGCAGTACCAAAACTGTATCACTGTTCATTATGCCATACCACAGTATAGCACAGAGGTGGTGCCACAATGGCACTGTTGACCAGTGCCATTACCCAATGTACCACATTGGTTGGCTACTCTATGTCAAGCCTATGAGATAGCAGCTCACAATTTATGAATGACTGGTAACAACCGATTTAACACCCCAAATGACTATCAACAGCGAGAATGCTGTTTCAACACAATGGTTACATCAGGTTTAATAAGTAATTGCATAAATAATCCTAAGCAAGAAAAACATTATCGGTATCTCAACCTCATCATATTCACCATAGCAATACCAATGCTTTGGCAAAGAATTCATAGAAATGCTACAAATTTATTGATTTTTGCATGCACCTGCATTTCCAGTTACAAATAATAAAAATAGTAAGTACTGCGCACATCACATAATATCAACGTCAGGGCTACAGCACTGCAGGCAAGGATAAATCGACAATACAGAATTGCCATTCTCAACACTCCTTAGCAGGTTTCGGTAAGAGCTGCATGACGTTATATGACAGTCTTCACAGCATACCATGCTTCAATATGAACATTCTGCGTTAAAAGCTGGCGATCGCTACGTTGTATATGTCAAACAGCCCACCAAAGCTTCTCTTACGATCAGTATCAAGACAAATATCCACAAACAAACTATTGTCTAATCCGCCACCCAACCCAGCGCCCGCGACGAGAATGGCCGGTTGGTGTCAGCTTCCGTGCGTTTCGAGGTATTTTTTAGATCTGGCTGCCAGACGCTGCCGGTTATTGCTGTTGTTAGAAAACGATTCCATGACGCCATAAAACAATGACGTAATGGGGAGTATTTTTACAAACTTGAAGATTTTGCTACTTAGGGTCGTTTTTGAGCCTTGAAAGATTACCAACAGTTGCAAGTATGCTTTTCCCATCATATCTGATGCTTATCTCGATATCTTCAAATGTGGGACATTCTCTTCAATTGTATGGCAGGTGGCAGTAGGAATTTTGCAAGAATCAGTGACTCACAAATGCTGCTGTGATGCAAACAGGTTCGGCAGGATGAGGGGATTAAGGCTTCTTTAGGTCAGGCTTAGTTAGGTTACTTTCATGGAAATAAGCATTGTGTTTTGTAAGAAACGATGATATAATGTTTGTGTTTCCTGAATTCATCTTAACAGAAGGCAGAGGTATGCCATGTGTTTGACTTGGTGATGCGTTTGTGTGCAGGAGTCCAAGGATTTTTTGTCTGAGTGCTTTATGCTTGTGGAATTTCTGTTGTTGTTTTATTGTTGGATTCCTTTGCTTTGTTTTGTGTTAAGAAATCCTGTGGAAGGGAAGCGCAAAGATCGGCATCAAAACATTGGTGTTACGCAGTTGTTGATGCTCATCACACTGTTACGAAAGTCATATTCTTTAACGCATTCTGCTTCACTTTAATGACCTACGATGTTAAAAACAGAAACAGTTGTGTTATGTTTATGATATTACGTCCACATCAACTTGAAATGTATGTCTTTGTTTGTTGGAGCATCTATCACTGGCCCATAAGTTCCAGCTTTTGCGAATGAAATTTTGCACTCTCACACGGTCTTTTTGCGATGGAATTCTTCATTCCCACTCCAGTTTTTCACTCCCACCCTAGTAGCGATTCTGGCTCACTGCCAGCTTATGATGTGTTCCAGTCAAGTCCCTTCATGCATCTCTGGATCATGCAGACTGTGCTAGTTTGTGGATTTGGTTAATGCCTCATCATCTCTTTGCATTGGCATTGTCATTTACGACCTTGTGATCGAATCCCTCTAGTATCTCAGAATGGCATAGAACTATTTCTTCACAGAAGTAGGACACATTATGGTCTATGGCTAAATTCTCGCGATCAGAATCACTCGAAGGTGCAGTAAAGCAAAAACCCCGAAGTGGGGTAAAAATATTCTGATAATCCGAACTGTGCGTCCTTGAATCTTTATTCCGTCCGCATGTGTTTAAGCAGATATGTCTGAATCGCGTGCAATTGTTAAAAATAAGCCGCTATGGCTGTGTAGCGACAGCCTGTGTTGTTATCCGGAACGTTTGTGCCGCACCTGAGGCGGGAAGCTAGCCGGCCTATCCGTCTCAGTACCGGAGTTACTGTGACAGCTTGGTGAGAGGTGCATGGCGAGCGGAATAGAGGTGTAAGTATAGAGGCAAACACAGTAGACAGATAATAGTCTGGGACACGTCCCCTGATGGCATGGTCCGCAGAACGAGGTCCATTTAATTTCGGTAAGAGTACGCTTCAGTCTTAGTATGCTGTCGCCCGCGCGAGCCTTGAACCTTCGCCCCATCAATCCAGCGCGCCGTGGGCACTTTGTCAACCCGCGCGCCACAAACGTCGCGCAGCGGCCACACCAAGCGTGGCACGCCAACATTTTGTGTTATTTGTTCGCCGAGTTGGGATCAGACCGACGTGCCTTTGCGGCCTTCTGCGTCGCTCCAGTGAGCCGCGCTGGGCGCGGGTGTTTTTGCCGCGGAGGAGGCGGCGAATATGGAGCACGTTTTCAGTGGTGTTGATCGGTGGTCTGGGCCGACTCAGGCGTTGACCCGCGCGCAGATCCATTTCTCATCGGATGCCTAGCTGACAACAATGTCTTTGTTCTGGCTTTTTATTCGATAAATAATGGATGTCTCGGAGCGCGACAAGATTGATAAGAGCTGAATTTTCTATTGCAAAGCTGGAAAGGAAAACAACGCTGCGAAGCTTAGTCCGAGCGCATAGAGTGCTATGCTATGCTAGAGAGCTAGAGAGTGCTGTGCTGGTGAACGTCCCAGCAACGCGTTTACGGACAACAGACAAATCGTTGTAAATATGAAAGGCAAGAAAGAGGGTGGAGGGCCAATGCGTGAAGGTATTCAGCTTTTGTCTACCGTCCAGAATGATAAACACTGGAAAATATTACAAATTTTCACAAAGCTTTATCGTTAAATTTCACTTCGGGCTATATTCAGTTATTTGTCGGTATCAGTTAAGTCAATATTAATATTTTTGTTATTATTCAGCATAAATTGCATAAAGCTCTTCCCAATCAGCTCAGTTGATGGAGCGCTAGACCCGTAATGAAGAAGATCCCGGTTCGGTGGTGACTTGGTGCTTAAGGGCACGTCGGCATCGGGGCCATTTTGCGCCCACAAGACTGGTTTAAATCCCAACATTTCCAAGGAGAAACTTCGGGCTTTGATGCATACATGGCTGACAGCAAAGCCTCATCCAGTTCTTTTCAGAAGTCCCTGACATATAACGATGGCTGGAGAGTTAACTGCCCCAAACGTTGCGTGCACATTAACGCAGCAGCCGAAGGCAATAGTCCAAGTAGCTATTCCATTTTGTCACGATCTCTTTACATTTTATCCATTTTTCGTGATGTTTTAGTTTAAACGCAGCAATAAGCGCTGAAGATGCTGGTCAATGATGATGCTGGTAAAGATGCTGATCAGTTCGGTTTGATTTTTGCCGAATCATGATCTCAGTCATTATATTTACAGATCATTCCAACAGGTGGCCTATTGTCTGATTCGGTATAATTACAGTGGTAGTATGAGTGCAACATCGATATATAATAGCAACGCGACCACATTCGCACGCCAGCAAACGACTAGTCGTTCAAACAACTTAGTCGAAGGCAAAATCATTGATCAAATAGTGTATCGCCAACACATGTCACACAACGACAAACAGTCAGTGCTTACACAACGAGACTGCCTGAGTCCTCAAGCCTAGTGCAAAATTCCTTGCGGGTGCGAGAGCCGGTGATGTTTGGCGGCAGGCAGCTCCGTGATGAGGCCCGGGATACGAAAAAGCCTGTGTGCCATCGACAGGCAAGAGCTGGCAGATCAACGGCGCCCGCCGCTACTGCTTGGAACAAATCACAGTGCACTGTAGGTAGTTGTTATAGCTTTCCTAAACTGCACGTGAAGTTGTGTGTTATTTTCTGCATGAATCCTCAATTTTGCACGAATTTAATTAGGTGGTACACGCTTCTCTGCGTCCAAGCGGCGTGGTTGCTGGACTGTACCGCATAACACAAATGCCTGGCGGTACAGCCTACCATCTACCACGTAGGCCGGGCTACTTTATCCAATCCCACAACTGGGATTTGGCGATCTCACCTACTCCGCCCCCGCAATGTGAACGATCGCTCACATTGTAACTGTATTGATCATGCTGCCAATCAATGTTAGTTGTCCATGTTAAAGAGCTACTAATCCACCATGCTGAATCATATTAAGTAGTCCACGTCCTATTTTGAGTAAGGTTGATGAAAAACTTGCAATTGCACTGCAAGTCAGTTGCGGTAATCATCGTTACAACAGTTTGACGATAATGTAAGTTGGCATTCAACTGTGCACATCCCCAAACACTTCCGGGCCTTCCGGAGTTACCAATGCCTTCATGTATTTGCCTTTTACATTCATAAAATCAAGGTGGCGTTCGCTTCAACACTTCCATCACCTTGACGTCAAGGTAAAAACGCTCGAGGCGCGAGACAGAAAGGCTGCGGACGGCTGGGCTGACTCAGTATTCTGACGTCGCGCGGGGACGGAAGACTGCATCGTAGCCGCAGTCTATATCAATTCGTGGACGCTTGCTATGTGAGTCTCGCCTCGGAAATTTCACGCTGTGGACGCGTCGCTGGCTGACGAACCGCCTGCTGAAGCTGGGAATGCACGGGGCCAAACTCGACAGTCAGCACAGTGGCGCCCACTTTATCATCATCTGAGGCACATACAGCTG
>NW_023596818.1:35618968-35656928 GCF_011947565.3 Pollicipes pollicipes
CTCTCTCTCTCTCTCTTTCTCTCTCTCTCTCTCTCTCCTTCCCTCTTCTTCTCTCTCTCTCTTCTCCTCTTCTCTCTCCTCTCTCTCTCTCTCTCTCTCTCTCTCTCTCTCTCTCTTCTCTCTCTCTCCTCTCTCTCTCTCTTCTCTCTCCTCTCCTCTCTCTCTCTCTCCCTTTCTCCCCTCTCTCTCTCTCCCTCCTCTCTCTCTCTCTCTCCTCTCATCTCACTCTCACTCATGTACTGTTCTGCCTGTCCTGTCTGTGTCTGTCCTGCCTGTCTGTCTGTCTGTCGTCTGTCTTGTCTGTCTCTCTCTATCTCCGCTCTGCTCTCTCTCTCTTCTCTCTCTCCTCTCTCTATCTTCTCTCTTCTCTCTCTCTCTCTCCTCTCTCTCCTCTCTCTCTCTCCTCTCCTCTCTCTCTACTTCTCTCTCTCTATCTTTCTTCTTTATTTCTTTTTTCCTCTCCTCTCTCTGTTTGTTGAATATTGTTGGCTTTACGACGTACTCGGCAGCCAAGGCTATGACCCTCCGCTCTTCTCCCTAAATCTCTGTTTTCCTGTTTTTATTACGGTTCTCTGGTCTCCCAAACACCTGGTAAAACCACAGAGCTACCAGCTCCTGACCGCTTTAGAGCTCGCGGCCGAGACGCTGGGCCGGCCTGCTGGCCCGGCGTCCGGCCCGTCGCCAGCAGCACGGCTTGACCCACTCCACCCGTCGTCACTCTGAGCGGCCCGCTTTGTGCGCGTGCGGGGCCGGGGCCTGTTCGCTGGCGAGGCCCCCCGGCGGTAGGACGATCAAAGCCCCCTCTTAAGCCATTCGACCGGGCACTGCGTATTCTGGCTGGCAGGCCACAGCGGCGTTTCATTATGAGCGCAGACATTGTGCGTTGGATTGGTTGGCAGTGCTGGCGTTCCCGGCAGCTCGCCACAAATCAGTTTGTCTGGCAGCTGTTTTGAAGCGCTCTCGTCGTGCGGCAGGGTCGGGGCGTACTATGTACGCAGGTCTGACCTGGTTGACGGCGTAGAATCTATGTCGCATGGAATACACAGAGATACCTATAGAAGTTAGGAACACATCTCCACTCGCTTCCAAAGTAATGCGACTGGCATGAAGCAATACAAATTTTTGAGATGTTAACCCACCAACAGACCAAAAATGTGAATGCCAAATATATGCGACCTGTTTGCTGAAGACTAGAAGTGTCATTGCAATATGCTGTGACTTTGAACGAGCAGGTGCTATCAGCACCTGAGAGCAATTCTTTTCTCTTGCACGAAATCAAGGTGCAGAGAGACAGAGAAAAACACATGGTTTCAGAAAAGAGACTGAAGGAAATCTGCAACATTTGCATATTCCAATTTCGGGCAAAAAGTTTCTGACTAGTTTTAGGGTAGATCACACAATCCGTTCCAAGAGACCGGCACCATTAATCAAGACAGCGAAAATATGTCAAACTGATCACTGCGCTGAACCTTTCAGTTAAACATAAGATGTCATGCTGTGCTTGACGTCAGCACGAACTTGTCACTTTACGAAAGATTGAGTCTCAGAACACCGGATGTGCTTAACCCAAAAGAAAAACAAACGCAAGTTACTTCTGCACAGCCTGCAACCGCGGCGATAACAAGCATTTACAACTTCAAAAAACGAGATCACACGTTGAATGTGGACTTACTTGGAGTCATCGCTCCACCCACTCACCCGAACGCAGCGAGGCACTATTTCCAGCCGGCGCGGAGGCCATCTGAAGGTCACAGCCGCAGGCCGAAGGCCGGCACACATCTGGCTGAGCTGGGCAGGGCCGCGCGAGCGCTCCATTACCTCTCAGTGCACTGGGGCATTCCCGGGAATGTAACTCTGCAAACCACTCCGCACTCCGCGTGGGCGCGCCGGTGCGGCCGCCGCCTCGGAGTACCGCCGCTGGCTGGTGTGCGAGCGACGCGCTCCTTTGGTGGTACCTTCCCACATGATGACGTTATTTCAAGGGAGCGCTGCCTCCTTTCGGGTGGAAAAATTAGCATTCGCGTAGGCGAGGTGATAAGACAGGTATGATTCGAAGTGCAAGTAAGATTTCCTAAATTTGCTTCTGAGCAGCTAGGAATCTGCAGCTGAAATCGATCTTGCCCCAGAATTCTTCCATTGGAAACCTTCGTCAATGACACGGCTATCAAAATGCAAGTTGTTCTTAACAGCATTTACATTTGTTTTATCCTCCAGCGCCGCAATTTTTTTACCACGGGGCTGTATGACTATGTTGTTTTGTGGTATATCATACGAGAGCTCATGGTACTTGATCACCTGATATCTGATTTCGACAATGGTGCGTCGCTCAGAACAAAAGTGTTTCGCTCCAGCCGAAGCCGGTGCATACGCGTTCGGTGCGTACGACAAGGTATATCAGGCGTCTACAGCGCCAGAGCCTTGTTGCCAATCACGCAGCCGATGCATTGGGCCGTTCATGCCCACCGACCAGCTCCAACAAACTGTTGATCCCCGCTATACTCGGAGCAAAACGATGTTTTCTCCAGCTCTAACCGGTCTTTAGTATGCGTGACACGTAGAGTCAAACGGCCTTTGTATGTTTTGGATGACTCAGGCGCAATTTCTGCTGTCGTGAACGGTGGTAACTAGTTTCCCCTGTTCATTTCAGAGTCCTTCGTGATGGCCTTCAAAGACGGCATGCTCCTTTACATGCGAATGAAGAAGTTTGCAAAGCACACCGCATATATGGAAGCCCATGCGAAATGGCCACCGCTGTACTTAAACGCATGCATGTGCTATTGATACGTGAGGACATCTGTTCAAAACTTTGGCAGCTGACATTTGCATGTGCGACGGCCGTAATGCGTGCATACGAGCCCGACATAGTGTCATGGACACATCTCGGAACCCCCAGTAATAAAACGGGGCTCGCATAACGGGGCTTCGGGCATAGCCAGGTCGCCAAAGTGCAGCGTCCGGTCCATGCAGTTATGAGAGCTGGATGGCAGACGCTATTTTCGCTCTCACAGCCAGAGCAGAACGTTAGGCAGGGTAGCCGAGACATCTGCCCAATTAATGCACCTTTCGAGTGAGACATGTCAGCAATAAAATGCTGCAAAGGCTGTAAAAAGCGAACAAATAAATGATTATCAATGATGGATAAGGACATGTATAATAAAAGGCCTTAGAAAAGTACCATGCACATCGATAAAGATGCCACCTTTTTGAGAGTATCCAGAGAGCTTTCACACGAAAACATGATGCGTAGTGATAAGGATTCTGGAATCTACGTGAATACCCCAGACCTGCGACGAAGGAACTGGACGTTAATGCGACGCTGTATTCATCTGCACGGGTCGTGCTCCCTTAAAAAAGAGCAAAGGAATCATTCATCCGTAAGTGATGTCCATCTCATGCTATCCTCTTTCATTACAGCATTCGCTCAAAGAGAAACAAGCATCCAACGCCGCCTCTGACTCTGATGAATCTTCGGGTCTTGCTAAGCGACTGACATCTCGCCGCAGTCACTGCCGCTCAGGCGTGACGCCACAGCAAGGGCTCCTTTCCACATCCGCAGGGGCGATGTCTGGTGTCTCTGTGACCTTCCACGCGAGCTCAAGCTGCAGGGCCGCCCCCCGCCCTTTCCTTCCCCCTCCGCAGTGACGTCGTCGGTCATCACCGGTGCCGCGATGTCACAGGAGACCGTGGGTGCCGGTGGCGCAGCGCCGGCGCCGGTCGCCGGGCCGAACGGACGACGAGCGGATGCGGCTATAATTACGGCGGCGCGGCGGCGTGTTTATGGGCGGGGCGCGGACCAAGCGTGGCACGGCCACCCGTCAAAATATTTACCGTCGGCGCCGCGGCCGCGACCGGCTGCAGTTAGCCGCCGACAGGTGAGTTGGCGCCGACATTTAGCGCAGCCGGGGGCAGCGGGGCGGCCGGCCCTCTGGCTGGCGACTCTCAGGGACAGAGATGGGGAATTCTCTGTTGGGACGACGGTGAACTGCGCCTCTGGCTTTCAGATCAGGGGTGGAGCTGGTGCTCTGACTGTTGGGACACAGGGAGACTGAACCGCTGAGGTCAGGTCAGAGATTGACCTGATCTGACTGCTGGGACAGAGCAGGACTGAGCCCATGATTGTCAGGAATGAGAGCAAAACTGATTCTATTACTGTTGCAGCCAGCGGTTTGCTAGCTCTTTGGCTGACGCAGTTATGGCAAGGGCGTGACTCATGGAAACATCGTAAAACGTGGGGTTGCCTTATTTTCAAAAATGTCTTACAAGTATCAAGATAGGATTAATGGTAAACGGCAAAAGTAGGAGGTGGCCTTGGCTATGGCCTGCTGCTTGTTCCTACGCTCATGAGCAGAGTTGGGTCAACACCCGGGCTGTCGGGGACAAAGATGGGCCGACTCCCTGGACGTCGGGAGCAGGGAAGGGGTTGGGGGGGGGGGGATGGGGATGGACCCTATGACCACTGGGGACTACTGCCGACCGTCAAGTCGCCGCTGCTACTCTGCTGACCTAGTTGAGAAGGTCGTGCTCCTGAGCTACGTCCGTGCCACTGGGTGATCTCGCCATCGGCGGGGCCCATGAAAAGTTTTGGTGAGAGCCCGGTGAGAGGCATCGGCGATAGTCCCAAGCAGAAGCCCCCGTAAGAGTCCTTGACGAGTTTCAACGGTCAGCGAGCTCGCTTTTTTCCGATAGCAGTTTCGGCGGTTAGAGTCCCTAAAAAGGGGCCTCGCATCAAAGCGACATGCGAAGTCCTTATGAAAGCCTCCGGTGATAAGACACCGCCAAATGATCTGTCAGGAGGTCTAGCGGGAGTCACCATGTAAGTCCTGGAGAGGAATCCGTTGAGACTGTCTGGTAGGATTCCAAGGAAAGTGGCTCTGGCGAACTACCACGGCGTGAGTTTACGGTGGGTGTCCCTGGAGAGATCCGCCATGAGGGCCCGATGAGACAGCTCGGCGAGAAACTCTGACGAGATTTCTGGTAATATTCCAAGGTAATTGTTTCCTGAAAGAGATCCGATGGGGGCCTGATGAGAGTTACGGTAAAAGACCCAGTAAGACGCATGGGTGAGAGACATCGCTGAGGGACAGGGTGATAATCCTCGGTGAAGATCTTGGTAGGACACTCAGAGATAAACCCGTTGAGAGCCTCCGGTGAGAGTCTATGGCCACCGCTTTCGGTGAGAGTCTCCGACGGGGGTCTCCGGTGGGAGCCTCCGGCTTAAGTCCCCGGTGAGAGGGCGCTGACGCCAGGCCCATGAGAGGCCTCGTCATGATATGCCGGTAGGGGCGTCGGCGGTGAATGACCCTGGGCTCCCCGGCAGGTCCGGTGAGAGGCCTCGTCACGATACGCCGGTGGGGGCGTCGGCGGTCGATGGCCCTGGGCTCTCCGACAGGTCCGGTGAGAGGCCTCGTCACGTTGCGCCGGTAGGGGGCGTCGGCGGTCGATGGCCCTGGGCTCTCCGACAGGTCCGGTGAGAGGCCTCGTCACGTTGCGCCGGTAGGGGGCGTCGGCGGGTCGATGGCCCTGGGCTCTCCGACAGGTCCGGTGAGAGGCCTCGCCACGATTACGCCGGTGGGGGCGTCGGCGGTCGACGGCCCTGGGCTCTCCGACAGGCCCGGTGAGAGGCCTCGTCACGTTGCGCCGGTAGGGGGCGTCGGCGGTCGATGGCCCTGGGCTCTCCGGCAGGCCCGGTGAGAGGCCTCGTCACGTTGCGCCGGTAGGGGGCGTCGGCGGTGAATGACCCTGGGCTCTCCGACAGGCCCGGTGAGAGGCCTCGTCACGTTGCGCCGGCAGGGGGCGTCGGCGGTCGATGGCCCTGGGCTCTCCGTCGGCTCGTCACCGCCTTCAGGCCAGCTCAATTTGTCTTGATTTGGCGCGCAGATTCCGTGAAATGGATGGTGGCCGCCGCCCCGGCTAAAAACGCGTCCGGCGCGTCGCTGATCGCGGCGCGGTGACGGCCGCTCGGGGCTAAACACCCGGCCGCCCCGCGGCGTTCCCCCCCCCCCCCGCCGTCCTCGGCGCGCGCGCTCGGCGGTGATTTATTGCCGCTGAGGGAGGGCTTTGTGGGGTCTCGGCGGCTCGGCGTTGGGGCGTTCCTCTCATGAACGGCGGTGTCAGGAGTGTGGCATCGTCACCGGCAGAGCTGAGGACGTTCGATTTTAACCGCGCTTATTCCCATTCTATTAAGTACAGGCCGGACGGTTTTGAGAGGTGTATATCAGCTCGTAGTGTCCTAAAATTGCCGACTTTGGGTGTAAAGCAACATCCCTATGAGGAGGAATTTTTCACTCCTTTTCTCCATGCTTCGTATAAATTTTTCACTCCTACGTAATCTTGCCTAATCGCAAACACCAAACCCATATTTCGCCCTCTCCGAGTCTTTAAGATGTCATCCAAAACCGGGCTCACTTGAAACTATCGAGCATAAACAAGGCTCAACAGAACATGGACACCCACGGCTATGTCCTTTCTCATCTCCATCTGAATCATGTATACGTATGCACAGAGCAAGGGCACCAGGTACCTTCAAGTCCGAGGGCCCCAGCAACTCCAGCCGCCGACATGCATCAAGTTTGCTTTGTTTACAAAATGCATCACATCTTCACAGCTGTGTGCCAAATAGCAAGGTTTTCACGTATCCCCCATTTTTTTTTGTCGCTACGCAAGCATCACACCACCAAAACAAAGCCCAGTACAATCATCAGCAACGCCTGATAGAGAACTTTTCTCCACGTAATTTCTGTTACCCAAAGAAACTTGACCACTTAATCGCACCACCCCCGAAATGCAGCGGTAAAAAGTTAATAAATGTCTTCTAAATGACATTTAAAAGCCGAATATCACCGTTTGACAATCATTTTCACATTTTTTAGTCAAGTGAGCTAATGTTGTGTTAAAGTGTTATATCCGAAAACCTGTGCGGAAATTGCGAGAAACCCTGGAATTTGATAGTCGGGCGTATTGTGCAAACGTGGGATCACACTTAATTGACATAAGAACGTGAATCAGGAGCTGGAAATGGGTGTGATCACTGGTGGTAAGTGCCAGTGGCTTGTATTGGTCTTGATGTGATGAGGGGTGTGCGTGCGAGTTTTGTACTTCTGAGAGAGGACATTATTTTTGCATTCTTTAAATGTAATGGCTCCCAATAAAATGTGATATATCGATACCTGCCTCTACCTTTAGGTTTGCGTTTGAACATGGCAAGGCAGTGATATCGGCAAACTGAAAGAAACACTAGCACCCATGCTGCATGGGTTTTCAAAGGCGATTTGCTACTTTATTATGATCTTACCAACATATTGAACCTATTGAGGTATTACAGCATGTAATTAATCCATTGCGTGCCATTATATTAGCAATTCATTTAGGCAGTAGGGACAGGCCAGTACGGCTCATAAATGCACATGCTTGGTATAAGCCCGCATGAAACAGTGTTGCATAATTGTCTTTCACTTCAGAATGTTGAAAATATAGTGCTGTTTTATTATGGATGCACATACCACTGCCTTGACAAATTTTGTATGCAGGCTAGCACTGCACTAATGTCATAGTCACTGCAACTTGTGTGAGATGCTGGGTGCTGAGAAAGGTAGAGAAGTATTGCTGTTGGTTTCTTGGAGAGCCCTTAATAATACTTTTATCATGAGCCTTGTATGCACCGGCAGCTGCTCCACTTCCCCGCACTTCGCCCATCCAAACATAACCACATGCACTTATCATGCTTCCGGCTTTATGCAAGGTCGGCAGGTATGCAGTGTCATTTCACTACTTGTAAAATTGTCTTGCTGTACATGTGCTATCACTCGTGTGAACAATATTTTTGAGTGAAGCAGCCTAATGGGATCAGCATGTTGCATGGCTGTTGAAGCAGAGGACGTGCTGCATCTTTGTCGCCCATACTTTGTGGATTCCCAAAGCAGGCTGAGCGAGTGATATCACTTATTGGTTGTTCGCTTTGTGAAAGAGATTTGTATATTGTATCACCTATTTTTTGGTCAGTCATGTCTGATATGCGGAGTAAATACAAGAACGCACGCTTGACTCATCTTTTTATGATGGAATTTGTCATGAAAGCAGCAGGGATTGCAGTACCAAAACTGTATCACTGTTCATTATGCCATACCACAGTATAGCACAGAGGTGGTGCCACAATGGCACTGTTGACCAGTGCCATTACCCAATGTACCACATTGGTTGGCTACTCTATGTCAAGCCTATGAGATAGCAGCTCACAATTTATGAATGACTGGTAACAACCGATTTAACACCCCAAATGACTATCAACAGCGAGAATGCTGTTTCAACACAATGGTTACATCAGGTTTAATAAGTAATTGCATAAATAATCCTAAGCAAGAAAAACATTATCGGTATCTCAACCTCATCATATTCACCATAGCAATACCAATGCTTTGGCAAAGAATTCATAGAAATGCTACAAATTTATTGATTTTTGCATGCACCTGCATTTCCAGTTACAAATAATAAAAATAGTAAGTACTGCGCACATCACATAATATCAACGTCAGGGCTACAGCACTGCAGGCAAGGATAAATCGACAATACAGAATTGCCATTCTCAACACTCCTTAGCAGGTTTCGGTAAGAGCTGCATGACGTTATATGACAGTCTTCACAGCATACCATGCTTCAATATGAACATTCTGCGTTAAAAGCTGGCGATCGCTACGTTGTATATGTCAAACAGCCCACCAAAGCTTCTCTTACGATCAGTATCAAGACAAATATCCACAAACAAACTATTGTCTAATCCGCCACCCAACCCAGCGCCCGCGACGAGAATGGCCGGTTGGTGTCAGCTTCCGTGCGTTTCGAGGTATTTTTTAGATCTGGCTGCCAGACGCTGCCGGTTATTGCTGTTGTTAGAAAACGATTCCATGACGCCGTAAAACAATGACGTAATGGGGAGTATTTTTACAAACTTGAAGATTTTGCTACTTAGGGTCGTTTTTGAGCCTTGAAAGATTACCAACAGTTGCAAGTATGCTTTTCCCATCATATCTGATGCTTATCTCGATATCTTCAAATGTGGGACATTCTCTTCAATTGTATGGCAGGTGGCAGTAGGAATTTTGCAAGAATCAGTGACTCACAAATGCTGCTGTGATGCAAACAGGTTCGGCAGGATGAGGGGATTAAGGCTTCTTTAGGTCAGGCTTAGTTAGGTTACTTTCATGGAAATAAGCATTGGTGTTTTGTAAGAAACGATGATATAATGTTTGTGTTTCCTGAATTCATCTTAACAGAAGGCAGAGGTATGCCATGTGTTTGACTTGGTGATGCGTTTGTGTGCAGGAGTCCAAGGATTTTTTGTCTGAGTGCTTTATGCTTGTGGAATTTCTGTTGTTGTTTTATTGTTGGATTCCTTTGCTTTGTTTTGTGTTAAGAAATCCTGTGGAAGGGAAGCGCAAAGATCGGCATCAAAACATTGGTGTTACGCAGTTGTTGATGCTCATCACACTGTTACGAAAGTCATATTCTTTAACGCATTCTGCTTCACTTTAATGACCTACGATGTTAAAAACAGAAACAGTTGTGTTATGTTTATGATATTACGTCCACATCAACTTGAAATGTATGTCTTTGTTTGTTGGAGCATCTATCACTGGCCCATAAGTTCCAGCTTTTGCGAATGAAATTTTGCACTCTCACACGGTCTTTTTGCGATGGAATTCTTCATTCCCACTCCAGTTTTTCACTCCCACCCTAGTAGCGATTCTGGCTCACTGCCAGCTTATGATGTGTTCCAGTCAAGTCCCTTCATGCATCTCTGGATCATGCAGACTGTGCTAGTTTGTGGATTTGGTTAATGCCTCATCATCTCTTTGCATTGGCATTGTCATTTACGACCTTGTGATCGAATCCCTCTAGTATCTCAGAATGGCATAGAACTATTTCTTCACAGAAGTAGGACACATTATGGTCTATGGCTAAATTCTCGCGATCAGAATCACTCGAAGGTGCAGTAAAGCAAAAACCCCGAAGTGGGGTAAAAATATTCTGATAATCCGAACTGTGCGTCCTTGAATCTTTATTCCGTCCGCATGTGTTTAAGCAGATATGTCTGAATCGCGTGCAATTGTTAAAAATAAGCCGCTATGGCTGTGTAGCGACAGCCTGTGTTGTTATCCGGAACGTTTGTGCCGCACCTGAGGCGGGAAGCTAGCCGGCCTATCCGTCTCAGTACCGGAGTTACTGTGACAGCTTGGTGAGAGGTGCATGGCGAGCGGAATAGAGGTGTAAGTATAGAGGCAAACACAGTAGACAGATAATAGTCTGGGACACGTCCCCTGATGGCATGGTCCGCAGAACGAGGTCCATTTAATTTCGGTAAGAGTACGCTTCAGTCTTAGTATGCTGTCGCCCGCGCGAGCCTTGAACCTTCGCCCCATCAATCCAGCGCGCCGTGGGCACTTTGTCAACCCGCGCGCCACAAACGTCGCGCAGCGGCCACACCAAGCGTGGCACGCCAACATTTTGTGTTATTTGTTCGCCGAGTTGGGATCAGACCGACGTGCCTTTGCGGCCTTCTGCGTCGCTCCAGTGAGCCGCGCTGGGCGCGGGTGTTTTTGCCGCGGAGGAGGCGGCGAATATGGAGCACGTTTTCAGTGGTGTTGATCGGTGGTCTGGGCCGACTCAGGCGTTGACCCGCGCGCAGATCCATTTCTCATCGGATGCCTAGCTGACAACAATGTCTTTGTTCTGGCTTTTTATTCGATAAATAATGGATGTCTCGGAGCGCGACAAGATTGATAAGAGCTGAATTTTCTATTGCAAAGCTGGAAAGGAAAACAACGCTGCGAAGCTTAGTCCGAGCGCATAGAGTGCTATGCTATGCTAGAGAGCTAGAGAGTGCTGTGCTGGTGAACGTCCCAGCAACGCGTTTACGGACAACAGACAAATCGTTGTAAATATGAAAGGCAAGAAAGAGGGTGGAGGGCCAATGCGTGAAGGTATTCAGCTTTTGTCTACCGTCCAGAATGATAAACACTGGAAAATATTACAAATTTTCACAAAGCTTTATCGTTAAATTTCACTTCGGGCTATATTCAGTTATTTGTCGGTATCAGTTAAGTCAATATTAATATTTTTGTTATTATTCAGCATAAATTGCATAAAGCTCTTCCCAATCAGCTCAGTTGATGGAGCGCTAGACCCGTAATGAAGAAGATCCCGGTTCGGTGGTGACTTGGTGCTTAAGGGCACGTCGGCATCGGGGCCATTTTGCGCCCACAAGACTCTGGTTTAAATCCCAACATTTCCAAGGAGAAACTTCGGGCTTTGATGCATACATGGCTGACAGCAAAGCCTCATCCAGTTCTTTTCAGAAGTCCCTGACATATAACGATGGCTGGAGAGTTAACTGCCCCAAACGTTGCGTGCACATTAACGCAGCAGCCGAAGGCAATAGTCCAAGTAGCTATTCCATTTTGTCACGATCTCTTTACATTTTATCCATTTTTCGTGATGTTTTAGTTTAAACGCAGCAATAAGCGCTGAAGATGCTGGTCAATGATGATGCTGGTAAAGATGCTGATCAGTTCGGTTTGATTTTTGCCGAATCATGATCTCAGTCCATTATATTTACAGATCATTCCAACAGGTGGCCTATTGTCTGATTCGGTATAATTACAGTGGTAGTATGAGTGCAACATCGATATATAATAGCAACGCGACCACATTCGCACGCCAGCAAACGACTAGTCGTTCAAACAACTTAGTCGAAGGCAAAATCATTGATCAAATAGTGTATCGCCAACACATGTCACACAACGACAAACAGTCAGTGCTTACACAACGAGACTGCCTGAGTCCTCAAGCCTAGTGCAAAATTCCTTGCGGGTGCGAGAGCCGGTGATGTTTGGCGGCAGGCAGCTCCGTGATGAGGCCCGGGATACGAAAAAGCCTGTGTGCCATCGACAGGCAAGAGCTGGCAGATCAACGGCGCCCGCCGCTACTGCTTGGAACAAATCACAGTGCACTGTAGGTAGTTGTTATAGCTTTCCTAAACTGCACGTGAAGTTGTGTGTTATTTTCTGCATGAATCCTCAATTTTGCACGAATTTAATTAGGTGGTACACGCTTCTCTGCGTCCAAGCGGCGTGGTTGCTGGACTGTACCGCATAACACAAATGCCTGGCGGTACAGCCTACCATCTACCACGTAGGCCGGGCTACGTTATCCAATCCCACAACTGGGATTTGGCGATCTCACCTACTCCGCCCCCGCAATGTGAACGATCGCTCACATTGTAACTGTATTGATCATGCTGCCAATCAATGTTAGTTGTCCATGTTAAAGAGCTACTAATTCACCATGCTGAATCATATTAAGTAGTCCACGTCCTATTTTGAGTAAGGTTGATGAAAAACTTGCAATTGCACTGCAAGTCAGTTGCGGTAATCATCGTTACAACAGTTTGACGATAATGTAAGTTGGCATTCAACTGTGCACATCCCCAAACACTTCCGGGCCTTCCGGAGTTACCAATGCCTTCATGTATTTGCCTTTTACATTCATAAAATCAAGGTGGCGTTCGCTTCAACACTTCCATCACCTTGACGTCAAGGTAAAAACGCTCGAGGCGCGAGACAGAAAGGCTGCGGACGGCTGGGCTGACTCAGTATTCTGACGTCGCGCGGGGACGGAAGACTGCATCGTAGCCGCAGTCTATATCAATTCGTGGACGCTTGCTATGTGAGTCTCGCCTCGGAAATTTCACGCTGTGGACGCGTCGCTGGCTGACGAACCGCCTGCTGAAGCTGGGAATGCACGGGGCCAAACTCGACAGTCAGCACAGTGGCGCCCACTTTATCATCATCTGAGGCACATACAGCTGGGGATGCACGGGGACAAACTCGACAATCAGCACAGTGGCGCCCACATTTTATCATCATCTGAGGCACATACAGCTGGGGATGCACGGGGCCAAACTCGACAGTCAGCACAGTGGCGCCCACTTTATCATCTTCTGAGGCACATACAGCTGAGGATGCACGGGGCCAAACTCGACAGTCAGCACAGTGGCGCCCACTTTATCATCATCTGAGGCACATACAGCTGGGGATGCACGGGGCCAAACTCGACAGTCAGCACAGTGGCGCCCACTTTATCATCATCTGAGGCACATACAGCTGAGGATGCACGGGGCCAAACTCGACAGTCAGCACAGTGGCGCCCACTTTATCATCATCTGAGGCACATACAGCTGAGGATGCACGGGGCCAAACTCGACAGTCAGCACAGTGGCGCCCACTTTATCATCATCTGAGGCACATACAGCTGAGGATGCACGGGGACAAACTCGACAATCAGTACGGTAGGCGCCACTTTATCATCATCTGAGGCACATACAGCTGGGGATGCACGGGGACAAACTCGACATCAGTACGGTAGGCGTCCACATTTTATCATCATCTGAGGCACATACAGCTGGGATGCACGGGGCCAAACTCGACAGTCAGCACAGTGGCGCCCACTTTATCATCTTCTGAGGCACATACAGCTGAGGATGCACGGGGCCAAACTCGACAGTCAGCACAGTGCGCCCACTTTATCATCATCTGAGGCACATACAGCTGGGGATGCACGGGGCCAAACTCGACAGTCAGCACAGTGGCGCCCACTTTATCATCATCTGAGGCACATACAGCTGAGGATGCACGGGGCCAAACTCGACAGTCAGCACAGTGGCGCCCACTTTATCATCATCTGAGGCACATACAGCTGAGGATGCACGGGGCCAAACTCGACAGTCAGCACAGTGGCGCCCACTTTATCATCATCTGAGGCACATACAGCTGAGGATGCACGGGGACAAACTCGACAATCAGTACGGTAGGCGTCCACATTTTATAATCATCTGAAGCACATACAGCGCACGGCGAAATGT
This sequence comes from Pollicipes pollicipes, assembly GCF_011947565.3. Classification (NCBI taxonomy): domain Eukaryota; kingdom Metazoa; phylum Arthropoda; class Thecostraca; order Pollicipedomorpha; family Pollicipedidae; genus Pollicipes; species Pollicipes pollicipes. Next base: position 35,632,881 of record NW_023596818.1, read on the forward strand.
CTGTAGGCGAAAACGTCCCTCAGGGCGAGGCCACAGACATGACAATAATCTGAAATCGCAATCATGCATGGCCTGTGTTTACAAAATGCATGCTGGTACCCATACTTTCATAAAACGAAAGCCGGCCTGCAGGACTAGAAAAAGCATCTTACCACTGAAATGGACGTAATGATAACGGATCACCAACTTGCAAGCCATTTTGGTAAGTGCCTGGACGCCGAAATCCTGCAAAAGCCGACTCGAGGATCTCAGCTCCGCTGTGTTACTATTATTACTTTCGCTGTCGCGAGGAACACGAAGATTGAAAAACAAAAGCTGGCCACAGGTGTCTCCTCAGGGGCCGATAGGCGTCACACTAAGTTAGACGCATTGGCCAACCGAAACTATAGGCTGCCCGAGCGGGAAAATATCATCACCAGTGATATCAAAGGTCTGAATACTACACCAGAAGAGATCTCAAAGACGCAATGGATGGCTGCGCGCCTCGAGGAACGACGAACCATTTTCAAGGTTCCTCCTTCCGCCCAGAGAACGGTCATCTCCTCGTGACCATACCCAGTCAGCGCTCCCTTCAATTACCAGCCCGTCAGTCACTGGTCCATCTCAGACATCATTACCCTTTCAGTCATCTGTTTCCTCTTAGTCATCTCTTTCCTTTCAGTCACCAGTCCCTGATGGGGCTAATACGCACATGCATGATATTACATGATAATACACATACATACATACATACCCACATACATGATAAACACCCGTATGCTTGCCAGCCATAAGTCTTCTGTTCAATCCACGGTCACCTGTCCGCCATCAGTCCTTTTCCAGCCATCAGTCCCTACTCACCCAACCCCCTTAGTCCTCGGCACCTACGCAGGCACCAGTCCCCACTCGGTCAATATTTTTTGCCCCCCAGTCTTTCTTAATCATCGGTCCCAACTCAGTTATCCTCACCTCTAAACCCACCTGTCCCTCACAATGGATAGTGCCCCTGTCAGCAGCCGCCCACAGGCACCAGTCTCCTCTCAGTCTCCTGTCTCAGTCACCAGTCCCGTCCCAATCACCAGTTCTGTCCCAGTCACCAGCTCTATCCCAATCACCAGTGCCTCCCCAGTCACCAGTCCCTCTGCGTTACCAGCCGCCTTAGCCCCACCGTTGTACGCGCAGCAGACCACCTATCAATGGGAGCGATGAGCCGCCGCCGCTGGCCGGCCCTGGTTATTTGTCGTAAGCGGCTTAGGCCGTCTTGTTTAGCCCCACAATTAGCTGCTAGATTGGGCGTTTCATCATAGCCGGCCGGGCTCAGGCCGCTCGTGCCGCCGGGCCGCTGCAGCCGCCGGGCCGCTGCAGCCGGGGGGTTCTTCCGACCAGAGGCATACCAGTCGGAATGCAGGGCAAAGCAACGGAGGGCAAGGGGGAGGGGGAGAGCCAGGGGCTGAGCTCCCCGGTTCTGTAATAGTTTATTATTGGCCCATATGAGCGGTAAGTGCAGGAGATAGACACCCACTCGACCCCCCACCTCAGAGTCTCTCCCCAGCTTGGGTGGACTTCGGTGTCCTGGGAAGAGAGCAGGTCAGTACACCCAGCCACACCACTTTCACAACTTGCATATAATCAGAAATCAAATATTCCTTTTGGAACTGGATTCGTTCTTTAACGCAAACGTCTTTCATTCTTCTGCATACCTGCTAGGCCACTGCAGGCTGATGATCGCCATTCTCCAGCCGCCGGCCAGGTTTGATGAACAGAGAACAGCACTCGCTGCCAGCAGTCTTAGACTCCGGTGCTACCTGGCTAAGCATGCTGGATACCCCGCTTGGTCCTTGATGAGGCCCAGGGCGTCGACTGCAAATTTCTGCGTGGATTGGTTGTTAGTGCTTCCTACAGCATGACAACATATTTTGTGGGTTCCTTTTGCTGTCATAGGTGAAAATAAATGAAATTATTGCCATAGGGATTTGCTAATGGTACGGAGAAGCAGAGAAACTTGACGTCCGTAGTTGTTGGGTAACGTTTACTTGTAATGACCTGAGGCGAATTTTATAACGCCAAAAATTGTTGGCAACGGATGAATTTTTTTCTCAGATTTTCCTCCTCCCAATTTTATAAACCTCGGAGCAAAAACAATTATCCTCCACGAAAATCTTCCGCTGTCGGGAGCAATTTTCCTCCATCCAGTGTTATAAACAAAGTGTGCGACGAGAAGCACGATGTTAAATTCGTAGTTGCTGTAGAAAAGGGTGAGATGAAAACAATAAAAAAACACCTAATCGTCGAGTTTTTTTTAACAGGGCCGAAGTAATTTTGTCAGAATGGGCGCAAGTTAGGTTGCAATGGCTCGGAAACCCAGTTCCGGAGCGCATGCGCGGTAACTGCTCAACTTGCATTGTTTTCTTCCCACTCGGCCGATGGTGAAGACAACATCAGGCTACAACGGGCTATTCATTGAGACTCCCAGCGTTCATCATGTTTTCGGGATACCCATGCAGTGTTTTGGCTCTATCCCACGCGTGTTAGACGTGGATGCATGGGTGTCAAGGAAATTCACTGGAAATATTTTCCAGGATTCAGCAGCATGTCACAGCAGATGAGCCTCGATTAATGAATATCTGCGCTATTGCTGGATGTATCATAGCTCTACCCGCATGCCAGGATGGTAAAAGTGTACTTTTCGTCGCCGACCAAATTCTTGGAGGAAAAATTATCGCCAGTAGCGTTATGCGATGCCAAGTGACAAAATGGTCATTACGTCCATGCCCAGAAGCGTTATTAGTAATCAGCCTGTAACCGAAAGTCTCTTTCATCACAGTAATTTTCAATATGATTCACGTAACCGAAATGTTCAGTCATACGCTGAACTTGAACAAATGTCAGTGTAAGTGCTGCTGCTAGGAAAGCAGACGCACATGTCCTAGACTAATGAGATAGCCCAAACACAACAAAGTTTTCTTTTTTACTTTCTCGGCACTTACCGGGGCCTCACCTTTAAACTCGACCCACGGGTTGATTTGCTCTCCTCGACCGCAAAAAAGTAACGAAGAAACTCGATAGCCAGGGCAGCAGAATGCATGACAGATTCCGAACCAGCAGCAAGCAGCACAGGGAATGACGTCAAATATGGGGCCTCCACGAGGAAAATTCCTTATGAAAATGCCCCTTTATGAAAATCACGTTTGCGCTTCGAGCCCCATCTCAACCGACATCACGCTGTCCACGATTCCTTGGACGTGGTCCAAGACTGGCGCGACATGCTTTGACTGGTGGGCGCCTGTCGCCGTGCCCCAGTAAATAAATTGCATCGACATTTGTCAATAACTTCACATCAAGCGGAAAGCCCTTTCTGGACAAGTTACTCACCCTGATAGAAGGGGGAGGGTGGGCGATGCGACCCCCCTCCCCCCTTCGGTTTTCTGAGGATACCAATGGGGCATATTTTGCAGTCTTGCCCAAATCTTTGTTAGCCTCTGGGGCATCCAATGTACGCATTTTGACACCCAACAAGTGCTCCTAGCAATTCTGGGGTCAGAGAAGCGATGCTTTTTACGCGCATTGCAAGACGATTCAAGGCCGGCGGGTGCGGCGGGCCGCAAGCAACAATTCTGCGGACCGCGCGCAGAGGGTTTGCACTGCTACATGAGGGAAGCCCTACATTATAAAGATAGGCTCCAAAGCACGTCCCATGTCACCTCATTGCATGGTTTCGTATATATGAACATGCAAAGCTGATGTTCGGTTTTCAGGAAAAATTTACCTTCGATTTGGTCTAGTGCGGTCTGTTAACAACCGGAAGCTTCTTGCCAATCACGAGATCTCGCTATAGGCAGCTCACTGCTTGTTTTTTTGCGAGGCTTTACCTTTCTTAGTTTGAAAACGTCAGGGAATCCCCCCTCCTCCACCAATCCGCGCTACAAAACCGGCGAATAAGGGAAAAATTAAAATTGTTGGCCGCTATCCTTTTTATTCATTTTGTTAATGCTGCTCTAAAAATCTGCATGTCAGACCATGAAAATATCAGCTGCTACAGCAGAATAACACATTTAATTAGCAGCATCTTAACATTGGTAGAAATTCAATCAGTAAGCCGAAATTGACCTTTGCATGCAAGTAGCATGCAAATCTAAGGTTACCTGTGATGTCCGTCATGTATAATGCAGGAGCGTCAATTCAAATTAATTTCTGGGGCATGACCCAATATCTATGTTGGGTAAGCCCCCCTCCAATGCTGATTCCTTCCCCCAGCCTACATTTCTAGCTGTTAAATTGCAAAAAAATATAGGAGAAAGGGCTAATTTTAACAGAAAACCATCTTCTCTGGACTGATACATGATAACGAACGGAGATTTCACCAATGAGCTGGGTAGCGATCCTGTTCTACATCTTTATTGCAATGTTATGTGAAAAGGTATTGTACATTTTGCATTTAAAACCTTCTAAAGATAAAACAATAGCACGATCTGCCTCCAAAAATAGATCCTACTGAACGACGTCTTCTGTGTTCAGGACCCGCGCAACATTTCTGGCAGTCAACGTGCCTGGACATTTATACGTAAAACCTCTTTATGAAATGTATATTTATTTTTAAATTCAGGGAATCATGTATGCTGTTCATACTAAACTTATAAATGGGTAATAATTGTCCATTTATTGTCATACCGCAGCACCTATATGAAGTGAAATGCGAAAATAACGCAATGTGAGGGGGGCAGGTGCCAAAAATTTCGCCGTTACTTCACTATGATCTTTCTAGTCGTTGGTTAACTTGCAGATCCATAATATCGAATGGGTTAGGTGAAAAAGGTAAACAGGGAATAATACCCCGACTACCCTTATATATCCACAAGACCATTCCCTAGCTGAGATATGGGCCATCACTATTTGACTGGCAGAAGCTGAAAAACTCGCCATGAATCGCCTTATTTTACAGGAAAATATGCTATCTTGAACTGAAATCAGACGCTCTGCATTTACGCCTCCCGGTGTTCACCCCTCGCTGCCCCCATTAGGGCAAGCCAACCCTCCATCCATCCTGGCAACGCCTCCTCCTAAGGCTACATGATGTGTATTCCAAATTCTCAATGTGCGTCCCAGGGTGCTGCGAGCCCTGGGATTTATGCCATGGCATCTCAATCAATGGCAGCTTGGTCGGTAACTTGCCGCAGGATGCCACAATTCAAACGCCACTTCCCCTCATTTCTGCACAATATTTTGCCAAGATAAGACAGAAGTAACGGCCTTATTCGTCGGAGAAAAAACAGGAGAATAAAGATGGAGTTGGGTTGATATTTGGGCAACATGTCTTTATCGAAACTATAGCAGAAGAAGCTTAGCAGTACAATAGCTTCTCCTGATTTTTCTCCGATGAATAAGGCTATTACTACTGTCTTATCTATATGAATAATGTTCCTCACTAATGCACTGAACAACTCACGTAATGTTTTGCCAAGGTAGTTACAGGATGATACGTTCAAAATATGCATTTCCCTGTTTCCGTTGAATTTCTTATGATATGCTTGCGGTTGAAAACTCGCGTATAAACTGCGAACTTAAGGGGATTGAATGACCATTTCCTAGCCTCCCAAAGACGGGAGCAGACTCCCTCACACGAAGTTGTCTGCGCTGCTCCATTACTTCGTTAAGGCAACTCTGAGATCGTCAACACAACACCATGATGCCTAAGTGCCTACCCATAAAGTACTATTTTATTCAGATCGGGCATACATCCAAGTAATTAATTTTACCAATTAGTTATTTGCTACGCTTACTCTAATTCGGCTTCGCAAAACAATTATTTTTTTCCACGACTCGGAATGCTTCATGCATAAATCTACTGCTCAAAAAACGCGAAAGTTTCGAAAGAGTGACATATCTTCTTTTGTACCTTTAACTACTGCAAACCGCTCGGGTAGAAATTCGTTTCGAATATAGATGTTAAAATGCTACTGCGATACAAAAACAATGAATTGCATGCGTAATACACTTCTTGAACATAATTTGCTACAAGAAAAGCTATTTGTCGTTCTCAATGAGCATGATCGACCATCGTAAAAATAAAAAAGGCTTTTATTTGCGGTACGATAGCATCTGGTACTTCTGATCAGCAACAGCTGATTTTGAGTCAATAAAAGTCGCCGCCTGCGAAATTAGCGCCGGGTGTCGGGACCCTCTATAAAACTCGGTAAGCCGGGGAAATTTTTTTGCTCGAGTTATTTTTTGGCAAAGAGTGGCAGTAATTTTTTTATTTTATAGCTGGCTCCTATTCACATTCCTGACCTCACTCCCATAGACTGAACGCATCTATTGGATTGGATCGTTCAAAACCAACACGAGCTTTTCCGCCTAAAAAAAACTATCAAATCCCCTGCTATACAATGGGCGGATCAAGATGGACGCCACTTATGACCACAGAATCAGAAGAAAGAAATCCGGGATGACTGTGTTCCGGCACACATCCCAAAGTCACATTTAGAAAAGTTAAACAGTTAATTTCATAAGATGGACCTTCGAGCCACTACCGTGCCAGATCTCGCAGCTTTTGACGAACAGTGAAAACCGCAATCAGGAGCGTCATGCCTATCAGCGGCATTGATTTTCCCGCACCGGCTGTCAAAACCGACCTCGTGGTACAGTGCACATGTTCTTACGAGCATTGCAGTAAATCGCGTACAGAAAAATTATCAGGTCATATGTAAACCACTGGATCTAGTTGATATATACAATGCATTTCAGTTAATGCTCATATAGGTTTTGCATAAATAATATGCATTCGGGGATTTTACCGCATTTTGTATTAAGGCCATGGGCAGAGAAGCCGGGCGGCAACATGGGCCATGGCATATCTCGTTTTCGTAAAGTTTACCATTAAACCCATGGTGATTGGTAACGCATGGGAAACGTCGCTTCCACTAGGCTGACATGGTTCGTTAGCTCTTCGGAACGTTTCTAATCTCCTGCTCAGATGGTCTTCAGTGCTGTAGAATGTAAGAAGACGTCTTTAGTCATTATTTTAGTTTTTTCTTGCCATAGAAATAAACATCGAGAGCCATAATGATCACATGGTGTTATGTCGGTAACCTATGCCTAAAGATCAATAGGCGATCAAAAGACAATAAAACGCATCGACATCAAGAGCGCTCACAAGCTTTTAACCTTGAAGACATTGCTTTTCGACCAATATCAAGAAACCTTTTTATTCGAAGCTTTCGAATAAGGAGCTTGTTGTGACAATGGAATGGTTACCCACAGAGTTGCTCCTTAGAGACCATCGAGGGTACTTTTACCAAGTCGTGAAAGTGTACATGTCATGTGTGCTAACAAGCAAATTTGCATCATTCCATCATTGTTTTCACTGCGGTGAATTCACACAACATTTGATTTTGAGCATAGAGTCAAATTAGGAGGTAGTCCACCAGACTGTCCGTTCCAACTCTGTAAACCCAAACCGGAAAGGATTTTAGATTACGCTGCTAAATTGAACTCCACAGCACACAAAAAAAACAAATTTTGTTCCATGTCCATTCATAAGTCGGTAGACGCACAGGCAAGATTGGCAGGTACCGTTCCACACTTTCCCCATGGTCACACAACGCACTGCTGCTCCCACCAGTCAGTTTCTGCTCGCACTATTTGAGTGATGGTCGTACCGTTGAGTGTCACGTGGGGAAGAGGTGATGTTGAGATTGTACTGCACCGCACTGCACCCGCGCTCGCACTGCCCCCGCGCTCAGACTGCGCCGGCACCCGCACTGCTCCCACATTCACCCTGCGCCTGCACTGCACTCGCATCCACACTGCACTTGCACTGCAACTGCACCTAGACTGCACCCGCACCCACACGGCATCCGCACCCACACTGCAACCTCATCCACACTGCACCCGCACCCACATTGCACCCGCATCCACACTGCAACCTCACCCACACTGCACCCGCAATCCCACTCTGTCCCACACTGCACCCGCACTGCACGGGTGCTTCCCCAACCCCTGAGGATAGCTTTACGGGCGTCATAGACCATAGGCTTTCTGTTTCCCATGCGCGCAGACGAAGACACCATCAGTGGCTGGGATGCGACAGGGTACACGACGGATTTGTTTGCTTTTTGCAGCCATTATTTGACGCTTGTAGACCAGCAGAAGCCGTGATACGGCTGCCAGCACATATTTGCATGCCAGCCATCTCTGGCACGCAAAGTAATTAAGCGCAAAATACCTTACGAGCGAGGCGTGTCTATGAGGAAACTTAGCGATCGATGTCAAAAGTTTCTCGGCCAAATGAGAAAACGGTATCAAGATCACTGAATCATCTGACGCATCTTTCGGCGGTGCTAGAGCGCACGCAATAACTCTTCAACATCTTCGGACGGTAATCTGAATGAACGGGGAAGAAGCCAGGTGGAGAGCGAACGGAACTGGGATCCTCGTCACTTCATATTATGGAAGGCACTGCTCTACTTGATGAAAGTTTCTGGTTACCTTGGTGAAAGTTTCTGGTTACCTTGGTTTGGCAGCGCCACGCAGGCAATCCTGGCGTGCAGAAGGCAATCATGACGTAACGTCGCTAGAATTACCTTCGCCACGAGAGTTACGTGGCTTCCTCGGGTCCAGTGGTGTGACGAACAGTGTGCATGGTACGATGTACGAACGATGAAAAACCGAGCCGACGACGACCCATTTGCGGAGTATATGAGGCCACCACGACAGGGCCACGTCTAGGCTATTGCCATATCACTGTGTCGCAAAGCACTAGTTTCAAGCCGCCTCCATTTCCGCGCGTTCTGTCACAACAATTTGAGCGGACACAAACATAGACGCCATTTTTACTTTTTGCTGATCGGCATTAGAGCGGGTCAGCCACGACCGGTGACGTCAGACGATAGCCGACAGCCACAGAAGGCGACAGCCACCTATGCTGACGTGCCGCGCGCCGGCTGCCGGTCCGGCCGTCACCGCCTCCGCGACCGCCCGCGCGCCGCGCGCTCCGTCGCGTCCGGCCGCTGCCCGATCGACCGCCGCCGCAGTCGCGGCAACGTTTTTCCGCCGAGGCGCCACCCGAGACCTGGACTCGTCCCGCCGAACCAACAGGCTGAATACACAGCTGGCGGGCACAGCTGGCCGCTTCCCGAGCCGACGGCGGCACCCCGTCCCGGTGCGGACGGGGGTCGCGCCCCCGCCCCGCCCGTGCTGAAGGTGCGCTCTGGAGCCAGACGGCACCGGAGTCTTCTCGGCAGCACGCCGCACTTCGCAGACACCTCGTCTCCTCCGCACTCCGCAAACATCGCGTCTGCGTGTGTTAGATCTCTTTTGAAATGCAAACGAGACGCGGGCGCGCTCTTTGTGTGCGTGGCAGAGACGGCGAAGCCCGAAGAAATGCTAAGTAATGCATAGCAGCCGAAAGAGCTCCAATCAGATGGGGCCCTCTTCTCGTGCGTATATCAGCCCCGGCTTTATCAGAACGCCATGCTGCATGCGTCGGACTTCGGCCTCCGGCGGGCGGCGCCTGACGGCGTCTGGAGAGAATGGGAAGGGCGAGGTCCGGCGCATGCTGCGGACAAATGCAGACGCGCTGCCGTCATGACGTTTGATGACGTCATGTGCAAGTGCGCTGCTGTCACGGGGTTTGGTGACGTCATATGCAGGTGTGCTGCTATCACGGGGCTGGATGACGTCATATGCAGGTGCGCTGCAGTCACGGGGTTTCATAACGTCACTCGTCAATCTCGTGCTGCGGTGACCATCGAGCAGAGCCTCTGGAGGATATTTTAACTGAGAACTGGTGTAATTCGGCTTGGTTGCCAGACAAATGCAACGTTATGACTGGACTGTGTCCGTTACTGACAAGAGGGCCGGGGTGCAGGATTCGCACCAGTATTAAATAATTAAGTAAAGAATTACCGTGCCAAATGCGGTACAGTGATAAAGCGACACACACTCTTCAACTCCTCAAACAAACGAGATTTTACTGTAACTGTCGATTCTCGTTGACAACCTCTGCCACTTTAATCCAAGGACTGGCGTGCCACTGAAAGATTCGAGAATTTATGTTGACGATACGAACACAATTCATGTGAGTGCAAGCGCAGCGATGCTCCGTGCCCTCCGTGGCGCGGCCGGATACTCTGTGGATGTCTGAAGACCCCTTCATGTGGGTCGTGTGTGTGTGCGAACTGGACGGCGACAGTATCACGCGACCGGTCAACGGCCTGCTCTCCGCAGTGGGAAGACCTGGCCGTGGGCGCGGGCCGGACTCGCCGCAGCCAGCGCTGTGCAGGAGAGCGAGGAGGAGAGAAGGCCGTCGTGATGGCAGCGTAGGGCTGATGTGTCATAACTGACGCTGGAGTCGCATGACACATATTTTTCTGTATAACCAAGCCATCGACGTGACAAACTCGTCGATGAACTTCGCCCAAATGGCTTGTCGAGAATGAGCTTTACGAGCATATACACATTGTGTGTATATTCAAAGTACACGATGCGTATGAAGACAATACCCTTCCGAGCATATACACGATATGTACATATTCGAAAAAAGATCGTTCAAGGCATTTAAAACATTAGACGCACATGTTTAAGTCGTCTTAAGTACGTCTCAAACAAAACGTAACGCATTATTATATAGTATTTGATTATAACATAATGCAAACAATATAACATAAGTTACCAATTTTTTAAACACACGTCCAGCTGGCCGTTCAAATACCACACGCTCGGGCGGAGGTCAGTTTGACCTTCTGAGATTACAACAACTTGGAGAGCTAGAGACACCAAAATTACAGAATGGGTCAGCCTGTATTAAAATCATGCATCAAAATTTCGCGCTCCTAAATCATGACCTTTGGGTCAAGTAAGATCAAACGAGGTCATCCTACAGATTGGTGTCCAAAGTGCTTCCAGGCCTCCTGATGCAACCGCCTTAAACCCAGATACCTGTTCTAAGCAGAGTATCACTGATACTCATTTTAGGTCAGTGAGCTTGTTGAATCGTTGGGTCATGGTGAACAAACACCGACGATACTGATTTCATTTTCAAATATCAATAAGCGTCAAAGATATACTGGGTGGTATGGTCCTAAATACAAAAGGTTCGACCAGAATCATTTAGATCAGTGACCCGCTCCAAACTTTACGAGGCCAACGGAATATTTCTGCTGGGGCCCCTGTTATAAAACAATCGAAATAATTCTTAGAAACGATCTCACCAGAGGTTCTCTAGAACAAAGAAGGTAGTTTTGAGCTCGGTCTGACCTTTATATCTGACCCAAGGACACTAAAATTTGGCGTAAACCTAAATTCCATTGTTAAATCGTCTAAGAAACTATCTAAGAGATGCCTGGCTTCGTCCACTACTCGTCACATCAGTTGAACGATTCGCTAGAAACTGTCTTCGCTGACAGCCACGACCTGACTTTCGACCTGCCATAGGTCAGCAGCCCTACAATGTACATCTAATTTTGTGAACCAAAAGAGCCCCTATCCAATTGCTCACAGCTATGCAAAGTTTATCGTGACGAAGCCGCGCCTTTCGGCAACTATTCTGGAAAAACCTTCGGGGCTGAAATTCACCCATCATCCGGGCCGGTGTTAAATAATCGAAACAACTTGTAACGCGTTGCACGAACAACCCTTGACCTTCAGTGCAATCACAAGAAAGTCTGTCAACTTTCGTTTCTGTTGGTTTGCCTTAAGCGCGGCTATGGACGCTTGACACCCACCGGAATGCTGAGCGCGCAAAATAATGCTGGATACACGCACAGGAGCACTGTACACGCAAATGGACACGCAGCCAAACAACTCGAGGAACACCGGACGTGCATCGGAACACTGGATATGCACAAGAGCAATGGCTATGCATCAGGACAATACAAACGAACGAAGACACTGGACAGGCGGAGGGACACTAGACACGCACAGGGATACTGAAGATGCGTATGAACATTGGACACGCACACGCCCTTGGACACGAACAAGAACACCGGACACGCGCACGTCAGACCACATTCTGAGCTGGCCCGGCGCCGCTGGGGGGAGGGGCCCGGCCACACCGACTAACGGACACGAGATTGGCTCTCTCCGTGGGGAGGGAGACGGTCCCGGGGCGGGCGCCTTTCCCACCGCACGCCCCCGACGAATGTCGCCGGACGCATCTCCCGCCGCCGCCGCGGTGATGAGCAATTTGCCTTGCGGGCAGCCCCACCCCCCACACGGGACGCGCGCCACAAGCATGCCGCGGGAATTCTGCGGGAGGACTCGGCGAATGTGGAGGCGGAGCTCGGTGTCCCGCTCTTGGTGCAGATGGCTCTCGGTGAAGGGAGTGATGACGCGCTGGCGATGCATGGGCGGTAAGTGATTAACGTCAAGAAAACCGCTGCAGCTCGCACGACTGACGACGTTATTTTCTCACGCCTTGAAACTAGAGCGGAAAATCGTACGACCAAAAGTAAAGTCTACTGCATGCACTTTCGTGCAAGTACATTCATTTATATAGCGCGCGTTGGACCGGCCCCTAACCGACAAGCACATGACAGCTGTTGCGTTCGCTCCATATTCTGCCCACACAGTTTTTGGGCCCCGAAACCTTTTCACCACAAAAATGACAAATGTGAGGCTCGTAACGTCGCACAATACATGTTCCAGACGCTGATTCAAATGCATTCTGAAAGCAATTATAATTCGCTGGGTTTTGATGGAGAATTGGTCTACTTCAGTCTAAACAAAATTGAACGAGCTTTGCCTTCAGAAACTCAGAAACCACGCGTGATTCAGTACTGCGAATGGCGTGAGCCCACCAAGAAAAGTTTCGAGCAGGTATGGCACCAAACTGATGACACTGGCACTACTTTCCACCGCAAGACAGGTCAAACGACCAGAACACTGCGAAAATCCTGTATAACGCTGAGGGGCGTTTTGATACAAAGTGTTGTGATTCTTCTTGGATCTTTGCAAAGTTGTATGCGCTCGCTACTTTCAGAGCAGCGATACCAGCACCGCGCAGAACTTCACATTGTGCACTTCAACAGGAAACATCTGTGGAGCAGGTACGGGCCAGTTGTGTATTTGCCTACGTACAGGGTAGACCATATATCCTCACGCTCCCGAGCCTGCCAATGTCAACACTATCCCGGAGCGGAGGCAGTCACCCGTGCCGCCCTTTGGCCAGGCCTCAGTCCCAGGCTGGCGGCACGTGCAGCGGTACACAAGCTCAAACAGTTGGCGTGGCACGCACCCCACACACGCATTACGATTACTCCGGCGACGGCCCGCACGCGCCAACCATCCGTGAGCGCTCGTGGCTACTACAAATCAGCAGGGCTCAACCGAGGCCGCCCCAGGCCGCTGTACCGTCAGCACCGGCCTGCACGACACCACGCCCCAGGGTCCCCGGCGAGCGGTGGCACGCAGTCCGAGGTCGTGACCTCGCCCGGCGGCGCCCGCGGTCACTGGCGGAGCTTTGCGTCACGAGGAGCACGCCGAGGTTGCGCCGCCAACGTCTAGGCGCGGTAGTACTCGACCATAGTGGGGTCCTTAACCCGCCAGACCTCCTTGCTGGCGAGGCTGACCAGCCAGCCGGGCTCGAGGCCGAAGAACACCTGGCGCGGGTCCTTCCGCATGGTGAGCACGCCCTCCTGCCGGGAAGAGGGTAAGCGGTGAGAGCTGCGCACGGCGCCTAACGCTCACAAACGCGCTGTCGACAAGCCACATCCCGGAAAGCGCCTGTCACAGAAGACATCTCTGCGTTTTGTATATTTATTGCGGTATCTGTGTCAGCGCGACGGACAGAGCTACACCGCTCCATCAGCCGCTCCAGCACCGCACAGTCAGCATGTATTGTACGTATGTGTTACTTCCATACAGCCATACGGAGCATGGGTATTGCAGCTCCGGGTCAAAAGTGCAGGAACTAAGAAAAAATAAAAAAAACCCAGACACAAGCCATAAGACACACAGTTGGACACATTTTCAACGGCTACCAATAGCACCGTCTTTCAATAAGTGCGCTCTCACCGCGCGTACAAAACGCTGCCGTGTCATGTAATGTCAGCTGGCGGTGCGTCATACGATGCTGGCGCGTGACAACCGAAACGTCCCCTACCGGCCTGAGGACCGGCTTGGGAGGTGTGGGAGCCTATCCTGCCGAATAGGTCGCACACGTGTGTCGCGGTTTAACACAAACGCGGCCCGGGTACCGGCCTTAGAGGGTGTGGGAGCCTATCCTGCCGGGTGGGTCGCACACCTGTGTCGCCGTTTAACACAAACACGGCCCAGGTACCGGCCCTGGGAGGTGTGGGAGCCTATCCTGCCGAGTGGGTCGCACACGTGTGCCGCCGTTTAACACCAACACAGCCTGGGTACCGGCCCTGGGAGGTGTGGGAGCCTTTTCTGCCGAGTGGGTCGCACACGTGCGCCGCCGTTTAACACAAACAGGTCTCTCAGCACATCCGGCTCGCCGCGTCGCGACACCTTACAAGCCTGGGTGACCGCCTGAACTTCTACCATACGCGAGGCGACATCCAGCACTGGCATGAGCGCGTCGCCTCGCCGCCGCCGTCGCTGGAGGTGCCGGCGGCGGCCGCGTTCCGGCGTCACACGCTCTCCCTCCCCACCCGGGCCCCAGGACCGCCGAACGCTGCTCGGGTGCTCGGTACGTACGGGTCCGCGGCTCGCGCCACACCGCTGACAAAGAAGGTGAAGACCAACACATCCGTTTGCCTGGCTTTCTTCGTGACAGAACGCTGTTAAAGGAGTGCTCCACACCTTTGTGGGGTTTTGAACTGAAATAGCCATCTTGAAGATCATTCGATGCACTTCACAGCCCTGGCCTTCTTAAGACCTAAAAATCTCTGGTTTCTGAGCTACACGCCCGCGAGGATGTGGATATACTTTCGGGGAGGCTATTTCAAGGTTGTCACCCAGGCGTCCATGATGCATAATGCCATTCGTATCATGCTATTCCATTAGCCATGCGGCGATCAAGGCCAACAAAATATAATTGCCAACTCTTTCATGTCTGACCTTCGTGAGCACGAATTCCAGAAATAACGGCCGGCAAGTGACCCTCAATCAATGGTGCGGAGGGTGCCAAAACATAATCAAACAATGATGTATTGAGAGACATATTTACTGAACAGATAAGTTATGCTTTATAGAGCAGTCTTTTCCCCTTAAAACTATACCAATAGTTATAAGCGAGCTTATTTTATCGTGTCTGATGCTTGCTTCACTATCTTCAAATGTGGAACATTCCTTTAACCAATGCACATCAACACAACAGGTGCGCCTCGTCAAGCGTGGTACAATGCCTCATTATCGGACGCCACAGCTCGTAGACGCCAATGCGTCCCATCGCTGCCGAGACGCCGCCGCCTTCTTGCAGGGGGGGGGGGGGGGAGGGGGCTTGCGCAGCTCAGCAGGTGGAGCGCTCGCCCACAGCCGCGCGCCGTCCAAGTCGATCGAGCCCCCCTCCCCCGAAGTCGAGTCGAATTGAGGGCTCGAGCTTCGCCACCGGTCTGGCGTCGGGCCGCGCCGGCGACAATCACAGTGTGGGACGCCAAAAGGCCCAAAAAGCTGCATGCGTGTTAAACTCACGCGAGTTTACCAATGTCCTTGAGGCATGAGAAGTCATTGTAAGGTACATAACATTTCATATTTGTTAAGAGGTGGTTGGCGGTGGTAAAGCTTGGCGAGGCGGAAAACCACATTGAGATTTACTGCCTCCTCCCTGTTCTATAGGAACGGTTCCAGCTTTGTGCAAAAAGATACGTGCTCCACTGCGAGTACAATACAAGCATGAGGCAGCTCTATTGCATGGCCAACATTCACCTTCACATAATCCAACGCGACGTAGCTGAAAGACACGTCCACGTTCAAGATCTGAAGAACGCCTTTTTTAAAAACCGGCTGAAAGCTTAGGCCGCACAAATGCGCGTGCCCCACACACCACTTGCCTTCTCCCGCGCTTGTTGTCGCGGAAGAGATGAACACACTTGGGGGGACCTTTGTGTCTCTTTGGGGGTGTTATGCCCTCCCCCTCCCAAGTTGAGCGGGTTTCTACCAACAAGGCGTTCAAACGTCACTGTTTGGCTAGAGAAGGCCCGGCAGAAGGACGCATCGCCCCACTGAAGGCCCGGTAAAAGGGACGCATCGCCTCACTGTTTCGCCAGAGAGGCCCGGCAGAAGGGCGCATCGCCCCACTGAAGGCCCGGCAGAAGGACGCATCGTCCCCACTGAAGGCCCGGCAAAAGAACGCATCGCCCCACTGAAGGCCCATCAGGAAGACGCATCGCTTCATGGAAAGCTGGAGAGCGACGGCAAAAGAGCTCAAAGCACCTTCCCGGGCCGCCGGTAAAGTCAGCCAAGCCACAGGAGTGCACAAGCATCTGCGGCCGTGAGCCCCCGCCTAGCCTGTAACTGAAAGATTGTCCCCGAACAGACCAGGTGTGATAGAAGCTTCTCCAGAATTCAGACTACTGAGTGATGCTATTCCGACGGTCGGCTTCCCAGCAGACACTCCCGAGCGCTGTGAAGACTTTCCAAAACAGCGTGAAACTTCTCAACAGACAGCAAATGTGTCTCAATTTAGATGTCTCGATACGCTTTACCCCTGGACAATGGTGCAGAGTCCGTGACACCTGCCAGCTAAATCGAACTGAGCTCCAGTTCAGTTCCAGTTTTTTTTTGGGTCGGGACGCCTTCCGACGCCAGCGTATTTCGCCACACAACACTGTATTTCCCCAGGGGTTTTCAAAAGAACAATTGCAACCAATTTCTGGTATTGACGACTGAAACAAAACGGACACTGTTTGCTCGGTTCGCTTCAAAGAATTAACAAGGCCAATGCAACACTCAATAAAACAGCATTTGGCGAAAGTTGCAGGCTGAAAATGCCTAAACTAGCATCGCGTAACTTAGTTTTCGTCTAAAACTGTTTAAAAAAACAGGACGAGAGCTTTCAGTTCGCGCTAGTAGGTCTTTCAGGACTTTTGTAAGACGCTCTGTGGGCATCACAACACGCTTTGTGCGCCACTTCAGTAAGAACGACGCAAATGCACCGCTTAACCCACGTCGATGCTTACATGACACCCATTCACTCTTCACACACACGCGCAGCAGAACTCTCTTCGAACACACCGCCGCGACCCCCGCCCGTCCGCCTCCAAAGAGCCAGGCTTCCATCAAACTGCCAACTCCGCACGGCGGCACCCCTCACCGCGTCAGACAGGTGTCGGAGGCGACTCAGGGCGGCACACCCGCCTCACAGCCGGCGTTCGGGGAGACAGCCGCTGCAGACGGCAACGGAGATGGGGGCCGGTGAGGTCAGACGGAGACCATGCCATCAGTCAGTCAGGCGGTCTGTTCCAATCCGACGGTCTATCATCACCAAGCCGTCTCCCTTGTCAGACCGTCTCCCCTGATTGGACGACCTCCCCTGACCAGACGGCCTCCTAAATCAGACCGCCTTCCGTAGTCGGGGCCGTCTTCGCTGATCAGGCGGTCTCAGCTGGTCGGAATTCAGATGACCTCGCCCAATCACAAGGCTCCCCTGGACCAGTGTCTCAGCCGGGGGATATAGCGGACTCCCCGCTCCCCCCTGAGCCCGCCCGGCGCGCGTCGCCCGAGCGCACCACGAGCGCGGCCGAGCCGAGCGGCAGGCGTGCTGGACCCGTTCAGCGACCAGAGCGCACGGTTCAGGGAGCCAGCTGGATCAAACCGCGGACCAGTCCGGCGGCATCAGCTGGCGCATCAGTCCAAGGGCGCCGGCCGAGGGAGTCCCGTCAATCAGCGGGGCGGCGGCGGCTCTGTCCGGTGCCTGGCCGCAGGCTCTAGAGCGGCTCCACCACGCCCGAGCCGTATCGCCGCGGCCGCAGCCGCCGCGAAGCCGCCAGCGCTGTCGGGCCGAGATACGCTGACAAAGGCGTGTTTGTGCGGCGGGGCTCGGCGCAGCGGCACCGGCCGAGCGGAAGAACAGCGCATCGGCGGCCGTGCGAGCCTGACCGGCGGCGCGCCGGCGGCCGACGGTGCGGGCTCGATGAAGCGGAACCGACGACAAAGCGACCGATCAGCTAGACGCGCCTGCTGGCTGCTCCAAATGGGCGGCGCGGTTGTTTCTGCAGTGGGCTGTGATGGAGGCTCATCAAATACGGGAAAAGGCCATCACGCCTTTGCATATTTGACTGCATGGGCCAGGGAAATCTCGTTCTTGTTTTCTCGTCGACATGCATTTTTCGTTAAGCTAGGAAAGTTTTGGCATAAATCGCAGCCTGAAGCTACCTGTCTTAGCCGAAGAGTTTACTCGATTCTTCCAAATTTCACGAACGCGCACGCTGTACGCTTGCCTGCAAAGAAACCTCTGTTTACGTAAGTACCTGAGTTGACATTTGGCGACTATGACTGGTTCAGTGGCTTGCTTGGAACGCCACGCCACGGTGCACCGCGACACGGTGCTTGTTCAGATGTTGGGTGCGATGTCAGAAATAATTACACGCGCAACCATCAACTCGCCTGTCAAATCAATTTACCCAAAACTTGGGGAACGCATGTGAGAACTTTCGCACCTAGTGGTGCCAGATAACCGAGGCGTTGAGACTGAGCACAAACGCTCCAATTGATCTCAGATCACCAGCGGGACCATTGCCAACACCCGTCGAGCGCGTGCCATCCTGAAGTTGAAGAGCACCGCCGCACACGTCCTCCACTCAGCGCGATCCGACTGCTGTTCCAGATGGCCGATGACTGGCGCCAACTTCTGCGGGCTGCTCGTCGCGGACCGGCCGACTCGGTCACCCTCGGGGGCGTCGTGCAACAGCTTCCGCCGCGGCCGGGGGCGGGGCGGTGGGGCTGGCCCAGCCGCGGCCTCCCACCACAACGGTCCGGGTACCGGGCCGCCGACGGCGCCGGCGGAGCCCCGGCCTCAGACACGGTGAGGTGAGGGCGGCGAGCGAGCGGCGCCAGCTGGGCCGGTTGCGCGGAGGGACTCGCGGCGCGCGCGTCAGATGGTTCGTTAGCTTTGCGTTGCTCGTAGTCCGCAAACATCACATGACCGAGCACCTGGCGAAACCCGCGCACGGTTCGCAAGTAATGTTGCAAAAACAGGCCTGGTTTGAAGTTTTGTTGACGCCCGCCTGGTTCGAAGCTTTGCCAGCTGAGGTTTGTTTGGTGTCTTGCATTGCTTAGAAGTCGAAGTAGATGGAGTGTCACAGGGGCTCCAAGTTTTCGACGGAGTTCGACGTCACGAACATGGCCAAAAGCTCGCTTCAGAGGTGAACCACGTTCCTGTTCCAATAATAGCACGACCATATACCAAAATCGTACGAATATCAATCTGTGGGAGGGACAGCGGGTGTGATACGTTACCGTCTGCTGACCCGTGGCCTCACCCAAAAACCCACCGACTGACCCGCGACCCCGCAGGGACGCGTTAGTTGACCCGTGACCTCACCCAAACAACCCACCGACTGACCCGCGACCCCGCAGGGACGCGTCAGTTGACCCGTGACCTCACCTGGACAGCTCACCGACTGACCCGTGACCCCGCAGGGACGCGCCAATGGACCCGCGACCTCACCTGGACAGCTCACCGACTGACCGTGACCCTGCAGGGGCGCGTCATTGACCCGTGACCTCACCTGGACAGTACTTCAGTCGGCCGGTGCCCCCGCCGGGCCTCGTGAGCCGTGACCTCACCTGGACGGTGACGGGCTCGTAGCCGTACTTCTGCGCCAGCGTGAGCCGGTCACGGGCGACCTGCTCCGGGTCAGCCAGGTAGCCGCGCGTCCGTGGGTCCGTGTAGAAGCCGACGGCGTCCTGCGGCGGCAGCGCCCGCCGCGGGATAGGCACCCCTGCCGAGCGGAGCGGCCGTCAAAGGCGTCGGTCACACAACTCAGACGTGGTACAAGGGAGGCTGTGGCGGGATGCGAACCCAAATCCATTGAGTGTCCAGAGCTTGGGTCGCGGCCAGTCCCGCAGCAGAACGTATGCTGTGGGTGCTGATTTAGACGGCTGGAAAGTTCTACGCCAGGTTCGGTACAGCGAACTTTCTTCATTATCGGCGTCTAGGCTGGAGCGAGGTCATAACTCAGAAGCCCAGCATGGTAATAAGGGAAAACTCTCAAAATCTACAACATAACAGAACTTGAAACTCAGCCTTCAAACGCATCACCCTCGGCCGAGCGGTTCATTCAAGATACACAAAATTATGCGTGTGCTGTGTTGCTTTCGCAAAATTATTAGTTTTATACAGGAAAACCCTTTTAAATCTCCTCACGCACCTCCTTTCCGAAAAACTTAAACAATAAGCCCCATAACAGGCTGAGGATCGCCGGACGTGATAGGCACTGGTCGCCCTCCCTGCTCCGGCAGCGTCGGGGAGAGTGGGCAAGCGGGAGGGGGTTAACCCCACTTCGGTCCCCATCCAAAGGTGCGTGCAATCCAGCGCCACCATTATCCAGCCAAACGCGGCACGGCCAAATCGCGGCAAGAACCGCTGGCAGCGGGGCAGAAACTAATGGCCGCTTAGCTGCAGGGCTCGAAGTTGGCAGCGCGGCCGGTTCAATCAGCAGTTAACGAGCGGGGCCGTCACCGCGGCCTGACGAGCGGTGCCGGCTGAAGAGCGGCCGACCAGCTGCGTAACGCGCCGGCTAGAGCGGCCGACCAGCTGCGTAACGCTCCGGCTGGAGAACGGCCGACCAGCTGCGTAACGCTCCGGCTGGAGAGCAGCCGACCAGCCGCGTAACGTACCGGCTGGAGAGCAGCCGACCAGCTGCGTAACGCTCGGGCTGAAGAGCGACCGACCAGCTGCGTAACGCTCCGGCTGGAGAGCAGCCGACCAGCCGCGTAACGTACCGGCTGGAGAGCAGCCGACCAGCTGCGTAACGTGCCGGCTGAAGAGCGACCGATCAGCTGCGTAACGTGCCGGCTGAAGAGCGACCGACCAGCTGCGTAACGTGCCGGCTGAAGAGCGACCGACCAGCTGCGTAACGTGCCGTCTGAAGAGCGATCGACCAGCTGCGTAACGTGCCGGCCGAAGTGCGGCCGACCAGCCGCGTAACGCGCCGGCTGAAGAGTGGCCGACCAGCCGCGTAACGCGCCGCGCCGCCGAGAACATGGCCGGCGGAGTCAGCAGACCAGACCGAGGACGGAGCCCGAGGTTATGCTCGAGCAGAACGGAGAGCCTCAGCGGGTACCACAGCCAATGGAGAAGAGCAATGTTTGAGGCAAGACGACATTGTCATCCCATGCTGTGGATTAGGCCTAAACTACACTCAGATCTTCACCGCGCACATAGACAGTGAATGCCGACTTCTGCATGCTGCGCACGGTTGCGCAACATCGGCGCGCCATGCTTCAACATTAGCAAGATGGCGTTCTCTGTGTAAATGTTGCATTCTTCCTGCCACAGAACGTGGGACACTTTCAGTGCTCACTGATGCCAAACGCAGGGCGTACGGCCTACTCGCCAACCTCGCGACGAAACATCCGCGTGAAAAGATGCGCCAGTTCTTTCCCACACTGATTTCGCGCCAACATTCAATCCTTCAGTTAGATTGTCGTCTTCCCGAAAATGAATCGGACCATTCAGCAAGCCTTTCGTTAATAGGACACTGCTACAGATAGCAGGCGATTCATAGGAGATGGGGCATCCATCATGCGAGCTGTCTGGAAGCCGACAGTGACATCTTGTGACAAGGACACTAACCGTAAAGCCACTTAGCCGCCATGGCAGTCCAATCGATCGGGCCAAATCTCAGCCGGATTAAATCCGCCACCAACCACGTCAGCCGCGCGGCGCCAGGCAAAAAGCCACTCCACGCTCCACGTGCCCATTTCGTCGCCCCACTCGAAGACCGATTCTGCCCAGCGCCCCCGGCCCAGAACGGGACGACTGCGGGGAGGGCGGGGCGCCGTCTCCGCTCCCCCTCACGAGCGTGCTCCGTCTGAAACGAACTGCTGCGGACCCGGCGGACCCGTCACCCCTGAGCCGTCACCCCTCCGCGACATTGGCCGCCCCCGAGTCATGACCGCCAGGGGCGCTCTTTTGTCGGACACATATCCAGCCGTCTGCATGGGTGGCCTTTGGATTCTTAGTATCCGTTAAGCGGAGCGTGTCGCGTGTGTCCCGAACTCCCCATCCAAGTTTTGCCGGCGCACTTCGTCGGATGATTTTGACTTCAATAATTTTCGCGGACGGAATTGCGCGGGCGTTTCCGTGCCATGCAGTGCTACGTCACTGACCTTCAGCGTCTGAAATGCTAAAGTTTATTGGCATGATACGTACTCTCATGATACGTACATGATACATGATACTTGTACTCCAGGTACGTGACAGGTGAATTGCAATGCTTTAACCCCCCCCCCAAAAAAAAAGCGAAAGCGATTCTGGAAGAAAATTTTTAGTGATACGTCTCGGAACACAATACCGATGAGCACTTGTGAACACATCACGCAATGCACTCGCAGGTCACTACGTTCTGGTTTTACGGAAAGATTGGGTTCCATCCCTCAGTTTCGGCTATTGAAAAGCTGGATGAGTTTCGGATCTTTCAAATGTGTAAGGAACTTGGACTATGCATCTGGCGTTTGCGAGATTAATCAAGCGACATGCTAATGCCAATCAATTTTTCCAACGTGAATGACAATGATGTGCGTCCCCCAACACGTACGTAATTTGGCTTAACTTCGTTGACTTGGCGGGAGATCACACGGGACCTAGGGACATCCCCATTCAATTCCTTGTGAAGGGCGGTTCAACGAAAAACCTATAAGGGATGGGCCTGGTACGCATTCCCAATGTGAGACTATTACTGATCTGGTCTCCGAACGCCCGTCATGCAGAATACTGCACAGCCACTTCCCACGCGAACTGACAGACCATCTCCCGCCTTCAACGAGAGACTACGTGTGTCAACGCAAGTCACCACTGAGTAATCTACCTCGAAATCGGCCACCAAATCCATATGCACAAAGACACAGCATACCCATAGCAAATGCGAGTCCTGTGTCCCCCTCCCCCGCTATCGTCTAAGCGGCATTAACGACACGCGCTAGAAATCACGCTCTCCGCATGGCCGTTTCTGCATTACACAAAGGCTACGGTCGATAGCTCCACGGAAGAATGGAACCGTTATATTCATCCCGGATGGAGTAATCATTCGGAATACCATCCTCACCTGCTGTCTGGCAGACGAGAACGATAGTTCGAGCAATTGTTCCATCCGTGCTGTAACTAATCCTAGCTGTGACGTCATAGGGCGTCAATGTATCCTGCCTCGCTGACGTCAAGAGACGTCACTGACTGCGCCCCGCTGCGTTTAACATCAGATAACACTGCATCCAAGACACGGGTAATCAAATGCGCCATCGGATAGGAAAAATAACAACCAAAAATAAATGATAACCGTAGCCAGCTAGACTGCAGTGACGTCCTAAAACGACGGGCCTGCTGGCTCTTTGTCATATTCGTCGAGAGTAAAAAAAATGTAATATGAGTAAAAAAAGCCCACCCCCCCCCCCCCCCCCCTGTAACCCTTCAAGTTTTCTGATTAAGTGTAGGCGGTGCGGCCGGCATCGTGATTCGCGTACGTCACATGGGGCCTGTCCAAGAATGACCGGGATTCCCTGCGTATAAACTAATCCTCACCTGTCATGCCCCAGTTGACACCTAATCAGAAAATGGCACAAATGAAAAGAAGCTTGTGAAATGTAGCGATCGCATTGCATTACATGAAGCGCTTCAATTCTTCTTTTTTGCCAATCTCATTCCCAGCACCAATGGAAGGTTTCACGGCGAATCGGCACAACGTGGGAAGTGTATGCCAACAATTAAGCACACGCGTTATTGTTTCGGTTTTATAATCCAGTCTAACACCGAAATCTTGTTACCATCCAGTCCGCTACAATAAGTGCTTTCTAAGCAGCGCAACGACAGTTCTCACGAAGGAAATGCGCCGCACCATTGAGGCCAGTTTCGTGAAAAACGGGTGGCGGGGAGCTCGTCTGGAGGACGAATTCCCGGACCTTAAATGTACAAGACAATCCATCAACCGGTTTATCCAGAAAACTTCAGGAAAC
>NW_023596818.1:35657028-35686076 GCF_011947565.3 Pollicipes pollicipes
CTGTCGAGGTTTTGGGGGGGCCATGGTCCCCGTGCCCCCTCCCCCCAGGATCCTCCATGTCCGTGTTCCCACTTCACATCCCTGTGTTCGCGAGTGGAAGCGACATCTACGACGTTTGAGAAAAAGAATATGAATGCTGTCAAGGCTGGCAGGAATTTGGACGGGCTACAGGCGGAAGCTCCGTAAAAAAGCAAGATGACGATAGGTCGACCAAAACTATCTCGGCTTTCAGAGGATATCCACCGTTGTTGGTAGGAATGACCTTCGTGATCATCTCACCTCGCAGCTAGCGGCTGTTACTATATCCTCAAAAAAACTGGATTATGCTTTGATAGAAATCATAAAAATAGATAAAACCCACTGCCTTCCCCGTGTGTTTGCGGCACGTGAGTGGTGGGATTGCGCATATCAGACGCATACGGCGTCATTGGCAATTGCATGTTGTCTCAGTCGAGCCGTCCGTCCGTCCCGTTCAGCTGCAGCCCCCGCTGGTGTATGTCCGAGTGACACGTCTGACTATCCGCCGCGCGGAGGATCGCTATAGCAAACTTACCACTTCAGTGCAGGTTGGTCGGCGGCTCGTCAGAAAACTACGAAGCATTTTGGGCTGACGAACATGGGGAACGTCGCACTGACTCTGCCGTTTTGGGCGATTCCGACCAGTGTTGCAAGATATCATGAGCCTATTTGTGGAAATTGATTACTGTAAACTAGGTTTTTCGTCGGTGTCAATGCCATGAACTCAGCTTGTTTGGTTTTGGCCCCAGCGTGCTGCATTTGACTTTTTGTCAAAAACGCAACATCGGTCGCTTTCCCGTCGGTCGTCGCAGCATCGCCTTGTGTCTGACGGTGTTAGCTGACTGGGTATTTTGTTGAAGGTAAAGGCACCTAAATATTGCAGACTGCACGAGATTTGATACCAATCTAAGAGAAAACACTCCGAACCGGTTTTTTTTTTTGCGCAAGAGCGCACACGCACGTCTGCACGCGAGTCATCTCATCCTCTTGACTCTTCGGCCCCTAAATCTGTTGATTCTGTTTCGCTTCGGTCACTCCTTGCCGAGCTATGAACCGGACCTCGGCAAGTGTTTCTACGATTTTTGGCAATCTATGCATTTTGTGTTTCCGTCGTTGAACCAATGGAGCACGTCTGCGCACCGGCGGCACCAGGTCCGAAAGTTGGTACGGTGGTGCGCCTCCCCGCTGGTGTTTGCACACCAGATCCCGCGTGGCCAACTGCCAACAGCGCTGAGACGTCATCCATACCGTATACGTCATCACATCATGACATCACACTGAATTTCATACAATGGGCTGTGAAACACATCGTCAGCAGCGGCATCTCTTTTCATCGTAACATGCACGGCGCCAACGATGTTTTTTTTCTCTCCCAGTTTAAGATCGCTCGCCACCGTAAATGATACGAGAGTATCTAGGCAGAAAAGGTGCAACGACGATACTGGATTAAGTACATTGAAGCAAAGCACAAATTCATCAAGAAGCAATCTTAAGGAGCTTATTTTGGCTCTGTGCACGTCTAAAATTTTAAAAAAATTAAACGGCTGTAAGTAAAGTCACAAATTAAGACGAATCATTGAAAATTTAAAAAACTGGGGCGGAGTTTTATGTTTGTAATACTAGCCACTGGGCGTGTAAAAACAAGAGATTTAAAAACGCACTTACATGTGAGATAACACCACGTTCTTTTCTTTTCCCCGGTCGTTTAAACGCAAGCCGCAATGTATTTCGGGGCGTGCGATCACGCTACGGAGCTTTAATCTTTACAGTGGTGGGTTAATCCTTCCCGCAGTCGTGTGCGGCCAGCGTGACGCCGTTCGCTGGCGCTCGCACGCCGACGGCGAACACGTCTGTCGCGGCCTGTGCAGCAGCGTTTTTAGATTATTCCCGATAGCGTCGTCAGCGTCCCCGCCGCGGCCTGCAAATAACGTCCGCGGCGCGACTGATTTTAAACGGTCGTGATGAGCCCGACGCGGGTGCGTGGTTTATCAAATCAGCTGGTTGGAAGGACCATGGTGCTGGGCGAGGCGAAAGGCTCGGATATAGACCTTCCAACAGGAGCTGAGTCTGAGCTGAATCCATACGTGCTGAATATAGGCGTGGAGGAGATGAGCAGGCTCCGCCATCTGAATGCAAGGTTAAATCCTCCTCCCCATCGCCGGTGAGGCAAAGCGATCGAGAGAACGGAAAATATTCTCCGCGGCAACCGCAAAGACGAAGCTCACCGGCTCCTATTTGAGGTCATCAGTGAATGAAATACACGTTGAACTGTTGCTTGTCATACCACACCATTAGCGGCTGCCGGATCACCCAGGGTATAGCCTAGGTTCAGTCGTGGCTAGGGGAATTAGAACCCAAGTATGCACCGAAGCCAATTCTATTTTGATCTTGTCGGCGCGAAATATTTATTGCTGGCAGCCGGTAAACTGCCTGCCAACTTTATGGATCCGTTTTCATAAAGTGACAACAGGGTCTTGACTCTTGATAGAGCGGGTGGATTTCATAGTCCCCTGCAATCCTACCGGAAATAGCTGTCTTTCTATCCTGCGTGAAGGCCGTGAATAACACTGATTTGTAGGCTATGTGTTCAAGTGTTTTGTGGCAGCGTTTTACTAGTTGCATTCGATGAAGAATGTGGGAATTTTCTGTACCTTTATCGAGTTGATTGCACGGAAATCAATAGCATGCATTATTTTCAGACGACCGCCTTCTTCAGGATATTTTGGTAATGTTAGTCTTTCAAGTATGTCCAGAACATAGGCTGTTCACACATTAAAGGAATTATTCTCTCCTGAAGACTATTTTGAGCTACATGCGTGTAGAGCTGTATCTACCCTCCTGATCCATTGGCATCTTTCTACTTGACCAGGGTGCTCTTTGCACGGGTCAATGACTCGGTGGTCTTTAAGGCACTGCAAGAGAATATCTTCACGGCAGACATGTTTGTGCCAAATTATAGTGACGGCGAAATTACTTCTTGATTTGGTGCACATCCCATCAGATCCAGCAGAACCAAATTTTATATTTAGATCACGTACATATCATACGGAGAAACATCAGACTCTCACCTAGTCAATTCATCAGGTTATTTGGGGACAGTCAACAAGGTCACGAGCGGCTGCTCGTCGCTGCGCTTGGCCGACGATAGTATAGAACGTGTTTGAGCGTGGTTTGAATTCGCCATGCTCACTAAGAAAAAGCATGGATCGATTCGCTTCTTTTTGGGTTTAGTCGACATAGCATCATTTGTGAGTGAATACACCCCAACAAGGCATTGTGCGGCCGCTGATAACGCATTTTGTTTATTGCTGGCGCCACTTTAGAAAAAAAAACGGATGGAAGCGGCAGATTTCGCTTCCTGTTCAGCGGTACGCACAGTGCACCAGTATGGGAGGCGGGCCCCACACACTGGCAGTTTTACTGCGACACTAGCTTAATACAAAGCTCTACGGCCGACGACGAAGCGCAAAACGCGCACCATTTCAGGCACTTCAGATTTTTAGTTTGTGTACCCCTTTTGAGCATAATTGAATTTAATGAGATAAATTTAGTAGCCTTTTTCTCATGTCCAAAGGGGGCCAAAAAAGATGTTTCTTACAATTTCGCTTTGTGGCTTCCTCAGGGCCAGAAAGCGCACACAGGCAACAACTATCGTTTTTAAAAAATTGATTTCACGGTCAATATGTTGGTTAACATCAGCCGATTGGGCTGTTTGCCTATCATTTTGATTTCAGGGAAGTCAAAAGTAAATAATTGTAATGACAGCGCAAATAATATTTCAACAATGTCTAAAAACGATGCTCGAAAACGATTTCAACAACACAGTAAGAAATTTGTGTTTGCTGTCTTGTCCTGAAGAAGCTGCAAAACGAGATATTTGGACTGTTTGTTGTTCCTTTTTCCGTGCTACGAGCAAAGGCTACTTTACTTTACGTTCTAGATTTTTAGGTGCTGAGAAGCTGATATAGAATTATGACGTTCTGTGCATTCTAGGAGCAACAGAATTACGAACGGTTTTTGTAAGCCCGACCATCTTAAAGAGCGCACTTTTCCGATACCCGGTTTCATTACAACATCTTGAAAAATGTCATAATGCGAAGCATTCTCTTTCCTTAATCTGATGGATTATTGGCATTGGCCTCCAAACCTCATTGTAATCCATCTAGAGCAAGGGAGATAGCTCTAGCTGCAAAATCATGGTAAGGACGCGATTCATCAACGAATTACTGAATATATATATATATATATATATATATATATATATATATATATATATGTATATATATCAATTCCGGGTCAAACCTCATTACTCAATCAGTAAGCAAACAGCTTTGTCATTTCTAGTTTTATATTTTAGCATCTTCAAACTCATATCGCAACGACATGTTGTGCAAGTGCAGTTTTTGGACGCAAACTGATCACGTACGGATAACTTGGCGTACTAGACGCTGTTGCGCGCAACACTGGCCGCGCCGGTTGCTCGCAATGCGTGAGACGCCGCAGGGACTGCGTTCTGGGGCGTCCATTCCCAATCCAAGAATATCACGGCTCGATGAAATACTCCGTCATTCTGAGTCGGCAGCCAGCCAACTGCGCGTTGTAAACGCGTTGACGTCACAGCCGTGGAGGAGTTCGATATTTCTGGATGTCGCACCGGATGGATAGAGCCGAGGCGCCTTAAATAGTTCACGTGTTCGCTGCGCGCGCATGTTTCAGCACTCTAATGCAGGAGTGTCGTGACACGTATGATATATAGTGTGATGATAGAAATTAATCCAAGCATGACGGTAATGTACTATCAAACCGACCAGACGACTACACGCAACTTATTTCCTCCCACCAACAGTGGCCGATGCTGTCAATGTTGCCGTTTGCCTTGCCAAAACGCGGGTCTGATGCGTTACTTTGTGCGTTAAAAGTGCATAGCCGCGACGAGAAAAACGACTTGCAAAGTACATACAAATAAATGCATTACGCAAACGGAATGCGGTGCATTAACACGCGCCCGGGTGGCCGGTTGGACACCTTTCCCTCGGGTAGGGGTCAATTTCCCCCCTCCCCCTGAGATCTCAGGAACTAAGAGAGCTAGAGACACCAAATTTGCAGGAGGTGTTGGTCTGTACGTGAACTCACTTAGGTCAAAGTTCAATGTTCCAAGGTTGTGACCTCCGGGTCAAATAAGGTCAAACAAGGTCAAACTCAAGGTTGGTCTCCAAAGTACATCCAGAACCTAGAGACCCGTTTTAAGCAAAAGACCACATGGTTATTTAAGGTCAGTGACCTTGTTTGACCTTTTGAAGGTCATGGTTCCTAAAATCATACGAGGGCTGCTTTGAGTTTTGTTTTTGAATGACCGACAAAGATTACATTAGGCAGCATGTTCATTTACAAAATGTTGACCTGGGTCATTTTAGGTCAGTGACCTATTTTGACCTTTTATGAGTTCAAAGAAGATGTTAAATGTTGTTTCTGTTATCATAAATTTGAAATGAACACCAGAAACTACTTCATACAGCAGGCCCGAGAGTAATAGAACAGGTTAGTTTCGACCCTGAACTGACCTTCATATCTGACCCGAAGTCAATGTAATTTGTCCATCCAATCGTTGTGTTACCTTAGAAAGTATCTCAGAAATGTATGACTTCGTCTAACACTCCGCTGTTGCATCAGATTGAACGATTTCCTAGAAATTGACTTCACTGAATTCATGACCTGACTTTGACCCGCCGCAGTTTAACGACCTTGCAAAGTATATCTAATTTTTTATATCAAACGATTCGCTATTTCATTGCCTATAGCTTTGCATAATTTGGTGCGGCTACGCCGCCCCATTTGGAAACCATTCTGGAGAAACCTTCAAGAGGTCAATTTCACCTCGCCTGGGTGCTTGTTAATGAACAAATTGATGTTCCCTGCGTCAAAACGTTTTAAATCGCGTACCTTTATAAAACTCTGCAGATTACTCCAGCGCCGCCTTCCGTGGCATTCGCACCAGATCTGAAATGGAAATCCCTGGCCGCGCGACTAATCAATTAGGCGGATTTATTTGTTAATTCCGTCCATTAGCTGGGGCCTTCTCCGACTGTCCCGGATAGGGCCTAATGGATCGGGCGGCTATGATGAACGAGAACTGTCGAGCGTCCCGGGGTAATACAGACCTCCCCGGCCGTCCTACCACTGCAGAAAACCGCCAACCGACGCACGGTACAGGCATCCACACGAACAGGCACAGGGTAGCCTGTCTATGCACGGGCAGACGCGAATAAACCCACTCACAGCACCGGTAGACATAAGGGATACAATGTCGATCAACACATCGAGTAGCCCACTGTGGCCGGCGACCGCCCCTGTCATTGCGCAGCCATGCACGGGCTATCCCCATCGGTGGGAAAGCAGACACGAATGTCCCTGTTCAGTGTGCAGACGCAAAGACCCTTCTGCTCGCCGCACTTCGAGACGCCAGTTCGCTTGCATACTGCACAGATTAATCATGAATAATCGCGCTCTCGGTACAGATAGACACGAGCTTCGCTGCTTTCGTACAAGCAGATACGAGCTTCACTGCTCTCGGTACAGGCAGACAAGAGCTTCACTGCTCTCGGTACAAACAGACACGAGCTTCACCGCTCGCGGTACATACACGATATTCACTGCTCTCGGTGCAGACACGAGCTCCACTGCTCTCGGTATGGACAGAAACGAGCTTCACTGCTCGTGGTACAAACGCGAGCTTCACTGTTCTCAGTGCAGACAGACACAAAGTTCACTGCTCTCGATACAGACAAACACGAGCTTCACTGCTCGCGGTGCAGACACGAGCTTCACTGCTCTCGGTACAGATGAACACGAGCTTCACTGTCTGCGATACAAACACGAGCTTCACTGCTCGCGGCAAAGACACGAGCTTCACTGCTCACGGTACAGACTCGAGCTTCACTGTTCGCGTCACAGACACGAGCTTCACTGCTCGCGGAGCGGACAGACACGAGCTTCACTGTTTGCGTTACAGACACGAGCTGCACTGCTCGCGGCACAGACACGAGCTTCACTTCTCGCGGTGCGGACACGAGTTGCACTGCTCGCGGCACAGACACGAGCTTCACTTCTCGCGGTGCAGACACGAGCTTCACTGCTCTCGGTACAGATGAACACGAGCTTCACCGTTCGTGGTACAGGCATGATCTTTACTGCTCTCGGAGCGGACACGAGCTTCACTGCTCGCGGTACAGACCGACACGAACCCCACTGCTCGCGGCACACACACGAGCTTTACTGCTCGCGGTGCGGACAGACACGAGCTTCAGTGTTCGCGATGCAGACACGAGCTTTACTGCTCGCGGCACAGACACGAGCTTCACTGCTCGCGGCGCAGGTCCGAGCTCCACTGTTTGCGATACAGACCGACACGAGCTCCACTGCTCTTGGTACAGTCAGACATGAGCTTCGCCGCCCTCGGCACGGAAAGGCGCAAATGAAGCTTGCTTACTGTGAAAATGAGACACCACAAGCAGAAAAGACAGCATTGCAAGAGACATCGCTAATTATCCCGCAAGCTGTACAGACAGACACCAACTTACAGGCACACGTGCTGCCCTACTGTCAACACTTGTGTGCACTGGTATGCCTCCTCAATGCGCTGATGCAGTACGGAGCATCCAGCCACCTGCATAGACACTGTTCATGCTGTGCTGAGTGTACGTAGAGGAGGACGGGTACAGCTGCGTTCACCGCAAATGCGCTCATGGCCATGGCAAACGCTAAATTACCCGCCTCTGCGGACCCAACCGGGTTGGCACTTTCTTGCATCGAAAGAAAACACGCGGTGTGATCAGCTAAGCATTCTTTATTTGACATCTTTTTAATGGTTTTGTACTATCCTAGAAACGTGGATTTATTCACTGAAGGATTAGTACCCCAAAATGCTTCGAGCCAGTGACATCGTTTCTCTCACTTTTATGTTCGAAGATATCGTATAACGAGCTTAGCTGTCCTCGAGCTGTTCTTTTCGTTTCATCTGGAGAGACAAGAAGTTGGAAAGCAAAGTATTCGTATGCGTTCCTATGTAGCTCTTATTCCGATGCCCTCCCACTGTGGTCCGTGTTGAGGTTAATAAATCAATCCGCCAATCGATCATGCATTTCGGAAACAACCACAACATGAACTTTCAGTGTTCTGCACGTCAGTGACATATGTTAAAGTACGCGACACATACGAACACAACATACCCTAAGAATTAAGCCAGCCAAAGCACACTTCACCATGACACGTATATCACCGGCTTTTAGCCAGCCTGGGCTTAAAAATGGTTGTGCTCGGCGAAAAATTCACATCCGTGGGCAGCCCGTCCCACGCTCACTTTGTGCGGCTCAAGAATGGGTGCCAGCCAAACCCTGCCCGCATGCGTGGGATGTGGAGGTGGCGGGTTACTGCTGTCCTCGTGGGACGGGAGGATACGCCGGGGCGGCTGTTGATCAGTTGACAGAGCGACTCGAGGGCACTGTTGACGTGCGCTATTTGTGTATGGTGCGGACGTCACGCTCCACGAGCAGCTCCTTCCGGAGCCATTTGAGTACAGCTAGCCAGTACAGTCTCGGCCACTTTTATTCGTGCCTGATGCTCGTGCATAACTACGTACTCCGGTGAGGGGTCGAAGTGACCCCCCCCCCCCCCCTCCACCCGAAGGTTTTTCCAGAATGGTTTCCGAATGGCGCGGCTACGCCGCGTCAGATTTTGCATAGCTGTAGACAATTGAATAGCGGATCGTTTGACATAAAAATTTAGGTGTATCTTGTAAGGTCGCTGACCTATTGCAGGCCAAAGCCAGGCCATAGTTTCAGCGAAGGCGATTTCCAGGGAATCGTCCAATCTGATACAATGACGGAGTGTTTGACGAGGCCATACATCTCTGAGATGCTTTCTTAGGCACCACCAATATTGAATGAGCAAATTACGTTGACGTAAGGTCAGGTATGAAGGTCGGACAAAGGTCAAAACCAGCCTGATTTATTTGTCTATGGCTTGCTGCATGGGATAGTTTGTGGTGCTTATTTTGAATTTGTTGACAACAGGAACCGCATTACACATCTTCCATTGACTTCTTAGAGGTCAGAACAGGTCATTCGCCTAAGATGACCCGGGCCGACATTTCGTTTTGGGAACATACTGCCGAGCGTAATATTTGTCGCTTATTCAAATGCAAAACTCTGAGCAGTCTTGCATGATTTTGGTCAACATGACCTTCAAAAGGTCAGACAAGGTCACTGGCCTAAAATAGGCTTGTAACCTTTTGCTTAGAAACAGCTGCCCAGGTTCTGGGGGTACTTTAGAGACCAACATGGAATTTGACCTTGTTTGACCGTTTTTGACCTGAACGTCATAACTAAGTAGGCTCAAACTTTGACCTAAGTGAGTTCTCGTACAGGTCAAGACACTCTGTAAATTTGGTCTTTCTAGCTTTCACCAAGATCTAAGGGGGGAGGGGGCAAATTAACCCCACCCCCACCCCACCCGGGCGAAGGGTATCTCGCCGGCCACCCAGGCTCGTGTTAAAGGACTGCACATAAATTACTCGCTGGAGCCGGAGTGTGAAACATGTGTCAGTAATGTCTCAGCATAGCTACGTTGCGTCCGCGAAAAGGCTAAGCAGACAATGCTACGGCGGTTGAAATTCACTGAATATGGCCGTGCGTCAGGGAATTTGGTAGCGATCTGCTCACATATGCCACACCAGGCACCCTGAGAGTAATTTCAGCCGTTTGGCCGCATTTTGCACTCAATGACAGAGTTTGCGACTCTGGAAAGGCCAGTTTTCGGAAACCTTATGCTGTTCACAGGGATTAAGCGACTGGCTTTCAGTACGTGAGCAAAATCGTAAGGAAAAGCTCAGATTTAGGAGAGAATTCTTCAGCATATTCATGGAGACCGGCGCGGACCGACGGAGGTGGCCACGGTCCGTTGACTTGTCGGGGCGAACGGCCAGACTTGGCCTGCACGCTTTTAGGGTGACAAGGCTGCATTATGCTGGCATGTGAATTAGAACTAATTGGACGAAGACGCCATTACCGTGTTGAGCTTTCAGTGGCTGTGCCTCCATAATTTCAGGGTCTCGAATATAGTATGGCATTCGCATGCGTCGGCGAGTGCCACATTAACTTCTCTGGCGTGGTAACCAGATACGTCCCTTGTGCAGCCCACTTTACATGCGTACCGCATACAAAACAAGCCAGCCCTACTGTATAGCGTATATTTTAACATCTCGCTAACACTGTGAGTGGGCTCGTCTACCCAGCGTCTTTTCCTGTCTTCTGAGCATGGTTCTATTCCTCACCACTCTGCATAGATGTGGTGATGCCCGTGGAAATTGATGGTTTGTTTGCCAAATCAGATTATCTTACAAATGAAGACAAATGTGTCAATGCGTCATTTTTCGTTGACTACTCCTGTTGTACATCGCACAGCCTTGTGATCCAGATTGCAGCCCTGTGCGGTACAACAAAAAAATCCCTTCACATCACTAACAACAAAAAATACCTTCACGGTACTGTCTGGATGCAAGGAGCGGAATTACGACCCTAATTGTAACTCGCGTGATAGGCAGGGAAGTACGCTTCCAGTTTCGGTTGTGAGTCATGTGAACGCTGCTTAGAGCCAGTTGCCTGAACCGGTGGAAAAATAATAATAAAAAACAGTCGC
Source organism: Pollicipes pollicipes (assembly GCF_011947565.3). Lineage (NCBI taxonomy): Eukaryota > Metazoa > Arthropoda > Thecostraca > Pollicipedomorpha > Pollicipedidae > Pollicipes > Pollicipes pollicipes. The sequence continues at coordinate 35,667,739 of NW_023596818.1, forward strand.
CGCGCATGCTTCCCGTGGAACAGATCTAAATCGTCATCGACTGCAAACTCAGCTTAGGCTACTTGCTGGCGTCCGTGACCAAGATAACGGGATAAATATGATGGAGGCCGCGAAGCAAGACAAGGCAAAACAAGCCCGTGCACGAGCATCTGACGGAAAAAACCGAGGCGGATCGCATCCTGATATCATGTTGAATGGCCATACATGGGTGCAAGGACGCGTTTCAGGTGGCGAAATCCATAAGGCCACAGCGAATTTACATTACTTTTATATGTTAACTCCCATCGTTTCTGTGTAGGCTGTTGATTACGGTAAATAGGAAACGCAAATGCGAGACGGACAGCGAGCGTGTGCTGGGAAATGACGAAGATTCCCAGGCGAACAGCAGATCTCACAACATAAGTTTTCTCTCGCTGACTACCTCGGCGGTGCAGTTGGTTAATTCATGTGCCAATGTAAGTGGAAGGCCCATGGTTAAGCCTGACTCCCGAGGACTTATCCTCTGCCGGCTCCCACCCAGGAGATGGCAGCAGCTAGGGTCCGGTCGTTCTGTCGTCAGTCAGCGCTGAGCTAGCCAGCGTTCTTGACGGTGAGCTCAAGGGTTAAGTGCTGCCCGCTGAAATGTCAGAAAAGCTAAAACTTTGTAAGAGTATGCTTTGCAGTGTACACGGTTAGTGTCGTCCACATGAGAAGGATGATCGAACGAAACGCAATGTCAAAATCAGTGAGCTATTTCTCTCCCGCAAACAAAATATGTCCTGACATGTCAGCCAGTCCGTTGCGTCAAAAAACTGCAACATTCGCAGGTGTCAAAAACTGCGTTGTGTGGTCAACGCAGTGGCATAGATAAATGACCACTTTCGATAACAGCCATACCTAAACAGGCATCAGCTCAAGTTAATCAGCCATTGCATCTTGAATATACCCCGAATATATTCTGAACGCGGCCAAGTACTAAGCAATACGGTGCCACATGGCTGATGACGGCGGCGGATGAATAAGCACCGAGTCATCGGACGGCATCTCGGCCCTGTCATCGCGCTCGGCACGTGTTCGGTCACCCAACTGACCGTGACCGTGCGGAGCCAGCTGTGGTAGAGTCGGAAGGATGACCAGCGCATTACTGGCGAGCTCTGCCATGTTACGGGGTACTGGACGACCTACCAAACGTGAGGTCACGGGACACGTGACCTGGTGACCCTGACCGCCCAAGGGGCCGCCATGCCGGAAGCCAGCCTGGTGAGGGTCGGACGCAGGACGAGCGCATCGACGGGTTGCGTGGCCTCTGTCTCAGAACCGACGCTCGGCGTGTCAACAGGTGGGTCAGCTGTTGATGGCGGCGGACAAACCATGGGACGTGGGACAAGCCGCCGCCAACGGCTGTTGACCGCGCCAGGCGTTCTCAGTGCCCGCTGTCGGGTTTGCAGCGCCGCACCATCCAAACAGGGAGCGAGGGACTGTATTTGGATGTGACGCTCATGGTGCGCACCTCCCGACGTCTCGGGGTGCGACAGCCGAGCATGAGGCTGACCTTGACGCTGAACATCAGATGTCATTCAAGTCGACGGGCGCTCGGAACAGAGTGCACGGGAGGCGCCGTTGTGCCATGCTCGCCAGCGACCCTTTTGCTCTCCTGGGATGCGCCGTTGTTCAGCTGACAACACGTTGTGAGCACGCGCCTCTGCGATGTTTTTCATCGCACACTGACTTATTACGGCTGGACTGACTGACCCATAATGATGTTGAGAGCGGCCTCAACTGAGAACTGAGGCGCAGTGGGCACCCTGTCTAGACTGCTGAAGCACGTGGGTAGGGAGAGAGAGGAAAACCTACTGGCACATGCCAACTACCGCGATACTTACAATTTGCACAACGCGTCAAGAAAAACACAGAAAAATCGGGCTCAACTTCGTCTGGTTATATTTCGAAGAGTCATCCGAAGTCGTGCTTAGTCCGAGGAGTGGTTTGTAGTCCCGTGGTATCCCTTCGCCCGCATGGCTTAGATTGTGTAGTTTGGCTGAATGGTGGCTTCATTAAGGTCGTTGGACAGTGTCCGCAACTAATCATGAGCAGTGCCTCCCAGCCCGGCTAAATCATAATGACGGGCGATTATAATATAATAGGCAGTCGAAGTTATGGTCCGTCGGGCGTTTTGATGAGCCGCGCCGGGCGGTCGGGCCGACCTCCGGTATATTTGGCGGTCGTCGATTGCTCAGTCAAATTGTGAACTCGACCGAGCGATGCCCGGTATGTCGACTAGCGTGTCCGAGTGAGTGCTGGTCTCACAGAGCGGCGGAGTGCCGTTGTCGTTGGTGCTTGTCCTCAGAGGACTACGAGTAGATCGACTGAAGACGAGCCTTCATTTTCAGAGTGTCTCCGTCAGGGACGAATGACTCTGCATGCTTGTATTCTGCTCAAGACCGTCAAACGCTCGCAGCTTTGGTGAGGCTACCACTACGTGCTGATTTATTTCGGGCTCGGACAGATTCTACACTGTATATCACAGGTACAAAACAACGACTACCCTTCGTGCGCCTCTCCACTGCTCCACACTTACACGTGCCACGTGTCCAAGACTGCAGCTCTCCACTCTCCATGACGTCTCCATGCGTGCATGTGCCGCGTGTCCAGGACTGCAGCTCTCCGGTCTCCATGACGTCTCCACGCGTGCACGTGCCACGTGTCCAGGGCTGCAGCTCTCTGGTCTCCATGACGTCTCCACGCGGGCACGTGCCACGTGTCCACGCCGGACGAAGCGCGTCCGCGACACCGTTCCCGCACTTACACGCGTCACGCGTCCAAAACTGGCGGCGCGCGTCCTCGCCTTCGGCTGACGCACGTGCCACGTGTTCAGTTTGACGCGTGGCGTCCCCGGCACGCCACGGACGCGAGTTTTGAAATCGGTGGAGCCGCCACGCCCGCGCCACGCTCGGCTCGTAGACGGACAATGAGGCGCTGTGGCGCGGTGCTTAGGACGTCTTCATGAGGACGCGGCCGTATGGGTCGTGCCGCACGTGTAGCTTCGGGTGGTGGGTGGCCATCTTCAGCGAGAGCTCACCGGGCCGGCAGAGCGTGGCTTCTGCGAACACATCAGGTCGGCGGTCAGGGGACCGCCCTGGGCCTAAATCAATGCGTTAGGCTGCAGGCCGAAATCAATCCGCACATGATGCCTGAAGGCACAATGTAGCTCAAAGATCACGGCTTTACAAGCAAATCCTACCGCGTAACACTTCTACGGACGCACAAAATCATGTCAAGTGGTTGCGTAGGCGTCGACTATATCACAGATCACTGTTGTAGGGAACGTGCCTGAAACTAACGGGGGTCGGACGCATGCGTAAAACATGATCTGGCAACAGAATGGAACTAAATCTGTCTAGTTTATAACTTAATCAAAGTTTGGAGGACGCGTCCCTCAACGTCATCAAACGAACCAGATTCGGGGTCTGCCTGTCAAAATGCGCCATTGGGCTAATGGTGACGCGTTACCAAACTTGTCGGCGCTTTCAGACATTGAAACGGCCCCTGGACGGGTCGTTTGATTTGTAGACGCTCCAGCGAGTTGAGCTGACATGGAGTCTCTATAAGCAAGGGTTGCAAGGGGCCGGCCGAGTATATCGTGTATACTCGTATATTGGGTATACTCGTGTATACTCGTATATCGTGTATACTCGTGTATACTCGTATATCGTGTATATTCGTATATGGTGTATACTGTATATTATATATCGTGTATATCGTTTGTATGTATACCGCAAGTCCCACAAAATGAACGCCTGCCTCGCAGACAGATTAAATGTTGCTGAAGTTGCCCGGTTTGCTCCATCCCCGCGCATCGACTGTTTTCGGTTCGCGGCAGTGCTGTTTAATACGCTGCATATTTATAACATTCAGCAGTACTCTGAATAGAGAAATATGCCGAAGCGTGGGCACCAACCGAGCTGCATGTACCCGTGCCAGTAGGGTCTTCTTATTCAAATGCATCAAGAGCTTCGCAGCATGTCCTCATAATGTTGTTCCAATTATAGGCTCGCGCACAAAAAGCGGGCGTATTTTTCCTCCCCCTTCCTGGAAGATGCATCGCATCGATTGGGAGGGTCCCCTGCCGCCGGCCGCCTCTTACTCAGCGTTTGTTTTCAGACAGGTTTGTGCTCTTGGACGCGGTCGGGAGGGCCGACATTGTGTGGCCATATGGGCTGCGCCACCGGCCCTGGGGCGCACAGTGGCGGCACCGGCGGCTAACGCACCCCGACGTCCATCAGCCCGGCAGGCATCGATAGCCAACGACGGCGGAACATCCCGGCCTCTTACGCGGATGCGATTTGTCAGCAGCAGTCCCACGCTCTCTCGCGCTGTCCCCGGACTTATCACCAGCAAGAATGGGGTGCGGTCTGTCGTCCTCACTGAGAGCTCGCAGCCCCTGATAACGTGCCACGCAATCCCAGCGAGAAAACGAAGATGAACTTGGCGAATTAGAAAGTGTTTGAGTTTGGCTGAAACTACGCGAAAGTTTTAAGCTGCAAGCCCGCGCGTGAATTTCCAATCTACCTCCGCATTTTGTGGGCCGTGCAGACGCCTCGCGAGAATGTTTGCGGGATTTAGCGCTATTCCCTGACTGCAGCTGGCACAACAGAGCGTGAAACAAGTTTACTAAATGAGGCTGGAGGAAAGGTCCGGAGTAAGATTCCCAGGCATCACTTCTTGGATAAATAGCACAGGATTCTTTGCTCAGGAGGCGGAGACTCTGGGAGAGGAATGCAAAGCACTGATTTCAGAGGCGCCGGTCCGTGAGTCTGGATTGTTCGTACACGACGAGTGAAGTCAACGGCTGCGTCCCGGCGCACGTGACGCCGCCATTACCTGGGTCATGGGTGTGCTGGGCGGCGGCGTAAAAGTCGGCGAACTGGCCGACGGGCAGGGCGGTGAGACGGGTGATGTCGAGCAGCCCCAGTCTGAAACACAGCCGGGCGCGGCCGAGGTCAGCACCGGCCGCGGACGGGAGGGACTCTCGACAGGTGAAACACAGCCGGGCGCGGCTGAGGTCAGCACCGGCCGCGGACGGGAGGGACTCTCGATAGGTGAAACACATCAGGGCACGGCCGAGGTCAGTACCGGCTGCGGACGGGAGGGACTCTCGAGAGGTGAAACACAGCCGGGCGAGGCCGAGGTCAGCACCGGCCGCAGACGGGAGGGACTCTGGACATGTGGGCTGGGCCGCTCTGCCGCGGCGGACATTGCGACAGTGCCGGCTGTGGCAGCTGCAAATGACTGCACGACTGTGGAAGAGCTTCGTCAGCATTTGAGAGCATGCTGTAGCTCGAAGTGTTGCAAGGACATGCGCAGTGGTTAGTCATATGCCAGGAATTGCGCCCAGCATAGGGTGGGGGCTCAGGGATATTCTCCATTCGTATACACTGTTATTAATTCGACGTTAGGTTTCCCAAATATCGGTGCACTCAACCCAGAGCCCATTATTCAAGCCATGCCGCTACACAAAACTTCTGAAGATTTGCATTGAGAGCAAAACAACTGCCAAAGAATGAACGGTGGTGTCCATTACGATTGCGGTGTCTTCTGGCTGACGTTACAGGCGCTGCATGCAAGGCCAACAGAGGGTTCTCATTTTTCTCTGCATTGTCAGCTGCCAGGAACCTCTTGGGCCGGTGCCTGCCAGAGGGCAACGTCGCTGCCGATGATGGTTAGAGCAGTGGGCGACCCGGCACCATCCCTGCCGATGTCGCCCAGTGCTCTCCCCCTCTACCCCGGCGTCATCGGCAAGTGCAGCTCGAATACGAGCGACCGTGGACAGTTGCCTTCAACCCAATTGCACTGAGTGTCATTCGGCTGCGGGACGAACAATTGTGGCCACGTGGCTTTCCTGACATCAGACCGGGCCAGACAGTCCGCCGAGAAATGGCTCATGAGCACCTGCCGTTCCGACCTTGCATTGATCGCCCCAGTGCCGAATGCCGACAACCACACGCATGAACTGAGTTGCTTAATGTCTGAATGTATCTGGAGGTCGCTATGATTTGACGGCTCGTTAATCGTTGCGTTAATTTAAAGGAAAAGGATTTGTGCTACAGACTCGTGCTTGAATCCGGGTAACGTCAAGGCCTACATGGTAATAAACACATTTTTTATTTGACCAAGGTGGAGTTGATTCCTTTCAACATGTGTGTAAATCGATTCATATAGAGATGTAAGTAACAGCAGATATTTTCACTCCGATATCCATTGAATATCACGCGTGTTGGACACTAGGTATAGCGCGCCTTGCTTTCAAGCATTGGAGCTGTGCAGACTTTTATGTGGCGTGTAGAACGGTTTACTCCCTAATTTTTTATCACCGTTACCAACTCCGTTCAAATCCCTTCGGGACTTGGAGCATGTATCTTTCAGTCGTAATCGGGTTTGGTTCCAATTGATGATTTGTTGCTGGGAGTCCAAATCAGCATCATCGTTCAGTAGGACTTGCAATCGATCAGGTGGAGCGAAAACAAGGATTAGTTTGCAGTAGATGCTTGTTTGTTTGGAAGACGCTTCATCTTGACTAGGTGTTGTGGGTGATTTGTCTATTTTCGAGACAGTCGTTTGTTTATGTCAATGTTTGTTACTGTCCACTTGTCCTGAGGGGCGTGCAGTGCGAGTGCCGATTTCTATTGGTCTCATGTGTTTATATCTATTGAAGGGCTGCTATTTTTGACTTATGATTTGTTTCAACTAAGTGGGTATGCAAGGAGGGCACTGAAAATAAAGTAAGTTTCACACCACAGGCAGACATGTTTTTACACACTTCCTGTGTGACGAAGGGCGGTTTGTCGACCGCAAACACATCGAGTCATGGGCCTGCCCTCGATCTACGGACCATCTCCTTCCGTGTAGAATCCAACTTCAGTGCGCGCGTGAACTGATCTAGTGCCCTATGGAACATTAGCCGGCCAGCTCGGAAGGAATCCAGATGGCTTCCTCGCCACGTGTGACGCGCACATCACTTCCGGGTCCGCCGCCCACCGAGTACGACATTTCCGAGAACAGCGAGCTGCACTCCCGATCCGACTCCGTCACCGCACTCACCCGGGCAGATCGTAGCCGTTGATGCCGCCCATGCCGTTCATGTTGTTGCAGAGCTCGATGAACTGGTGCTGCGCGTGGGCGGCCTCGTCGGCGACGTCGCCGGTCATGGGCGGCAGCTGCTTGGGCAGGTCGGTGGGCTGCGGGGCCGGCAGCGGCAGCAGCCCGGCCGACCTCAGCCGGCCCATTGCCGGACCCTGGTCCACTGAAACACGGCACGCACTCGCTGTAGCCGAGCAGCGGGGCTCACGGCGGCCCGTCATGGCGCCAGGACGCATGGCGCGAAGCCCAGGCAGGCGCGCATCACCTCGCAGGTGGAGCTCCCAGGGATTTTAGACTACAGCACCGTGTCTCGTAAACGTTCACAAAGCTCAAAGACCAGCAGGCTAGCACCCTTCGTCGCGAAACAGTGAGTCTACAGCGAACTAAGATTCGTTGTGATACATCAGTAGCCCGCAAAATTTAGCTAAAAGCTAGCAGTGTTTCCGTCGCCATCTGGGTCAGGTCAGTTCCACCGCTGCCACGGACTCGCCTCATACGCCGTGCGCATGTGCCCATGCGTGCCCTTCTGCAACCGCCCACCGGCTGCGCCTCTCCATCGAAGCATGCCTCCACGACCTTTAAGTAATAAGTGTATTGCTCTGGAGAAAAACCCATACGTTGTGGGCACGGCTGGAGAGTCCAGCCATGCCCAAGGGATCCGAGTGCAGGTCACCTGTTTGGTCTCTGGGGTCCCACTCAGTTTCCTCCATGGCACTGGTACGTGACGGGACCCGCAAAAGGCGACAGGGCCACCGACCTCGTCCACCGGCGGGGCCTCGTATGCAGAAGGTCACCGGACCGCCGACTTTGCCCACCGACCAGTTCATGCCCGGAAGAGAACTTTCGGGAGTCCGCGCGCTCGTGGCAGCTGTGCGCGGACTTAGGCGCGCCGTGAGCGAGGAGCGCGGCTGGGACTGCTACGCGACGCCTGAGATTGCTCCGTCTATCGCTGACGAGGGTGCTGTCCGATATCGTCCAGCATCTGTGATGTCCCGCCGCCGCTGCAGCGCTGAGACGCCTCGCCGTAAGCGGCCGAGCGATTGGACAATTTCGCCACGGGCACATCCCGCCGCTCATCGGCACTTTAATGAGTTGGCCATTCGACAACTCAAAATTGCAGCCCGATTTGTCAGCATGAGGTCTTCCTCTCTGCAGGAGTTCGACTCGGCAAATATTAAACTGGCATCAAAGACGACGGCCACTTGTGCCGGGCAGTTGGGAGAAGTTTGAGGGCCGCGTAGGAAAAGATTGCTCGCTGCAGTCTAAAATTGTTATCTTTAACGATCCCCTCTGGTGCATAATGGCAAGCCATTCGCAATGAACACGACGCCTATCTTATATGTTGGAAGCAGGATAGCAGCGCCTTAATAAAAACGCCTTTAGCTTCACCTATCTATGATTCTTTTCACCTATCTACGTGGTTTGATTTGTTTAAAACTTATGTCAATAACATTGTGGTATTAAATTAGCAAACAAACAGCTGTTTCCTCCTGAAGGAAGAAAATGACACGGACATTTTGTGCCCCAAGAAAAAATCAGCCGACCTTCCATATCATTATCGTCAAATAAAGAACCAAGAACACTCTTTTAAGAAGGTGGTCAAGGGAACTAAGGCGGAGTAAGGTATCCACCAAGATGAGGTGTCTAGATACAGTAAGGCACCTGTTATGATAGATATATCGGATACGGTAAGATGAAGTAGATCCAGTAAGTTAAAGAAGACCCAGCTTGTTCTAAAGTAGACCCTTCTTTGTCTTCAGTAAGACAAAGAAGGTAGATGTCAGATAGTAGGTGGATGAAAACAAGACTGAGTACGGCCCAATGACATCCCTCGAAACTTTAAACAATCATCATTGTGTTTTGCTCGGATATTTTCTTAAGCCCATGGGTTCATTATAATCCAAACGAGTGGTGAAATCGACGTAGTGTTTAGGAAATGTGTTGTAATATTTGGTACGTGTCATCATGGAAATGCCTACTCCTCACTGGCATGTACTTTTCGCTTATGCAATATCATACGCAGTTACTTCGAACTGTTTTGGTAACCCACATATAAGTACACTTTACTTCTTTAGGAAAGGCGCGTGAAATTCCAGTAAAGTCATATTTGTTTAGTCTTTGGTCAGCATATATAAATGCATGTATCTACATGTATCTACATAAAATTTGTCCATCTCCTCGTAAGCCTGTCCTTACTTCCCGCCCGCACCATGAGAGACGAGGCAGCCTTGAGCCCTTGACACAGACAGAGAGCCTTGAGACGGTTCAAAAACCTTTCTTCTCAGTCAAGCACTACTGCTAGCCTTCTCTGAACTGGGAAACATTTGACTGTCATTGCGAGGCCCCGCCCGCCCGCTGGTGCAGCTTGTTGCGCGGACTCGGGGCGCTTGCGCCGGCCAGGCCGAGCCGATTCGCCGCGGGCCAGAGAGCCAGCGGCCGCGGCCGCGACCGCGGTGAGAGGCACCACACCACCCTGTCACGTAAAGGATGAGAGTCGCGATCGCGGGCGACATGCAATTTCGGCCGGGGCCCGCTCCCCTGGGGTGGCCATGGCTGCGGCACACGTCCAATCTTGCCGGGTCGGTGCGCGCAGGGCCCCGGGGGCTGGTCGGGCCCGGCCGCCGAGCAGTAAAGGTGAGGGGACCGCGGGCCCTCTGGGACAGCGGGCCGATGGCGCCGGTCGCACGGAAAATAGCCGCCTCCCCGCCGCGCTTGGATGCGTAAGCACCGCAGGCGAGCTGGGCGTCCCGGCCGGCGCTGAAAAACGCTCTTTGAAAATCGCTCTCCAAGCCACGCGCTTTAAAGATGGCTGTTTTCCGAAGCGCATTGAGGAGATGGGCCGTTTCTCCGCCGGGAGCACTCCAGATAGCTGTTTTATGTGGGAGATAGTGCCATCGTTGCAGGAGATACCAGCTATTCGCATTCGAAGCAACTGCTGCTGGCTGACAAGTTTCGCTTTTACGATTTAATTCGATCGCAATTACCATGCGGAAGAGGTCTAAATAGCATGCTGTGGGCCAGCGGATAGGTTCGATATGCTTTTAGTGGATATTTCTGCTGTCGTTACGGACTTTTTGCGGCTTGCCCAATGGCCGTCGTAACACGAGCGCAATCGTCACCAGCTGTTTCGATCATAAATCACGTGATCGAAAAAGAAGAAGAGGACTGAGTAAGTGTAAGTCCCTTCCGGCCATTCCGCTCCTCGCAGACAACGAAAACCAGGCGATGGTCTCAGTGAATTTGGCCGACGATCCCCCGAGCTTCAGCTCGCAGTTACACGGACTCACATCTGAAAGCCTTGTGAATATTCAGCTTGTTTAAATTGTGTGCTGTCCGTCAACCATGAACTGGCCACTGGCAGTGCCCACATCCATCTTCACGTGGCGTACAGAACCCTTCTGTAACACCCAGACAAGCAACGGAATTTTTGGAAGCTGGTCAGCTGGTAGTAAAATAAAACCAAGGCTGACGTTGCGGTGGAGCGGCAGCTAATGTTCAGGCAGACCACTGCCGACAGTCTCGCAGAACCAAAGTTCTCAGCTCGCTAAGTCGCAGTTAGACACTAGACAGTCCGGTGCAGCTAGAAACCAGGCATGACCACACCTAACAGCCCCGCCAAACACATTTAAAATGCCCATAGTACTGCAGCTCACGGCTTCGATGAACAACAGCTGACTTTTTTTGTGGGAACGGCCATCACCCCACAGAAGCACCGCCGACAATGCGTCGGAGCCAGCGCCGTCAGTCCCACTGACCAGCAGCTAATGACCCCGGCGGCCGACGGCGAGTGGCCCCGAAGGCCCTCCCGCCGCTCGACGTCCTCGAATCCGTCCAACTTCTCGACAGCGGCGGCAGAGCACCCCGCCGGCCCACTGATCCGACGGATTTTGTGAAGTCGGCCCGGAGCTGGCCGCCGCCCCGGAGGCGGCCACGTCCGGTCCGGCCGCGTGGAGCCTCCCCGCCCCATCCCCGCCTCCTGCAGCACACAGCGCCGCCGCCACGCGATCCCGCGCCCCAATAAAGGGTCATCAGAGAGCCGGCCGGCTTCAGATGTGATCTGCCGAGGGCGCGCCGGCGGCCGACAGCCGGCGAGCGTCGGCCGGCGCCGGACGGAGGCGGCCGGCCGCGGCACGTGACGGCCCGGCGGCGCCGGCCGGTCTCGGCTCGCGGCCGCCGAGCGGCGTCGCTTCCGGGTCGGAAGTTTGTGGCATCCGTCCCAGCGACCCGGGCCCGGCTTGAATAGGGTAAACACGCGAGCGCCGCCGGCGAGCCGTCGGCCCTGCAGCCGCGGCGGGCGATACATTTTTCACGGCAACTCGGGAGAAGCACGCGGCGCAGTCCCGCTGCGATACTGACTTCAGAGACAGACAAGGTGAAACTTTTGCTTTGGTCAGTGTTGCACAATGAACATTCAAAGCGATTTCCACAAACTGGGAATTTTATGTAAATACATGCTAGATGAATATCTGTTGCCGGGCTGAGAAAAACAGTGATAAGGAAATATGCGAAACAGTACAACGTAAAACATTCCTTGGCGTCTCTCAGGCTATCAGTGTCTTACGGAAATCATACATTTCAGGCTGAAAGCATCCCTTTGGTGTTACAGGCTCGACTGTGAGTGCATGATAGTATGCAAAGATAATTATTCATACACCGCTATGGCAACAGCCTCAGACCATCTCAAAAGATGGGCACACCCTGCAGTATCGCCAAGCTCAGTTTTGAAAACATTCCAAAGCTGCGATGCTGTTTCAGATGAGATTTCTGCACGGCATTTCTATAGCTCAACCACGTCTTAGTACCCTCCTTCATGCAGCTAGGAATTATTATGTAGTAATTCCGTGTTGTCAGCAGAATCTAGCACTAAACTGAGCTTTAGTGCATAGTGACGTTGAAGTGAAGCAAGAGATTTGCAGCATTTTGCTGTAAATCTGCTGCTGCATTATGCTGCACTATTGCTGCAACGCTGCATAATTTTCTTTAAAAATCAGATACATATTAATACAACCATCCAACTAGCGAATGCGTTTGGCAGGCATACACACTTAGATGTACGTCATCCCAGCATTAGCCTGTACACACACGCTTATCTGTGTGCCATCCCAGCATTAGCCGGTACATACACGCTCATCTGTATGTTATCCCAGCATTAGCCGGTACATACACGCTTATTTGCATGTCATCCCACCATTAGCCTGTACATACACGCTTATCTGTACGTCATCCCAGCATTAGCCTATACATCGAATTCCGATCGGATCAGCAAGACGTAAATGATAGTGTAATGTCATATTAAATGTAGTTTAATAGAAATATCCTATTTGCTAGGGGTATCGTGAGCTTCAAATCATGGATAACAACATTTCACAATGTTTTCATATGACACTAAGCCCCTCGAGCCCGAGGCTTTTCTCGATCATTGCTGGGGCTGTGTGGATTCAGCCTTAGCGCCAAGGTGATCAAGAAGTTTTAAGGAGACTTAGACAGATATTTATGGCATGATGGATACTGGGCTTAGCCATCGGAATGATTCAAATTGAGTTCTGAACACATTGCACGCGCGCTGCTTGGGCCACTCTCTGGCAAGAAAATAAAGGAAAATAAAAAGACGAAACAAAAGACCTTTTCCCAGAGCATTTTGATATGACGGAAATTTAGACGGTGACGGAGAGTTTACAATTTGCTAGCTGCAATTTTCATAGTGGGATGGGGAGCGCGGCTTCAGCTATAATCTGCAGACTCGGTACTAATAAGCGGGATAACTGAATTTATTAACGTAGAACAACAGAACACTAAACAACACTTGGCGTGCAAAAATATCTGGTGAGAGAAGTAAAGAAGAGGAAGCAGAAAGAAAGAGAAAGATAGAGAGAGAGGGAGAGAGAGAGAGAGAGAGAGAGAGAGAGAAGAGAGAGAGGAGAGAGAGAAGAGAGAGAGAGAGAGAGAGATAGGAAGGAGAGAGAGAGCGAGGGAGAGGGAAAGGGAGAGAAAGGGATAAGGAGAGAGAGGGAGGAGAGATAGAGAAAGACAGGGACAGACAGAGGGAAGAAAGAGGGAGAGAGAGGGGCAGGGAAAGAGAAAAAGAGAGGAGAGAGAAAGGAAAAGAGAGAGAGGGAGGGAGAGAGAGAGACAGAGAGAGAGAGAGGGAGGAAGGGAGAGGGAAAGAGGGAGGAAGGAAGAGGGGAATGGAAGAGAGAGAAAGGGGAGAGAGGGAGGGAGGGAGGGAGTTAGCGAGACGAAAGATGAGAGAGAGAGTGAGAGAGAGAAAAGGAGGGAGGGAGAGGGGGAAAAAAAGAAGGGAGAGAGAAGACAAAGGGGGAATGGGGAAGGGAGAAGAGGAAGGAGAGAGGGAGGGGGGAAGAAGGAGAAAAGAGGAGAGAAGAAAGGGAGGAGAAGAGGGGGGAGAGAGAGGGAGAGATAGAGGAGATAGAAAGGGAGTGAAGAGAAAAAGAGGAGGGGGAGAGAGAGTAGAGAGAAGAGGAGGAGAAAGAAAAGAGGAGGGAGAGAGAAAGGTAGAAGAGAGAGGAAGGAGAGAAGAGGGAGAGAGGAAGAACGGAGAGAGGGGGAAGGGAGAGAGGGAAGAAGAGAGAAGAGATGAGAGATAGGGGAGAGAGGGAAGAAAGAAAGGGTAGGAGGAGAAGAGGGAGGGAGAGGGATACCGAGAGAGAGAGAGGAGGGAGAGAAAGGGACGAGAGAGAGAGAGATAGAGAACATGGAGAGGGAGAAAGATAACGAGAGAAAGAGAGAGAGATAGAGAAGAAGAGAAGAGAGAGAGAGAGAGAGAGAAGAGGGAGATAGAGAGGGAGAGAGAAAATAGGAGGGAGGAGACAGGGTAGGAGAGAGGCAAACGGAAGAAGAGGAGAGAGGGAGACGAAGGGAGAGAGAGGAGGGATGGAGAGGGATGGAGGGGACAGAGGGTGTCGTGGCCCGACAGAAAGAGCGCCAGTCATATGATAGGTAGGAAGAGGCAACACGCTGCCAGTGGTAAAGTTAGGTATACGGTCCTTTGACACCGTAAACCCCCACTCAAGCGCCGGTGAGCCGTGGGCCCTTTGGCGGTGATAGCTGCACGTACCGGTGGGCGAGAGGCCGTCTGGGAGCGTGGGGTGAGTCCACGCAGTGCCGGGTGCGGCAGCAGGCCCGGCACGCCTACCGGAGCACCAGACTTCCGTTTGCGGCCGGCCGCAGCGGCGGGCTGCCACTACTGGTGCTGCCCTCAGTTGTCGGCGCCCGCCCTCGTTGAGGAGCTGCATCTCTCGGCATCTGCTCCTGGCGGATCTCGTCGTTGTAGTCTGGAACGCAACGGAAGCGGTTACCGTGGCGGACGTCGCTCAGGGAGACTCTGTTGAGCGCACTCACTGCAGGCATGGAAACACTCGGATGTTGTTCAGAAGGCGACACTTCTGTCCAGCACGCTCTCAAGCATCAGTTCGATATATGCTGTGTGAAGATGATCTCTGCAGTCCAGGGCTATAAGCTGCGCATCCTCTAAACCGCGACGCATTCTGAGAGGTTGCACACACCAGGGCTGCAGCTAGTCGCTGGTCACCAGTAAACTGTGCCTCTGGAGAGTTCGCCTGTTTCCAGTGTAGACCTGCATCTCTCCGTCCGTCCCGGCAGTCCGGCCGCCAGTCACGCTCCCCTGTGACACCAGTCAGTTCCGTGGCCCGGCATCAGTCACAGGCACGGCCCTGTCGCCGCGACGCTGCGCCGGAGAAAGTTGCCGACGATCGCCAGCGTCCTTGTCGACCGTGACTCGTCGTTACGGCACGCCGACTCAGCACTTTCAGCTTCGACTCGGTACAAAGGGTGGCCGGCGATCTCGTGCGGTGCTCTCCTCTCAGGGACTCAACAGTGGCCCGCTGGTTTTCTCCGTGGGGCACCGGCGGCAGTATTCTGTGTGTCGTAACTGTGTCAGATGAGCGGACTGTTTGCCTTCGGCGCGGTGGCTGTGAACGACTCATCCCGGCACAACGCATGGACAATCCGTGGATGCGAGCGTCGAGCCAGGTACCCATATTGGCTGGACAGGTCACGGGCTGCCCGGATGGCCCGGTTTTCCACGCTGCGCCTTTGCGCTTCCTTTCTTCAGGCGTCATTCCGCCGCTGCCGCCTGTTGAGATCGCTCGCTTGCGGTCGACTAATATTCATCCTGCAGTGCAACGGGCCGGGGCGCTTCTGGCTCCTTCAGAGCAGCCGATAATTCTGTCATCCGAAGGTAAAACCCCATATGTTAATTTTGACCGTTTTGCGTTTTTCTGTGTCGTCTCATTCGTCTACTCATGCTGTATTTGTGTACTAAAACCACCAGTTCAAACTTACACAAGCTTCCAGCCCTTTCTTTTAGCTAAGGGCTTGTGCAAATGTCAACTTTAATCTGAAATTAGCACGAGAAGACAAATAAGATGGCTGTGTCCACCTCTACATAAGAAGCAATCGACGCTCTAATCAGACACTTTAGGAGATTCAAAGTCATCGCGAGCGGACAAGGCAGGCCATGGATAACCCTCACTAGGTGTTTTAAAGTATTCCAAATGGCTTGCAAAGGTGATTTTTGTATTCGGAGTGTCTGCTAAGCATAACTTGTTGCGTGTACCCTGAACTCGCCAACCGAGACGCACCGCCAGGTCCAACCGATGATTTTGCCTGCCCCGTTTTGGCTTGACAGTAGGACGGAATCTTTAAGTGCTGCACAATGCGACGGCGCGGCCGCCCTTGCCCTGGATTGACACTCGTTGGCCCCTTGCCAGCTGACCTTTCCATTTCAGTCGGGCCAAACAATGCGCCCGCTCTGCGATTCGTTCCCATTTCTGCCGGATTACGAGTCCAGCAATTTCCCTACACCACGGTGCCACCAGAAGATCACCAACAACGGGACTGATTTGATAGCGATATTGCTGATACGACATATACAATGATGTCATGGGGATAGGGGCTGGTTGATCAGCCTGCCCCCGCACACGTTTGTGGACACAACAGCAATACACCATGACTTGAGCGACGGTGTGGAGTCTCTTTGTAATCAAGACACGGACGTACTTGCATGAGGAAAATACACACCATGGCTTGAGCGACGGTGGGATCTCTTCTGTATCACGACACGGCCGTACTGCATGAGGAAATACACCATGGTTGAGAAGACGGTGGGTCTCTTTGTATCGAGACACGGGACGCTACTGCATGAGGAGGAAATAACCCATGCTTGAGCGACGGTGGAGTCTCTTGTATCAGACACGGACGTACTGCATGAGGAAAATACACCATGGCTTGAACGACGGTGGAGTCTCTTTGTATCAAGACCGGACGTACTGCATGAGGAAAATACACCATGGCTTGAGCGGACGGTGGAGTCTCTTGTATCAAGACACGGACGGTACTGCATGGAGGAAACCAGACACAGAAGGTGTCATGAAACGGCCGTATGGGCGCAGCGCGTGGATGAGTAAGACGCACGTATGTAGTGAGAGAAGTGCAAGTAAATGTCAAAGACATAAGTGTATCGACATGGGGGGAGCGAAGACACTACACTCATCTGGATATCGGGGGGAAGCAAACGCGCACAAGCTTGCGATGAACGTAAGCACACAGATATGAAGACGATCAGAATTGCACAAGCTTCAGGGGGTGGGGGACAGGTCACGGGCAGTCGTACCGATGGGTGCGCCATGATCGGTCAGCCGCTCGCGCTACGTACCGGGCACCAGGAAGCGTCGCACCTCCGTCAGAGCGTAGGCCATGCGCGCGTACGCCTCGGCCGGTGGCGCGAAGGCTGTCACCTCTACATGTAGGTCCTCGAGAGATGCGAAACTTGGGGTCTCCAGCTGCCCTCAGTCCTCCTCCTGCGCACGGGGCCGGGCGGTCAGTGTGGACGGGATGATGGGCTCTCGTGCTACCGACCAAAGCACCGGGCGGGAGCGCAACTGTTTGGGAGCGCAACAAACGCTAGGCTTAGACAAGTGGAGTAAAAGCTGCATACATTACTCTAGCAATACAATGGCACTTCATATTCCTGATATCAGTTCTTGCCTCGCCACATAGCCACGTTGCAGGAACGTCATGTGCGACATCGAATCAAAATTATCATATTCTCATACTTACTTTATTTTTGGTTCTATGATTTCAGTCTGCTTTGTGTGCAACGAGAGCATCAGCACATTGCAGGGCACATCGATTATAGTGCATCATTATCCAACAGAATATAACAAACTGTAAAGTAGCTAAGCAATTGAGGCTTGTATATAAATCTGGACGTTCGTCCAGACAAAGCATTTAACCCTGTGTTCAGTTCTATCTGTTTTCGTGGAGGACGAGCTGATACAGACCATTACAAAATGCAAGGGACCTCCATCAGTTTCATCCATGAGATAGTTTACTTTCATATTGCCCATGTCACATCCAGTATACTTTCCCCGAGTATGCTCTATCCATCCAGTAGACTTTTACTTTTCACTTAGATCATAAATGCAAGCTTCGATAACGGGATGACGGTGTGGGCATTCCACCTGGGGGTAGCGTGTGACATCGCTTATTGTGTAAATCAGGATTTCCGCGCGCTGGGGGAAGCAGAGGTTCATTTCCCGCGCATGTGCTGCTTTTCTTAATTACAGGGATATCAAACGCACAAAATATCACAAATGCCAATCCAAACATGGATTTTCGAATGACCTTTGCTCATGTTGGCAACGCCTGCTCCTCACAGACGCAACTAAAACCAGTCTACCATTTTGGCTCAAAATTATGCAAAGCATATGCCACATAGGCATAATTTGTTGACTGCTTGCCTCACCGCAATATGTCAAGTATTTCGTGAGGACCGCACGGCCGAATGGCTGCAGCCCAGCACCGGCACAGGTCACCATCCGACTCAGCAGCCCTCCATTAATATGCACCCACCGTCCTCAATCTAGAGCCCGTCTCCAATTTTTCCGGACAAACCGTCGTCAAAAGCAGATACATTTTCCATCCGACGTATTTCAAAGGCACAATCATGCGTCGCTCGTGAATTGTCGTCCGTCGAATAAATTCGGTTCTGGAATTATGTCTGGCCGACCGAGATGGTCGCATTTCAGCTGCGCGCGGCAGCGTAGCGGTGAGATGACGTAAGCGTCTCGTGCAATCTCATTCGAGGCCGTGGGGCATGCAGCGACTGGCGACACATCGCTACGGAGGCGATACCAGGTTTACCGAGATAAACACCCGTTCGGGCTAAATCTGGGAAAGAT
>NW_023596818.1:35687076-35689576 GCF_011947565.3 Pollicipes pollicipes
GCTCACGCTAAACAGTGTTTGTGTTAGCACTGACCCCATCATCAAGTCCTGAAATTCCAGGTCAACGGCAGGCTTTGATGCCAAAAGTCGAACGTGCCGCGATTCCCGGGGCGGCCCGTCCTGCCCACTTACGCCACCTGACCTTTGGCGCGGCCGCTGCCACCGGTCGCAGCCACATCTGTCAAGTGCAAATAGCGAGCGTCTAAAGCGAGCCAAACTCATCCCTTGCCACGAGTGGGTGGATCGGAAAGCAGGCGCTCCTGTCAACTGACCTATTGGGAAGCGTTAGCAGGAGACAAGACACGAACACATTCTAGAACCTTTAATCTAAGAAGCTGAACAAACGAAAGCCGGAACATATGACTTTGTGGTCGGTGCAGGTCTCACCATCACGGGAGTGAACTTGCTCACCTCAGTCTGGCGTGCGGGGGTAACAGAACCCAGAATTATATATGATAATAAACAAATACCCCCAGGATCAAGCACGGCGCGGTGTGTAAAACATCTGATGAGCCTATCTGACTTTGTTGGCCAGATGTCTTTATGTCTGTGTCACCCGTTGTTCACGCAGCTGAACGGATCAGATGAGCCCATGTGAAAAAGGTCTCATCGTGGAGACCGGCAGCATCCTTCCAAGAGGACTTACAGTCCAAAGTTCTCAAAGGCAGCTTTCAACGTGAAATTAAGTGGAAATGGAGCGTGGTGTGACTGCATGCATCTAGGAGTCCTCAACTGCCGAGATTTGCCTCTCGAAGGAATCCCCTTCTGTGTTTGTGTAGGTGTTTTCGGGCGGGGGGACGCCCACCAGGAGGGCACTCAGGCCCGTTCAAAGCAAATGTATGCGAATGTACGCCCCGTATAAACAGCACGTTGTGCGGATTCAAGCTGAAGCGTAAAGAAAGGAAAGGGGGGTGGATGTTGAATGGCTCCAATTACAGCCAATGCGTGTCAATCACCTCAGGACATCTATACAAATTTCTGTTGTCCTTGCAAAAATTCTGAAAATTGAGCCTGCTGTAGTCCCGGTTGGTATCGTCATCGACGTGTGACAGCCATCGCCGGTGGGCTAGATGCGTTTCGGGAGTCAGCATAGGCTGAACAGCAGAGGCTTGATTTGAGGCCGCCGCATGGCGCACATTCAATGCCTGATATCGACATGCAGTTACGCCCGAGTTCTCTGTATATGCCTTTGACTAACCGAACATCTGGATCTCAGCAGTGCTGGGCAGATTCCAAGTGGTCTACATGACTGAAGAAACCAACAGCTGGGCTTGATTCGGCTTGATTCAGTCAAGTATCCGGAAGGCTTTGCGCTATGCGATGTAACGCATTAGCTCCCCCCCCCCCCCCCACAGCTGCATCAAGGACGTTTCGATGAGTTGACCCGTTATCTAGCATTACTGAGGCCACTGGGTTCGTGGCAAACCCGTTAAGCCCAGCATGCATACTGATGTGCACCCAACATAGCTCATGGCTTTCCGTTCCACATATGGGGTCCTCGGCGGAAGGATGGACGGTACCGGAGGGCGGCCCCTTCCGCCCCCCCCAAAAAAAACTTTTCCAGGAGCTTAGCATCACGCCAATGGCGCTGCAAATAAAACATTAAGCTAATTCGAGGCCTATCTTTTTACACGTGACGGTGCCATCTGATCCAATAAACTCGTTTGCAATGCAAACCCACGTGGATCAATGCATTACGGCGCCCGTGTTCAGGGGCGGATCTAGACTGCGAGTTTTTTTTTTGGGGGGGGGGGGGGCAACCGCTTTGTCGCCAGCTGGCTGGTGTGGGATCCGAGGTTTCAGTGCATGGTGCCTTCGCGAGTACCTAGTAGGGACACCATTGAAAACCGAAAAAAACACCGAAACGCTTTTGAACCTTAAACAGAAGTTAAACAAAACAGTTGAAAACAATTAAAATTAAAACAGATGGTAAGTAGACGAAACTTTTATGGAGTTCTAGGAATGTTTTGGGGGGCCAAACATACTGCTCAGAGGTTTTGGGGGGGCCCTGGCCCCGTGCCCCCCTCCCCCCAGGATCCGCCTATGTCCGTGTTCCCACTTCACAGCTCCCTGTGTTGCGAGGGAAGGACATCTACGACGTTGAGAAAAAAGAATATTGAAGGCTTGTCAAAGTGCGTGGCAGGAATTTGGACGGGCTACAGGCGGACGCTCCGTAAAAAAGCAAGAATGACGATAGGGTCGACCAAAACCTATCGGCTTTCAGGAGGAATATCCCCGTTGTTGGTAAGGAATGACTTCGTGGATCATCTTACTCGCAGCTAGCGGCTGTTACTATATACCTTCAAAAGAAACTGGATAAATATGTTTTGATAGAAATCATAAAAATAGATAAAACCCACGTGCCTTCACCCGTGTGTATTGCGGCACGTGAGTGGTGGGTGGCGCATATCAGGACGCATACGGGCGTCAGTGCAATTGCATGTTGTCTCAGTCGAGCCGTTTCCGTCCCGTTCAGCTGCAGCCCGCGGCTGGTGTATGC
>NW_023596818.1:35694576-35801523 GCF_011947565.3 Pollicipes pollicipes
CTTTGTCATTTCTAGTTTTATATTTTAGCATCTTCAAACTCATATCGCAACGACATGTTGTGCAAGTGCAGTTTTTGGACGCAAACTGATCACGTACGGATAACTTGGCGTACTAGACGCTGTTGCGCGCAACACTGGCCGCGCCGGTTGCTCGCAATGCGTGAGACGCCGCAGGGACTGCGTTCTGGGGCGTCCATTCCCAATCCAAGAATATCACGGCTCGATGAAATACTCCGTCATTCTGAGTCGGCAGCCAGCCAACTGCGCGTTGTAAACGCGTTGACGTCACAGCCGTGGAGGAGTTCGATATTTCTGGATGTGGCACCGGATGGATAGAGCCGAGGCGCCTTAAATAGTTCACGTGTTCGCTGCGCGCGCATGTTTCAGCACTCTAATGCAGGAGTGTCGTGACACGTATGATATATAGTGTGATGATAGAAATGATCCAAGCATGACGGTAATGTACTATCAAACCGACCAGACGACTACACGGAACTTATTTCCTCCCACCAACAGTGGCCGATGCTGTCAATGTCGCCGTGTGCCTTGCCAAAACGCGGGTCTGATGCGTTACTTTGTGCGTTAAAAGTGCATAGCCGCGACGAGAAAAATGACTTGCAAAGTACATACAAATAAATGCATTACGCAAACAGAATGCGGTGCATTAACACGCGCCCGAGTGGCCGGTTGGACACCTTTCCCTCGGGTAGGGGTCAATTTCCCCCCTCCCCCTGAGATCTCAGGAACTAAGAGAGCTAGAGACACCAAATTTGCAGGAGGTGTTGGTCTGTACGTGAACTCACTTAGGTCAAAGTTCAATGTTCCAAGGTTGTGACCTCCGGTTCAAATAAGGTCAAACAAGGTCAAACTTAAGGTTGGTCTCCAAAGTACGTCCAGAACCTAGAGACCCGTTTTAAGCAAAAGACCACATGGTTTTTTAAGGTCAGTGACCTTGTTTGACCTTTTGAAGGTCATGGTTCCTAAAATCATACGAGGTTGCTTTGAGTTTTGTTTTTGAATGACCGACAAAGATTACATTAGGCAGCATGTTCATTTACAATATGTTGACCCGGGTCATTTTAGGTCAGTGACCTATTTTGACTTTTTATGAGTTCAAAGAAGATGTTAAATGTTGTTTCTGTTATCATAAATTTGAAATGAACACCAGAAACTGCTTCATACAGCAGGCCCGAGAGTAATAGAACAGGTTAGTTTCAACCCTGAACTGACCTTCATATCTGACCCGAAGTCAATGTAATTTGTCCATCCAATCGTTGCGTTACCTTAGAAAGTATCTCAGAAATGTATGACTTCGTCGAACACTCCGCTGTTGCATCAGATTGAACAATTCCCTAGAAACTGACTTCACTGAATTCATGACCTGACTTTGACCCGCCGCAGTTTAACGACCTTGCAAAGTATATCTAATTTTTTATATCAAACGATTCGCTATTTCATTGCCTATAGCTTTACATAATTTGGTGCGGCTACGCCGCCCCATTTGGAAACCATTCCGGAGAAACCTTCAGGAGGTCAATTTCACCTCTCCTGGGTGCGTGTTAATGAACAAATTGATGTTCCCTGCGTCAACACGTTTTAAATCGCGTACCTTTATAAAACTCTGCAGATTACTCCAGCGCCGCCTTCCGTGGCATTCGCACCAGATCTGAAATGGAAATCCCTGGCCGCGCGACTAATCAATTAGGCGGATTTATTTGTTAATTCCGTCCATTAGCTGGGGCCTTCTCCGACTGTCCCGGATAGGGCCTAATGGATCGGGCGGCTATGATGAACGAGAACTGTCGAGCGTCCCGGGGTAAATACAGACCTCCCCGGCCGTCCTACCACTGCAGAAACCGCCAACCGACGCACGGCACAGGCATCCACACGAACAGGCACAGGGTAGCCTGTCTATGCACGGGCAGACGCGAATAAACCCACTCACAGCACCGGTAGACATAAGGGATACAATGTCGATCAACACATCGAGTAGCCTGCTCACTGTGGCCGGCGACCGCCCCTGTCATTGCGCAGCCATGCACGGGCTATCCCCATCGATGGGAAAGCAGACACGAATGTCCCTGTTCAGTGTGCAGACGCAAAGACCCTTCTGCTCGCCGCACTTCGAGACGCCAGTTCGCTTGCACACTGTACAGATTAATCATGAATAATCGCGCTCTCGGTACAGATAGACACGAGCTTCACTGCTTTCGTACAAGCAGATACGAGCTTCACTGCTCTCGGTACAGGCAGACACGAGCTTCACTGCTCTCGGTACAAACGGACACGAGCTTCACCGCTCGCGGTACATACACGATATTCACTGCTCTCGGTGCAGACACGAGCTCCACTGCTCTCGGTATGGACAGAAACGAGCTTCACTGCTCGTGGTACAAACGCGAGCTTCACTGTTCTCAGTGCAGACAGACACAAAGTTCACTGCTCTCGATACAGACAAACACGAGCTTCACTGCTCGCGGTGCAGACACGAGCTCCACTGCTCTCGGTACAGATGAACACGAGCTTCACTGTCTGCGATACAAACACGAGCTTCACTGCTCGCGGCAAAGACACGAGCTTCACTGCTCACGGTACAGACTCGAGCTTCACTGTTCGCGTCACAGACACGAGCTTCACTGCTCGCGGAGCGGACAGACACGAGCTTCACTGTTTGCGATACAGACACGAGCTGCACTGCTCGCGGCACAGACACGAGCTTCACTTCTCGCGGTGCAGACACGAGTTGCACTGCTCGCGGCACAGACACGAGCTTCACTTCTCCCGGTGCAGACACGAGCTTCACTGCTCTCGGTACAGATGAACACGAGCTTCACCGTTCGTGGTACAGGCATGATCTTCACTGCTCTCGGAGCAGACACGAGCTTCACTGCTCGCGGTACAGACCGACACGAGCCCCACTGCTCGCGGCACACACACGAGCTTTACTGCTCGCGGTGCGGACAGACACGAGCTTCAGTGTTCGCGATGCAGACACGAGCTTTACTGCTCGCGGCACAGACACGAGCTTCACTGCTCGCGGCGCAGGTCCGAGCTCCACTGTTTGCGATACAGACCGACACGAGCTCCACTGCTCTTGGTACAGTCAGACATGAGCTTCGCCGCCCTCGGCACGGAAAGGCGCAAATGAAGCTTGCTTACTGTGAAAATGAGACACCACAAGCAGAAAAGACAGTGTTGCAAGAGACATCGCTAATTATCCCGCAAGCTGTACAGACAGATACCAACTTACAGGCACACGTGCTGCCCTACTGTCAACACTTGTGTGCACTGGTATGCCTCCTCAATGCGCTGATGCAGTACGGAGCATCCAGCCACCTGCATAGACACTGTTTATGCTGTGCTGAGTGTACGTAGAGGAGGACGGGTACAGCTGCGTTCACCGCAAATGCGCTCATGGCCATGGCAAACGCTAAATTACCCGCCTCTGCGGACCCAACCGGGTTGGCGCTTTCTTGCATCGAAAGAAAACACGCGGTGTGTTCAGCTAAGCATTCTTTATTTGACATCTTTTTAATGGTTTTGTACTATGCTAGAAACGTGGATTTATTCACTGAAGGGTTAGTACCCCAAAATGCTTCGAGCCAGTGACATCGCTTCTCTCACTTTTATGTTCGAAGATATCGTATAACGAGCTTAGCTGTCCTCGAGCTGTTCTTTTCGTTTCATCTGGAGAGACAAGAAGTTGGAAAGCAAAGTATTCGTATGCGTTCCTATGTAGTTCTTATTCCGATGCCCTCCCACTGTGGTCCGTGTTGAGGTTAATAAATCAATCCGCCAATCGATCATGCATTTCGGAAACAACCACAACATGAACTTTCAGTGTTCTGCACGTCAGTGACATATGTTAAAGTACGCGACACATACGAACACAACATACCCTAAGAATTAAGCCAGCCAAAGCACACTTCACCATGACACGTATATCACCGGCTTTTAGCCAGCCTGGGCTTAAAAATGGTTGTGCTCGGCGAAAAATTCACATCCGTGGGCAGCCCGTCCCACGCCCACTTTGTGCGGCTCAAGAATGGGTGCCAGCCAGACCCTGCCCGCATGCGTGGGATGTGGAGGTGGCGGGTTACTGCTGTCCTCGTGGGACGGGAGGATACGCCGGGGCGGCTGTTGATCAGTTGACAGAGCGACTCGAGGGCACTGTTGACGTGCGCTATTTGTGTATGGTGCGGACGTCACGCTCCACGAGCAGCTCCTTCCGGAGCCATTTGAGTACAGCTAGCCAGTACAGTCTCGGCCACTTTTATTCGTGCCTGATGCTCGTGCATAACTACGTACTCCGGTGAGGGGTCGAATTGACCCCCCCCCCCCCCCTCCACCCGAAGGTTTTTCCAGAATGGTTTCCGAATGGCGCGGCTACGCCGCGTCAGATTTTGCATAGCTGTAGACAATTGAATGGCGGATCGTTTGACATAAAAATTTAGATGTACCTTGTAAGGTCGCTGACCTATTGCGGGTCAAAGCCAGGCCATAGTTTCAGCGAAGGTGATTTCCAGGGAATCGTCCAATCTGATACAATGACGGAGTGTTTGACGAGGCCATACATCTCTGAGATGCTTTCTTAGGCACCACCAATATTGAATGAGCAAATTACGTTGACGTAAGGTCAGGTATGAAGGTCGGACAAAGGTCAAAACTAGCCTGATTTATTTTTCTAGGGCTTGCTGCATGGGATAGTTTGTGGTGCTTATTTAGAATTTATTGACAACAGGAACCGCATTACACATCTTCCATTGACTTCTTAGAGGTCAGAACAGGTCATTCGCCTAAGATGACCCGGGCCGACATTTCGTTTTGGGAACATACTGCCGAGCGTAATATTTGTCGCTTATTCAAATGCAAAACTCTGAGCAGTCTTGCATGATTTTGGTCAACATGACCTTCAAAAGGTCAGACAAGGTCACTGGCCTAAAATAGGCTTGTAACCTTTTACTTAGAAACAGCTGCCCAGGTTCTGGGGGTACTTTAGAGACCAACATGGAATTTGACCTTGTTTGACCGTTTTTGACCTGAACGTCATAACTAAGTAAGCTCAAACTTTGACCTAAGTGAGTTCTCGTACAGGTCAAGACACTCTGTAAATTTGGTCTTTCTAGCTTTCACCAAGATCTAAGGGGGGAGGGGGCAAATTAACCCCACCCCCACCCCACCCGGGCGAAGGGTATCTCGCCGGCCACCCAGGCTCGTGTTAAAGGACTGCACATAAATTACTCGCTGGAGCCGGAGTGTGAAACATGTGTCAGTAATGTCTCAGCATAGCTACGTTGCGTCCGCGAAAAGGCTACGCAGACAATGCTACGGCGGTTGAAATTCACTGAATATGGCCGTGCGTCAGGGAATTTGGTAGCGATCTGCTCACATATGCCACACCAGGCACCCTGAGAGTAATTTCAGCCGTTTGGCCCGCATTTTGCACTCAATGACAGAGTTTGCGACTCTGGAAAGGCCAGTTTTCGGAAACCTTATGCTGTTCACAGGGATTAAGCGACTGGCTTTCAGTACGTGAGCAAAATCGTAAGGAAAAGCTCAGATTTAGGAGAGAATTCTTCAGCATATTCATGGAGACCGGCGCGGACCGACGGAGGTGGCCACGGTCCGTTGACTTGTCGGGGCGAACGGCCAGACTTGGCCTGCACGCTTTTAGGGTGACAAGGCTGCATTATGCTGGCATGTGAATTAGAACTAATTGGACGAAGACGCCATTACCGTGTTGAGCTTTCAGTGGCTGTGCCTCCATAATTTCAGGGTCTCGAATATAGTATGGCATTCGCATGCGTCGGCGAGTGCCACATTAACTTCTCTGGCGTGGTAACCAGATACGTCCCTTGTGCAGCCCACTTTACATGCGTACCGCATACAAAACAAGCCAGCCCTACTGTATAGCGTATATTTTAACATCTCGCTAACACTGTGAGTGGGCTCGTCTACCCAGCGTTTTTTCCTGTCTTCTGAGCATGGTTCTATTCCTCACCACTCTGCATAGATGTGGCGATGCCCGTGGAAATTGATGGTTTGTTTGCCAAATCAGATTATCTTACAAATGAAGACAAATGTGTCAATGCGTCATTTTTCGTTGACTACTCCTGTTGTACATCGCACAGCCTTGTGATCCAGATTGCAGCCCTGTGCGGTACAACAAAAAAATCCCTTCACATCACTAACAACAAAAAATACCTTCACGGTACTGTCTGGATGCAAAGAGCGGAATTACGACGCTAATTGTAACTCGCGTGATAGGCAGGGAAGTACGCTTCCAGTTTCGGTTGTGAGTCATGTGAACGCTGCTTAGAGCCAGTTGCCTGAACCGGTGGAAAAATAATAATAAAAAACAGTCGCCGCGCATGCTTCCCGTGGAACAGATCTAAATCGTCATCGACTGCAAACTCAGCTTAGGCTACTTGCTGGCGTCCGTGACCAAGATAACGGGATAAATATGATGGAGGCCGCGAAGCAAGACAAGGCAAAACAAGCCCGTGCACGAGCATCTGACGGAAAAAACCGAGGCGGATCGCATCCTGATATCATGTTGAATGGCCATACATGGGTGCAAGGACGCGTTTCAGGTGGCGAAATCCATAAGGCCACAGCGAATTTACATTACTTTTATATGTTAACTCCCATCGTTTCTGTGTAGGGCTGTTGATTACGGTAAATAGGAAACGCAAATGCGAGACGGACAGCGAGCGTGTGCTGGGAAATGACGAAGATTCCCAGGCGAACAGCAGATCTCACAACATAAGTTTCTCTCGCTGACTACCTCGGCGGTGCAGTTGGTTAATTCATGTGCCAATGTAAGTGGAAGGCCCATGGTTAAGCCTGACTCCCGAGGACTTATCCTCTGCCGGCTCCTACCCAGGGGATGGCAGCAGCTAGGGTCCGGTCGTTCTGTCGTCAGTCGGCGCTGAGCTAGCCAGCGTTCTTAACGGTGAGCTCATGGGTCAAGCTCTTCCCGCTGGAATGTCAGAAAAGCTAAAACTTTGTAAGAGTATGCTTTGCAGTGTACACGGTTAGTGTCGTCCACATGAGAAGGATGATCGAACGAGACGCAATGTCGAAATCAGTGAGCTATTTCTCTCCCGCAAACAAAATATGTCCTGATATGTCAGCCAGTCCGTTGCGCCAAAAAACTGCAACATTCGCAAGTGTCAAAAACTGCGTTGCGTGGTCAACGCAGTGGCATAGATAAATGACCACTTTCGATAACAGCCATACCTAAACAGGCATCAGCTCAGGTTAATCAGCCATCACATCCTGAATATATCCAGAATATATCCTGAATGCGACCAAGTACCAAGCAATACGGTGCCACATGGCTGATGACGGTGGCGGATGAATAAGCACCGAGTCATCAGACAGCATCTCAGCCCCGTCATCGCGCTCGGCACGTGTTCGGTCGCCCCACTGACCGTGACCGTGCGAAGCCAGCTGTGACAAAGTCGGAAGGATGACCAGCGCATTACCGGCGAGCTCTGCCATGTTACGGAGTACTGGACGTCCTACCACACGTGAGGTCACGGGACACGTGACCTGGTGACCCTGACCGCCCTAGGGGCCGCCATGCCGGAATCCAGCCTGGTGAGGGTCGGACGCAGGATGAGCACATCGACGGGTTGCGTGGCCTCTGTCTCAGAACCGGCGCTCGGCATGTCAACAGGTGGATCAGCTGTTGATGACGGCGGACAAACCATGGGGCGTGGGACGAGCCGCCGCCAACGGCTGTTGACCGCGCCAGGCGTTCTCAGTGCCCACTGTCGGGTTTGGAGCGCCGCACCATCCAAACAGGGGGCGATGGACTGTATTTGGATGTGACGCTCATGGTGCGCACCTCCCGACGTCTCGGGGTGCGACAGCCGAGCATGAGGCTGACCTTGACGCTGAACATCAGATGTCATTCAAGTCGACGGGCGCGCGGAACGGAGTGCACGGGAGGTGCCGTTGTGCCATGCTCGCCAGCGACCCTCTTGCTCTCCTGGGGTGCGCCGTTGTTCAGCTGACAATACTTTGTGAGCACGCGCCTCTGCGATGTTTTTCATCGCACACTGACTTATTACGGCTGGACTGACTAACCTATAATGATGTTGGGAGCGGCCTCAACTGAGAACTGACGCGCAGTGGGCACCCTGTCTAGACTGCTGAAGCACGTGGGTAGGGAGAGAGAGGAAAACCTACTGGCACATGCCAACTACCGCGATACTTACAACTTGCACAACGCGTCAAGAAAAAAACACAGAAAAATCGGGCTCAACTTCGTCTGGTTATATTTCGAAGAGTCATCCGAAGTCGTGCTTAGTCCGAGGAGTGGTTTGTAGTCCCGTGGTATCCCTTCGCCCGCATGGCTTAGATTGTGTAGTTTGGCTGAATGGTGGCTTCATTAAGGTCGTTGGACAGTGTCCGCAACTAATCATGAGCAGTGCCTCCCAGCCCGGCTAAATCATAATGACGGGCGATTATAATATAATAGGCAGTCGAAGTTATGGTCCGTCGGGCGTTTTGATGAGCCGCGCCGGGCGGTCGGGCCGACCTCCGGTATATTTGGCGGTCGTCGATTGCTCAGTCAAATTGTGAACTCGACCGAGCGATGCCCCGTATGTCGACTAGCGTGTCCGAGTGAGTGCTGGTCTCACAGAGCGGCGGAGTGCCGCTTGTCGTTGGTGCTTGTCCTCAGAGGACTACGAGTAGATCGACTGAAGACGAGCCTTCATTTTCAGAGTGTCTCCGTCAGGGACGAATGACTCTGCATGCTTGTATTCTGCTCAAGACCGTCAAACGCTCGCAGCTTTGGTGAGGCTACCACTACGTGCTGATTTATTTCGGGCTCGGACAGATTCTACACTGTATATCACAGGTACAAAACAACGACTACCCTTCGTGCGCCTCTCCACTGCTCCACACTTACACGTGCCACGTGTCCAAGACTGCAGCTCTCCACTCTCCATGACGTCTCCATGCGTGCATGTGCCACGTGTCCAGGACTGCAGCTCTCCGGTCTCCATGACGTCTCCACGCGTGCACGTGCCACGTGTCCAGGGCTGCAGCTCTCTGGTCTCCATGACGTCTCCACGCGGGCACGTGCCACGTGTCCACGCCGGACGAAGCGCGTCCGCGACACCGTTCCCGCACTTACACGCGTCACGCGTCCAAAACTGGCGGCGCGCGTCCTCGCCTTCGGCTGACGCACGTGCCACGTGTTCAGTTTGACGCGTGGCGTCCCCGGCACGCCACGGACGCGAGTTTTGAAATCGGTGGAGCCGCCACGCCCGCGCCACGCTCGGCTCGTAGACGGACAATGAGGCGCTGTGGCGCGGTGCTTAGGACGTCTTCATGAGGACGCGGCCGTATGGGTCGTGCCGCACGTGTAGCTTCGGGTGGTGGGTGGCCATCTTCAGCGAGAGCTCACCGGGCCGGCAGAGCGTGGCTTCTGCGAACACATCAGGTCGGCGGTCAGGGGACCGCCCTGGGCCTAAATCAATGCGTTAGGCTGCAGGCCGAAATCAATCCGCACATGATGCCTGAAGGCACAATGTAGCTCAAAGATCACGGCTTTACAAGCAAATCCTACCGCGTAACACTTCTACGGACGCACAAAATCATGTCAAGTGGTTGCGTAGGCGTCGACTATATCACAGATCACTGTTGTAGGGAACGTGCCTGAAACTAACGGGGGTCGGACGCATGCGTAAAACATGATCTGGCAACAGAATGGAACTAAATCTGTCTAGTTTATAACTTAATCAAAGTTTGGAGGACGCGTCCCTCAACGTCATCAAACGAACCAGATTCGGGGCCTGCCTGTCAAAATGCGCCATTGGGCTAATGGTGACGCGTTACCAAACTTGTCGGCGCTTTCAGACATTGAAACGGCCCCTGGACGGGTCGTTTGATTTGTAGACGCTCCAGCGAGTTGAGCTGACATGGAGTCTTTATAAGCAAGGGTTGCAAGGGGCCGGCCGAGTATATCGTGTATACTCGTGTATACTCGCGTATACTCGTATATTGGGTATACTCGTGTATACTCGTATATCGTGTATACTCGTGTATACTCGTGTATCGTGTATATTCGTATATGGTGTATACTGTATATTATATATCGTGTATATCGTTTGTATGTATACCGTAAGTCCCACAAAATGAACGCCTGCCTCGCAGACAGATTAAATGTTGCTGAAGTTGCCCGGTTTGCTCCATCCCTGCGCATCGACTGTTTTCGGTTCGCGGCAGTGCTGTTTAATACGTTGCATATTTATAACATTCGGCAGTACTCTGAATAGAGAAATATGCCGAAGCGTGGGCACCAACCGAGCTGCATGTACCCGTGCCAGTAGGGTCTTCTTATTCAAATGCATCAAGAGCTTCGCAGCATGTCCTCATAATGTTGTTCCAATTATAGGCTCGCGCACAAAAAGCGGGCGTACTTTTCCTCCCCCTTCCTGGAAGATGCATCGCATCGATTGGGAGGGTCCCCTGCCGCCGGCCGCCTCTTACTCAGCGTTTGTTTTCAGACAGGTTTGTGCTCTTGGACGCGGTCGGGAGGGCCGACATTGTGTGGCCATATGGGCTGCGCCACCGGCCCTGGGGCGCACAGTGGCGGCACCGGCGGCTAACGCACCCCGACGTCCATCAGCCCGGCAGGCATCGATAGCCAACGACGGCGGAACATCCCGGCCTCTTACGCGGATGCGATTTGTCAGCAGCAGTCCCACGCTCTCTCGCGCTGTCCCCGGACTTATCGCCAGCAAGAATGGGGTGCGGTCTGTCGTCCTCACTGAGAGCTCGCAGCCCCTGATAACGTGCCACGCGATCCCAGCGAGAAAACGAAGATGAACTTGGCGAATTAGAAAGTGTTTGAGTTTGGCTGAAACTACGCGAAAGTTTTAAGCTGCAAGCCCGCGCGTGAATTTCCAATCTACCTCCGCATTTTGTGGGCCGTGCAGACGCCTCGCGAGAATGTTTGCGGGATTTAGCGCTATTCCCTGACTGCAGCTGGCACAACAGAGCGTGAAACAAGTTTACTAAATGAGGCTGGAGGAAAGGTCCGGAGTAAGATTCCCAGGCATCACTTCTTGGAAAAATAGCACAGGATTCCTTGCTCAGGAGGCGGAGTCTCTGGGAGAGGAATGCAAAGCACTGATTTCAGAGGCGCCGGTCCGTGAGTCTGGATTGTTCGTACACGACGAGTGAAGTCAACGGCTGCGTCCCGGCGCACGTGACGCCGCCATTACCTGGGTCATGGGTGTGCTGGGCGGCGGCGTAAAAGTCGGCGAACTGGCCGACGGGCAGGGCGGTGAGACGGGTGATGTCGAGCAGCCCCAGTCTGAAACACAGCCGGGCGCGGCCGAGGTCAGCACCGGCCGCGGACGGGAGGGACTCTCGACAGGTGAAACACAGCCGGGCGCGGCTGAGGTCAGCACCGGCCGCGGACGGGAGGGACTCTCGATAGGTGAAACACATCAGGGCACGGCCGAGGTCAGTACCGGCTGCGGACGGGAGGGACTCTCGAGAGGTGAAACACAGCCGGGCGAGGCCGAGGTCAGCACCGGCCGCAGACGGGAGGGACTCTGGACATGTGGGCTGGGCCGCTCTGCCGCGGCGGACATTGCGACAGTGCCGGCTGTGGCAGCTGCAAATGACTGCACGACTGTGGAAGAGCTTCGTCAGCATTTGAGAGCATGCTGTAGCTCGAAGTGTTGCAAGGACATGCGCAGTGGTTAGTCATATGCCAGGAATTGCGCCCAGCATAGGGTGGGGGCTCAGGGATATTCTCCATTCGTATACACTATTATTAATTCGACGTTAGGTTTCCCAAATATCGGTGCACTCAACCCAGAGCCCATTATTCAAGCCATGCCGCTACCCAAAACTTCTGAAGATTTGCATTGAGAGCAAAACAACTGCCAAAGAATGAATGGTGGTGTCCATTACGATTGCGGTGTCTTCTGGCTGACGTTACAGGCGCTGCATGCAAGGCCAACAGAGGGTTCTCATTTTTCTCTGCATTGTCATCTGCCAGGAACCTCTTGGGCCGGTGCCTGCCAGAGGGCAACGTCGCTGCCGATGATGGTTAGAGCAGTGGGCGACCCGGCACCATCCCTGCCGATGTCGCCCAGTGCTCTCCCCCTCTACCCCGGCGTCATCGGCAAGTGCAGCTCGAATACGAGCGACCGTGGACAGTTGCCTTCAACCCAATTGCACTGAGTGTCATTCGGCTGCGGGACGAACAATTGTGGCCACGTGGCTTTCCTGACATCAGACCGGGCCAGACAGTCCGCCGAGAAATGGCTCATGAGAACCTGCCGTTCCGACCTTGCATTGATCGCCCCAGTGCCGAATGCCGACAACCACACGCATGAACTGTGTTGCTTAATGTCTGAATGTATCTGGAGGTCGCTATGACTTGCCGGCTCGTTAATCGTTGCGTTAATTTAAAGGAAAAGGATTTGTGCAACAGACTCGTGCTTGAATCCGGGTAACGTCAAGGCCTACATGGTAATAAACACATTTTTTATTTGACCAAGGTGGAGTTGATTCCTTTCAACATGTGTGTAAATCGATTCATATAGAGATGTAAGTAACAGCAGATATTTTCACTCCGATATCCATTGAATATCACGCGTATTGCACGCTAGGTATAGCGCGCCTTGCTTTCAAGCATTGGAGCTGTGCAGACTTTTATGTGGCGTGTAGAACGGTTTACTCCCTAATTTTTTATCACCGTTACCAACTCCGTTCAAATCCCTTCGGGACTTGGAGCATGTATCTTTCGGTCGTAATCGGGTTTGGTTCCAATTGATGATTTGTTGCTGGGAGTCCAAATCAGCATCATCGTTCAGTAGGACTTGCAATCGATCAGGTGGAGCGAAAACAAGGATTAGTTTGCAGTAGATGCTTGTTTGTTTGGAAGACGCTTCATCTTGACTAGGTGTTGTGGGTGATTTGTCTATTTTCGAGACAGTCGTTTGTTTATGTCAATGTTTGTTACTGTCCACTTGTCCTGAGGAGCGTGCAGTGCGAGTGTCGATTTCTATTGGTCTCATGTGTTTATATCTATTGAAGGGCTGCTATTTTTGACTTATGATTTGTTTCAACTAAGTGGGTATGCAAGGAGGGCACTGAAAATAAAGTAAGTTTCACACCACAGGCAGACATGTTTTTACACACTTCCTGTGTGACGAAGGGCGGTTTGTCGACCGCAAACACATCGAGTCATGGGCCTGCCCTCGATCCACGGACCATCTCCTTCCGTGTAGAATCCAACTTCAGTGCGCGCGTGAACTGATCTAGTGCCCTATGGAACATTAGTCGGCCAGCTCGGAAGGAATCCAGATGGCTTCCTCGCCACGTGTGACGCGCACATCACTTCCGGGTCCGCCGCCCACCGAGTACATTTCCGAGAACACCGAGCTGCACTCCCGATCCGACTCCGTCACCGCACTCACCCGGGCAGATCGTAGCCGTTGATGCCGCCCATGCCGTTCATGTTGTTGCAGAGCTCGATGAACTGGTGCTGCGCGTGGGCGGCCTCGTCGGCGACGTCGCCGGTCATGGGCGGCAGCTGCTTGGGCAGGTCGGTGGGCTGCGGGGCCGGCAGCGGCAGCAGCCCGGCCGACCTCAGCCGGCCCATTGCCGGACCCTGGTCCACTGAAACACGGCACGCACTCGCTGTAGCCGAGCAGCGGGGCTCACGGCGGCCCGTCATGGCGCCAGGACGCATGGCGCGAAGCCCAGGCAGGCGCGCATCACCTCGCATGTGGAGCTCCCAGGGATTTTAGACTACAGCACCGTGTCTCGTAAACGTTCACAAAGCTCAAAGACCAGCAGGCTAGCACCCTTCGTCGCGAAACAGTGAGTCTACAGCGAACTAAGATTCGCTGTGATACATCAGTAGCCCGCAAAATTTAGCTAAAAGCTAGCAGTGTCTCTGTCGCCATCTGGGTCAGCGTTTTCCTTCCACCGCTGCCACGGACTCGCCTCATACGCCGTGCGCATGTGCCCATGCGTGCCCTTCTGCAACCGCCCACCGGCTGCGCCTCTCCATTGAAGCTTGCCACCACGACCTTTAAGTAATAAGTGTATTGCTCTGGAGAAAAACCCATACGTTGTGGGCACGGCTGGAGAGTCCAGCCATGCCCAAGGGATCCGAGTGCAGGTCACCTGTTTGGTCTCTGGGGTCCCACTCAGTTTCCTCCATGGCACTGGTACGTGACGGGACCCGCAAAAGGCGACAGGGTCACCGACCTCGTCCACCGGCGGGGCCTCGTATGCAGAAGGTCACCGGACCGCCGACTTTGCCCACCGACCAGTTCATGCCCGGAAGAGAACTTTCGGGAGTCCGCGCGCTCGTGGCAGCTGTGCGCGGACATAGGCGCGCCGTGAGCGAGGAGCGCGGCTGGGACCGCTACGCGACGCCTGAGATTGCTCCGTCTATCGCTGACGAGGGTGCTGTCCGATATCGTCCAGCATCTGTGATGTCCCGCCGCCGCTGCAGCGCTGAGACGCCTCGCCGTAAGCGGCCGAGCGATTGGACAATTTCGCCACGGGCACATCCCGCCGCTCATCGGCACTTTAATGAGTTGGCCATTCGACAACTCAAAATTGCAGCCCGATTTGTCAGCATGAGGTCTTCCTCTCTGCAGGAGTTCGACTCGGCAAATATTAAACTGGCATCAAAGACGACGGCCACTTGTGCCGGGCAGTTGGGAGAAGTTTGAGGGCCGCGTAGGAAAAGATTGCTCGCTGCAGTCTAAAATTGTTATCTTTAACGATCCCCTCTGGTGCATAATGGCAAGCCATTCGCAATGAACACGACGCCTATCTTATATGTTGGAAGCAGGATAGCAGCGCCTTAATAAGAACGCCTTTAGCTTCACCTATCTATGATTCTTTTCACCTATCTACGTGGTTTGATTTGTTTAAAACTTATGTCAATAACATTGTGGTATTAAATTAGCAAACAAACAGCTGTTTCCTCCTGAAGGAAGAAAATGACACGGACATTTTGTGCCCCAAGAAAAAATCAGCCGACCTTCTATATCATTATCGTCAAATAAAGAACCAAGAACACTCTTTTAAGAAGGTGGTCAAGGGAACTAAGGCGGAGTAAGGTATCCACCAAGATGAGGTGTCTAGATACAGTAAGGCACCTGTTATGATAGATATATCGGATACGGTAAGATGAAGTAGATCCAGTAAGTTAAAGAAGACCCAGCTTGTTCTAAAGTAGACCCTTCTTTGTCTTCAGTAAGACAAAGAAGGTAGATGTCAGATAGTAGGTGGATGAAAACAAGACTGAGTACGGCCCAATGACATCCCTCGAAACTTTAAACAATCATCATTGTGTTTTGCTCGGATATTTTCTTAAGCCCATGGGTTCATTATAATCCAAACGAGTGGTGAAATCGACGTAGTGTTTAGGAAATGTGTTGTAATATTTGGTACGTGTCATCATGGAAATGCCTACTCCTCACTGGCATGTACTTTTCGCTTATGCAGTATCATACGCAGTTACTTCGAACTGTTTTGGTAACCCACATATAAGTACACTTTACTTCTTTAGGAAAGGCGCGTGAAATTCCAGTAAAGTCATATTTGTTTAGTCTTTGGTCAGCATATATAAATGCATGTATCTACATGTATCTACTTAAAATTTGTCCATCTCCTCGTAACCCTGTCCTTACTTCCCGCCCGCACCATGAGAGACGAGGCAGCCTTGAGCCCTTGACACAGACAGAGAGCCTTGAGACGGTTCAAAAACCTTTCTTCTCAGTCAAGCACTACTGCTAGCCTTCTCTGAACTGGGAAAAATTTGACTGTCATTGCGAGGCCCCGCCCGCCCGCTGGTGCAGCTTGTTGCGCGGACTCGGGGCGCTTGCGCCGGCCAGGCCGAGCCGATTCGCCGCGGGTCAGAGAGCCAGCGGCCGCGGCCGCGACCGCGGTGAGAGGCACCACACCACCCTGTCACGTAAAGGATGAGAGTCGCGATCGCGGGCGACATGCAATTTCGGCCGGGGCCCGCTCCCCTGGGGTGGCCATGGCTGCGGCACACGTCCAATCTTGCCGGGTCGGTGCGCGCAGGGCCCCGGGGGCTGGTCGGGCCCGGCCGCCGAGCAGTAAAGGTGAGGGGACCGCGGGCCCTCTGGGACAGCGGGCCGATGGCGCCGGTCGCACGGAAAATAGCCGCCTCCCCGCCGCGCTTGGATGCGTAAGCACCGCAGGCGAGCTGGGCGTCCCGGCCGGCGCTGAAAAACGCTCTTTGAAAATCGCTCTCCAAGCCAGGCGCTTTAAAGATGGCTGTTTTCCGAAGCGCATTGAGGAGATGGGCCGTTTCTCCGCCGGGAGCACTCCAGATAGCTGTTTTATGTGGGAGATAGTGCCATCGTTGCAGGAGATACCAGCTATTCGCATTCGAAGCAACTGCTGCTGGCTGACAAGTTTCGCTTTTACGATTTAATTCGATCGCAATTACCATGCGGAAGAGGTCTAAATAGCATGCTGTGGGCCAGCGGATAGGTTCGATATGCTTTTAGTGGATATTTCTGCTGTCGTTACGGACTTTTTGCGGCTTGCCCAATGGCCGTCGTAACACGAGCGCAATCGTCACCAGCTGTTTCGATCATAAATCACGTGATCGAAAAAGAAGAAGAGGACTGAGTAAGTGTAAGTCCCTTCCGGCCATTCCGCTCCTCGCAGACAACGAAAACCAGGCGATGGTCTCAGTGAATTTGGCCGACGATCCCCCGAGCTTCAGCTCGCAGTTACACGGACTCACATCTGAAAGCCTTGTGAATATTCAGCTTGTTTAAATTATGTGCTGTCCGTCAACCATGAACTGGCCACTGGCAGTGCCCACATCCATCTTCACGTGGCGTAGAGAACCCTTCTGTAACACCCAGACAAGCAACGGAATTTTTGGAAGCTGGTCAGCTGGTAGCAAAATAAAACCAAGGCTGACGTTGCGGTGGAGCGGCAGCTAATGTTCAGGCAGACCACTGCCGACAGTCTCGCAGAACCAAAGTTCTCAGCTCGTTAAGTCGCAGTTAGACACTAGACAGTCCGGTGCAGCTAGAAACCAGGCATGACCAGACCTAACAGCCCCGCCAAACACATTTAAAATGCCCATAGTACTGCAGCTCACGGCTTCGATGAACAACAGCTGACTTGTTTGTGGGAACGGCCATCACCCCACAGAAGCACCGCCGACAATGCGTCGGAGCCGGCGCCGTCAGTCCCACTGACCAGCAGCTAATGACCCCGGCGGCCGACGGCGAGTGGCCCCGAAGGCCCTCCCGCCGCTCGACGTCCTCGAATCCGTCCAACTTCTCGACAGCGGCGGCAGAGCACCCCGCTGGCCCACTGATCCGACGGATTTTGTGAAGTCGGCCCGGAGCTGGCCGCCGCCCCGGAGGCGGCCACGTCCGGTCCGGCCGCGTGGAGCCTCCCCGCCCCATCCCCGCCTCCTGCAGCACACAGCGCCGCCGCCACGCGATCCCGCGCCCCAATAAAGGGTCATCAGAGAGCCGGCCGGCTTCAGATGTGATCTGCCGAGGGCGCGCCGGCGGCCGACAGCCGGCGAGCGTCGGCCGGCGCCGGACGGAGGCGGCCGGCCGCGGCACGTGACGGCCCGGACGGCGCCGGCCGGTCTCGGCTCGCGGCCGCCGAGCGGCGTCGCTTCCGGGTCGGAAGTTTGTGGCATCCGTCCCAGCGACCCGGGCCCGGCTTGAATAGGGTAAACACGCGAGCGCCGCCGGCGAGCCGTCGGCCCTGCAGCCGCGGCGGGCGATACATTTTTCACGGCAACTCGGGAGAAGCACGCGGCGCAGTCCCGCTGCGATACTGACTTCAGAGACAGACAAGGTGAAACTTTTGCTTTGGTCAGTGTTGCACAATGAACATTCAAAGCGATTTCCACAAACTGGGAATTTTATGTAAATACATGCTAGATGAATATCTGTTGCCGGGCTGAGAAAAAACAGTGATAAGGAAATATGCGAAACAGTACAACGTAAAACATTCCTTGGCGTCTCTCAGGCCATCAGTGTCTCATGGAAATCATACATTTCAGGCTGAAAGCATCCCTTTGGTGTTACAGGCTCGACTGTGAGTGCATGATAGTATGCAAAGATAATTATTCATACACCGCTATGGCAACAGCCTCAGACCATCTCAAAAGATGGGCACACCCTGCAGTATCGCCAAGCTCAGTTTTGAAAACATTCCAAAGCTGCGATGCTGTTTCAGATGAGATTTCTCCACGGCATTTCTATAGCTCAACCACGTCTTAGTACCCTCCTTCATGCAGCTAGGAATTATTATGTAGTAATTCCGTGTTGTCAGCAGAATCTAGCACTGAACTGAGCTTTAGTGCATAGTGACGTTGAAGTGAAGCAAGAGATTTGCAGCATTTTGCTGTAAATCTGCTGCTGCATTATGCTGCACTATTGCTGCAACGCTGCATAATTTTCTTTAAAAATCAGATACATATTAATACAACCATCTAACTAGCGAATGCGTTTGGCAGGCATACACACTTAGATGTACGTCATCCCAGCATTAGCCTGTACACACACGCTTATCTGTGTGCCATCCCAGCATTAGCCGGTACATACACGCTCATCTGTATGTCATCCCAGCATTAACCGGTACATACACGCTTATTTGCATGTCATCCCACCATTAGCCTGTACATACAAGCTTATCTGTACGTCATCCCAGCATTAGCCTATACATCGAATTCCGATCGGATCAGCAAGACGTAAATGATAGTGTAATGTCATATTAAATGTAGTTTAATAGAAATATCCTATTTGCTAGGGGTATCGTGAGCTTCAAATCATGGATAACAACATTTCACAATGTTTTCATATGACACTAAGCCCCTCGAGCCCGAGGCTTTTCTCGATCATTGCTGGGGCTGTGTGGATTCAGCCTTAGCGCCAAGGTGATCAAGAAGTTTTAAGGAGACTTAGACAGATATTTATGGCATGATGGATACTGGGCTTAGCCATCGGAATGATTCAAATTGAGTTCTGGACACATTGCACGCGCGCTGCTTGGGCCACTCTCTGGCAAGAAAATAAAGGAATATAAAAAGACGAAACAAAAGACCTTTTCCCAGAGCATTTTGATATGACGGAAATTTAGACGGTGACGGAGAGTTTACAATTTGCTAACTGCAATTTTCATAGTGGGATGGGGAGCGCGGCTTCAGCTATAATCTGCAGACTCGGTACTAATAAGCGGGATAACTGAATTTATTAACGTAGAACAACAGAACACTAAACAACACTTGGCGTGCAAAAATATCTGGTGAGAGAAGTAAAGAAGAGGAAGCAGAGAGAGAGAGAAAGATAGAGACAGAGGGAGGGAGAGAGAGAGAGGAAGGAGAGAGAGAGAGCGAGGGAGAGGGAGAGGGAGAGAAAGGGATAAGGAGAGAGAGGGAGGAGAGATAGAGAAAGACAGAGACAGACAGAGGGAAGAAAGAGGGAGAGAGAGGGGCAGGGAAAGAGAAAAAGAGAGGAGAGAGAAAGGAAAAGAGAGAGAGGGAGGGAGAGAGAGAGAGACAGAGAGAGGAGAGGAGACAGAGAGGGAAGGGAGAGGAAGAAAGAGGGAGGAAGGTGAAGAGGGAGAGGATGGAGGGAGAGAGAGAAGAAAGGGGAGAGAGGGAGGGAGGAGATGTTATCGAGACAATGAGCGAGAGAGAGGAGAGAGAGAAAAGACGAGGGAGAGAGGGAGGCGGAAGAGGGAGAGGGACGAGACAATAGAGAAGGATGGGAGAGGGAGAGATGGAGATAGATGGGAGAGGGCTAGAGAGAGATGAGAAGCGAGAAGGGAGAGAGAAAGGGAGGAGGAGATGAGAGAAAGAGGGGTCGAGATTGAGGGAGATAGAAGGGAGCAGTGAGAGAGGAGAGAGGGGGGGGAGGAGGTAGAGAGAAGAGAGGGGGGGAGAAAGAAAGAGGGACTGAGGAAAGGTAGCAAGAGAGGAAGGAGGAGAGAGAGAGAGGGAGAGAGGAGGGAGAGGAGACGGAGAGAGAGGGGGAAGGAGACGAGAGAGAAAGAAGAGAGAGAGATGGAGAGAGAGGGAGAGAGAGGGAGAAAGGGAGGGAGGGAGAGAGGGATGGAGAGAAAGTGGAGGGGAGAGGGATACGGAGAGGAGAGAGAGAGGGAGGGAGAGAAAGGGAGAGAGAGAGAGGGAGAGTGAGAGAAAGGGAGAGGGAGAAGGATACGGAGAGAGAGAGAGAGAGGGAGAGAGAAAGGGAGAGAGAGAGAGGGAGAGAGAAAGGGAGAGAGAGAGAGGGAGAGAGAAAAATAGGGAGGGAGACAGGGAGGTAGGGAGAGAGGCAGGAATAAAGAGGGAGAGAGGGAGACGAAGGGAGAGAGAGGGAGGGATGGAGAGGGATGGAGGGACAGAGGGTGTCGTGGCCCGGACAGAAAGAGCGCCAGTCATATGATAAGGTAAGGGGAAGAGGCAACCGCTGCCAGTGGTAAAGTTAGGTATACGGTCCTTTGACACCGTAAACCCCCACTCCAAGCGCCGGTGAGCCGTGGGGCCCTTTGGCGGTGATAGCTGCACGTACCGGTGGGCGAGAGGCCGCTCTGGGAGCGTGGGGTGAGTCCACGCAGTGCCGGGTGCGGCAGCAGGCCCGGCACGCCTACCGGAAGCACCAGACTTCCGGTGCGGCCGGCCGGCAGCGGCGGGCTGCCACTACTGGTGCTGCCCTCAGTGTCGGCGCCGCCCTCGTTGAGGAGCTGCATCTCGCGCATCTGCTCCTGGCGGATCTCGTCGTTGTAGTCCTGGAACGCAACGGAAGCGGGTTACCGTGGCAGACGTCGCTCAGGAGACTCTGATTGAGCGCACTCACTGCAGGCATGGTGAAACACTCGGATGTTGTTCAGAAGGCGACACTTCTGTCCAGCACGCTCTCAGCATCAGTTCGATATATTGCTGTTGAAGATGATCTTCTGCAGTCCAGGCTATAAGCTGCGCCATCCTCTAAACCGCGACGCATTCTGGAGGTTTGCACACAGGCTGCAGCTTATCGCGGTCACCAGTAACGTGCTCTGGAGATTCGCTGTTTCCAGTAGACCTTCATCTCTCCGTCCGTCCGGCAGTCCTGGCCGCCAGTCACGCTCCCTGTGACACCAGTCAGTTCCGTGGCCGGCATCAGTCACAGGCCACGGCCCTGTCGCCGCGACGCTCGCCGGAGAAAGGTGCGACGATCGCCAGCGTCCTTGTCGACCGTGACTCGTCGTTACGGCACGCCGACTCAGCACTTTCAGCTTCGACTCGGTACAAAGGGTGGCCGGCGATCTCGTGCGGTGCTCTCCTCTCAGGGACTCAACAGTGGCCCGCTGGTTTCTCCGTTGGCAGCCGGCGGCAGTATTCTGTGTGTCGTAACTGTTGTCAGATGGCGGACTGTTTGCCTTCGGCGCGGTGGCTGTGAACGACTCATCCCGGCACAACGCATGGACAATCCGTGGATGCGAGCGTCGAGCCAGGTACCCATATTGGCTGGACAGGTCACGGGCTGCCCGGATGGCCCGGTTTTCCACGCTGCGCCTTTGCGCTTCCTTTCTTCAGGCGCCATTCCGCCGCTGCCGCCTGTTGAGATCGCTCGCTCGCGGTCGACTAATATTCATCCTGCAGTGCAACGGGCCGGGGCGCTTCTGGCTCCTTCAGAGCAGCCGATAATTCTGTCACCCGAAGGTAAAACCCCATATGTTAATTTTGACCGTTTTGAGTTTTTTTTTGTGTCGTCTCATTCGTCTACTCATGCTGGATTTGTGTACTAAAACCACCAGTTCAAACTTACACAA
The DNA here is from genome assembly GCF_011947565.3 of Pollicipes pollicipes. Lineage (NCBI taxonomy): Eukaryota > Metazoa > Arthropoda > Thecostraca > Pollicipedomorpha > Pollicipedidae > Pollicipes > Pollicipes pollicipes. The sequence goes on from NW_023596818.1 coordinate 35,716,414, forward strand.
GCTTCCAGCCCTTTCTTTTAGCTAAGGGCTTGTGCAAATGTCAACTTTAGTCTGAAATTAGCACGAGAAGACAAATAAGATGGCTGCGTCCACCTCTACATAAGAAGCAATGGACGCTCTAATCGGACACTTTAGGAGATTTAAAGTCATCGCGAGCGGACAAGGCAGGCCATGGATAACCCTCACTAGGTGTTTTAAAGTATTCCAAATGACTTGCAAAGGTGATTTTTGTATTCGGAGTGTCTGCTAAGCATAACTTGTTGCGTGTACCCTGAACTCGCCAACCGAGACGCACCGCCAGGTCCAACCGATGATTTTGCCTGCCCCGTTTTGGCTTGACAGTAGGACGGAATCTTTACGTGCTGCACAATGCGACGGCGCGGCCGCCCTTGCCCTGGATTGACACTCGTTGGCCCCTTGCCAGCTGACCTTTCCATTTCAGTCGGGCCAAACAATGCGCCCGCTCTGCGATTCGTTCCCATTTCTGCTGGATTACGAGTCCAGCATATTTCCCTACACCACGGTGGCACCAAAAGATCACAAAAACGGCTGATTTGATAGCGATATGCTGATACGAAATATACAATGATGATCATGGGATAAGGCTGGTGATCAGCATGCCCGCACACGTGTGTGGAACACAGCAATACACCATGACTTGAGCGACGGTGGAGTCTCTTTGTATCAAGACACGGACGTACTGCATGAGGAAAATACACCATGGCTTGAGCGACGGTGGAGTCTCTTTGTATCAAGACACGGACGTACTGCATGAGGAAAATACACCATGGCTTGAGCGACGGTGGAGTCTCTTTGTATCGAGACACGGACGTACTGCATGAGGAAAATACACCATGGCTTGAGCGACGGTGGAGTCTCTTTGTATCAAGACACGGACGTACTGCATGAGGAAACCAGACACAGAAGGTGTCATGAACGGCCGTATGGGCGCAGCGCGTGGATGAGTAGAAACGCACGTATGAGTGATGAGAAGTGCAAGTAAATGTCAAAGACATAAGTGTATCGACATGGGGGAGCGAAGACACACTCAGCTGGATATCGGGGGGAAGCAAACCGCACAAGCTTGCGATGAACGTAAGCACACAGATATGAGACGATCAGAATTGCACAAGCTTCAGGGGGTGGGGGACAGGTCACGGGCAGTCGTACCGATTGGTGCGCCATGATCGGTCAGCCGCTCGCGGCTACGTACCGGCACCAGGAAGCGTCGCACCTCCGTCAGAGCGTAGGCCATGCGCGCGTACGCCTCGGCCGGTGGCGCGAAGGCTGTCACCTCCTACATGTAGGTCCTCCGAGAGATGCGAGAACTTGGGGTCTCCAGCTGCCCTCAGCTCCTCCTCCTGCGCACGGGGCCGGGCGGTCAGTGTGGACGGGATGATGGGCTCTCGTGCTACCGACCAAAGCACCGGGCGGGAGCGCAACTGTTTGGGAGCGCAACAAATGCTAGGCTTAGATAAGTGGAGTAAAAGCTGCATACATTACTCTAGCAATACAATGGCACTTCATATTCCTGATATCAGTTCTTGCCTCGCCACATAGCCACGTTGCAGGAAACGTCATGTGCGACATCGAATCAAGAATTATCATATTCTCATACTTACTTTATTTTTGGTTCTATGATTTCAGTCTGCTTTGTGTGCAACGAGAGCATCAGCACATTGCAGGGCACATCGATTATAGTGCATCATTATCCAACAGAATATAACAAACTGTAAAGTAGCTAAGCAATTGAGGCTTGTATATAAATCTGGACGTTCGTCCAGACAAAGCATTTAACCCTGTGTTCAGTTCTATCTGTTTTCGTGGGGGACGAGCTGATACAGACCATGACAAAATGCAAGGGACCTCCATCAGTTTCATCCATGAGATAGTTTACTTTCATATTGCCCATGTCACATCCAGTATACTTTCCCCGAGTATACTCTATCCATCCAGTAGACTTTTACTTTTCACTTAGATCATAAATGCAAGCTTCGATAACGGGATGTCGGTGTGGGCATTCCACCTGGGGGTAGCGTGTGACATCGCTTATTGTGTAAATCAGGATTTCCGCGCGCTGGGGGAAGCAGAGGTTCATTTCACGCGCATGTGCTGCTTTTCTTAATTACAGGGATATCAAACGCACAAAATATCACAAATGCCAATCCAAACATGGATTTTCGAATGACCTTTGCTCATGTTGGCAACGCCTGCTCCTCACAGACGCAACTAAAACCAGTCTACCACTTTGGCTCAAAATTATGCAAAGCATATGCCACATAGGCATAATTTGTTGACTGCTTGCCTCACCGCAATATGTCAAGTATTTCGTGAGGACCGCACGGCCGAATGGCTGCAGCCCCAGCACCGGCACAGGTCACCATCCGACTCAGCAGCCCTCCATTAATATGCACCCACCGTCCTCAATCTAGAGCCCGTCTCCAATTTTTCCGGACAAACCGTCGTCAAAAGCAGATACATTTTCCATCCGACGTATTTCAAAGGCACAATCATGCGTCGCTCGTGAATTGTCGTCCGTCGAATAAATTCGGTTCTGGAATTATGTCTGGCCGACCGAGATGGTCGCATTTCAGCTGCGCGCGGCAGCGTAGCGGTGAGATGACGTAAGCGTCTCGTGCAATCTCATTCGAGGCCGTGGGTGCATGCAGCGACTGGCGACACATCGCTACGGAGGCGATACCAGGTTTACCGAGATAAACACCCGTTCGGGCTAAATCTGGGAAAGATGCCGTTTTTGTAGTAATGGCGAGCAGAGATAGTGTGTATTCTAAATAGTATGCAAACCCGTAACAAAACGTAGTGGTTGGACGTTTTGACGTGGTCGTCACGTTCAACAGACAAACCATTTGACACATCCCACCACCGCAATAGCGTTAGGCAAAGCCCGTGCATACGGGGTGCCAAATGTTACGCAAGCAACATTTGTTGGCTGCTTTTGAACCCTTGTTAACATTTTATTTGTCTGAGGCGTTTCATCAACTCGGCGAAGATGCAAACAAGCGCCATCATTGACGAAGCAAAATGGGTTGAATGTCAAAAGGTAGAAGTTTCTATGCTTTTGCCAAAAAGCTGTAACTATCCATCGGCTAGAACCTATTGTCCTACTCTTCGCTGAAAACAAATGTTCCAACATGTGAGGCCTTCGAGGCCGGATCATTTTCAAGCGACAAGCCAGCAAGCAGTGCGCTTTCCAGTTGGGGGGGGGGGGGGGGGGGTACGGCGTCAGCCCTTAGCAGATGGGAGTGAGCCATCAGTGCCAATAATGCCTCGCGGTCGTCAGGCCTGCTGTACCACAGCCGTCCGGCCACGGACTGTCGGTGAGACCGCAACCAAACACGTCCCATGTGTCAAGAGATGGTGTCAGACTTGATGTTGGTGTCGCGGAGGGGGCGCGGGCACGAATAGCGACGCCAGAGCATGGTTCATGTAGAAAAGACCCCTGCCGTTCGTTTCCCCTGTCATGGCAGACAGGGAGGAAATGTGGCTTGGAAATTTTTATGGAGGACTGGTGTTGTGCGTGGTCTGAAGTCCCTGACGGAACAAATTATGCATGTATCTTGCACTTTTTCTCGTATCGACCGACTTCGTATTAAAACCGCTTCCTTGTGCCACCTCTCGGATGGGATCGTCTCGATAGCCACACGGCGCGTAAGGCGTGGCGGCTATTTATATATGTGCCGATGCTCTTGCACAGGTTTTGTCTGCAAGTACATGTCCCTGTTTATGCCTCGCCATTGCACCCAAGTTTGCCCTTCCTGACCGAAAATTATTGCATTGTAGGTGGGGTCAGATTGGTCGAACATCCCAGCACCTGAGCTACGACGCAACAGAAAACCGTCTTACGGTTCGGCGGGGCGTGTGCGGTGTTGTGTGGCGTGTGCGGCGACGTCACCTCACCCCGGGGGACGGCGCTGAGCCGCCACGGTCGATCCTGACACGTGCCGGGTTGGGGGCTCCGTTTAAATAGCGGGGTTAGGTCTAGACTGCGGCGTGCGACGCCGCGGCCGAGGCTCACGTGACGCGACCGAACTCGGGCCCAGTTTTGGGGAGGGGGCCGAGCACAAGCTTCCAGCGAATCACCGACGTCGTCTGACTGAGACGACGCTGCCTATTGCAGGTGGGTCATAGCTAGATTCGTGGGACTCTGGTACACTTACTTGCGTTACTTGATTTCGATCATCGACCACTGAACAGCTTCGCTTCACTTCACTTTCCCTACTTGGCGTAGGGAAAGTTAGGAACTAGAGCACGCCTTATCCGCTGAACCGACAGCACTGGCTTGTCGACGGTATTGGGCCACACTGACCTCGTCTCTGACAAATCATTTTTGACCATCGAATACTTGCAAAATAGCAACCGTACGCTTCTGGGACAAAACAGTATGAAAACAGAGCCTTGTGCGTATCTCTGGCATAACAGCTCAGTTCGTGTAAGATTCAACAGAAGCGGAAAAGTTAAAAAGTTCCTTCCAAAACTGATGACAGAAGGCATGAGGGTGTTTTAAGAGTAGCGCGCCAGAGATCACATGAGTGCGATGTCCGCGATCAGCAGCCGCGCACACATCAAGGGGATTGGTGAGGCGAGGTGGAGCAGCTGGACAGAAGAAGGCCAATGCGGTTTGACCTTCATTTTTCGTCGTCACGTGCATCAACGAAGCACAGCATCATCACCAGGCTGTCATGAAGCCTGACAAAAAAACGAATAAAGGAACGTCTTTTGCGTTCGCCCCCAGTGTTAAATCCAAAACGTACAGCCTCTTGAGTCATATCATATGTATATCAAGTGGAGTGTTGCTTCTCGCCATGTTGCGTAGTGCATCTAACATTTAGTGCGGTTCCAGTCGACGCAGTCGCATAGCATGTCGGTTCTAAGATGCATTTGGTACACAGGGGGATCAGCTTCATTTGCGCGGGTTTGAGTGATAATGTAGTTATGTGTATGTGTATGTGGTTATTGCTGACGGTGAAATGGGAATATTCTCTAACGCGACATGCATGATCGTACCTTCCTACTTTCCAAGAAATATGGTGCCCGTTGTGGAGCTCGACGCTGGCAGCATGATGCACATGTTGCAGGTCACGTGGTGTATGTGAATTGCCCCGGGGTGTTTCGATTTGAGGGGCGTGTCAGCAGGTGGATGTCAATTCCACCTCTGCACAGTATGAGTCATTGTTTCGCATGGTGCATTTTTAAGCGGGTAAAAAAATGTAGCATGGTTCCTGCTCCTTAAATGACATAACGAAACATAAACATCCATCTGCCGGGTTTGGCGCAAATAGACAGAAGTGACTGGCTTAACGATGATATATGCTGATGATAAGCGTTATAGTATATAGGCAACGCTGCCGGCCCTGTCTTACACGGCTGCTTGTCTTACCTTTTGCTTGTCGCGCATAGAGCCGCGGCCCAGAATGGCCATCTTCGTCATGGTTTCCTCCTGAAGTCGCTTGAGAGAGTTTCCCTTGGGGCCGAGAAGTTTGCCCACAAAATTGAACTGAAATAGACGCAGATTGTAAGAGAAGTAAATCTAAATAATGGCAGCGAAGTTCCGAACTTCAGCGCTACGGAAGGAGAGGCGGACAGCGTGACGGAAAAACAAAAGTTTAAGCAGAGCATTTCACTATCACTTGGCTTGTTTGACGACCGCTAATGACCGTGCTTGGAAACTTCGGACTGTGACCCTCATTCTAGCAGGATCAAAACACCACCCGAATGTGTGAACTTTTGATTACTACTGCTCCTTTGAATATATCTGGAACCAAAAACATACGTTTACGTCTTAGCAATCCTAAGATGCTCCGTTTGGAGATGCAAATATTTGTTTCGAAGGATATCACTGTGACCCAGATGATCACAGAGTTAAGCGTGGTGCGTGTGACCTTGTTGCATGGGCCACGACACCACAACGCGTGTGTGATCGTGTCGTATGTACCACGACACCACACATCGAATCAAACGTCCGTATCTCAGTATTTGCCTGTCATTGCTCACTCCTGAATAAAACTTCGCATCGCATGTGTCAAGTCTAAAGGACGTGTGACGTTTTAGCATCTTGTTCGAGATATTGAATAAGGTCACCGCGCAATCACTCATCGAAGCCAGCCGGCACCGTGACTGAAATTGCGAGCAGCCCTTTTTGCAATGGTCCGACTGCGGTGAACATTTATTCAGATGCTACAACACCTCAAATAGCACGCCGTCGTTGTCACAGCATCCTGATATACGACGCATGAATGGGTGGCCATCAGGATCTCATACCCGACTTATGAGAACAAATAACACAGGGCAAGCCCAGATTGTGTTTTCATGTCGAAATATTTGGATTTTTTATTTGGCGTGAAGAGTATGTGTGGTCCTAATGTAGGCCTGCTTTCAGATATATAGTCTGCTCTTCTTGATAGCCTTCTCTTCTTAATGTCAATGAACAGAACCGGCCTGAATTTCTCCCTCTTGGTAACTTCGACTGCGTCTTCGATCTCAGTCAGAAGCGGTGGACACTCCACGTGTTGATAGGTGCGCTTACGTCTTGGCTGGGATATTTATCGCCCTGGCACAGGTCCCAGAGCGAAGGGAATCATTTATCGCGACTGAGAGTGATGACGGACCGCCAAGTCTGGACCCAGAACCACCGGTCCCTTCACCCCCGAAAACTGGCCAGCAATAGCACAGCAAAGTGTGTGTCACTACAGATGGCTAGCACACAATTACGCTTATGGCATCGATCTCACCCAACATTATGCACAAAGTAACAGCGATGGGCACGCGCCAGCAATGAATACTTCCTATTCCGCCCTCAGAACAAACTGTAGGAAATGAGAGCATCAGCGCGCTTGCTCGCGCCGGCGCTACCACTTGCCTTGGGGTGCTCTTTGACCGGTACCACCACCCTGCTGCTGATTCGCAAGGACTTCTCCTTCGTGACATCGACCATTTTTCTGTCGTCGCGCCAGATCCGTCCCGTTTGGAAGCGCTCAATCTCTGCGAACAGAATCAGAACAATAAGGTTATCTTTGTCGGATTCCAATCACATCGAATGTGACGTCAATTGGGAGGCGCTCGTCGGGCCCATGCGATCGATCCTCACAACCATTCTGGGGACGGTCGGCCGGAGCGAACCGGCGCCGTCTCCGGTTCCGGCCGCAGCCGCGCCGTCTCGCTGAGGCAAGGGACCGCTGACGTCACCTCCAAACGGCCGGCTCCGGGAGATTACGAGCGCGTCGCGTGACAGCGAGCGAGCAAGACACTTCCCACGCAAATCATGCTGTGACCCAATCCGGCAGATCGCCGTCATTCACCTGGCACGCCAGTTATCGCTCGGCGCATTCCGACTCTCAGCGAGCCAAGGGGTACGCCCGTTCGAGTGAGATGGCGGACGTTCCGCGGGAGCACAGCACCGACGTCAGGCGGTCGCAGATCGGCTCGACCAGGCTCGGCCCGGGGCCGGGCGGCGGACGGCGGCGGCGTCGATCGGCCGCCGCGGGGATTCCGCCGGCGCGCCGACGGCGGCCGATCGGTGGGATCGGCTCCGATTCGATTGGCGGTGCCAGCCGGCGCCTATCGCGGTGCCATTAGCCGCACAATTACCGCCGCCGCGTATTGTCGGAGAACGGACGAATCATCGCCGGCGGCGCAACGCTAACGGGCGCGGGTCACGACACGGCCGCGCGCTGCCGTCATTACGGCGCGGCCGCGAGGCGACCGGCCGGTACCGCGCCCCCGGCGACCGCCCCCCTCCCCCCCCCCCGCCACAGCCGTCCGATTGACTCTCGTGTCCCGCTCTGAAGTTTGCCGCCGGTTCGGCCGACCGGCGTTTGACTCCGTTGGCTGGTCGTCCGGGACCGACGGGTTTGTGACTGGTGCTGGCACGATTTCTCAAGTTGGGCTGAAACAAATGGTGACGGTGTCTCCGCTGTCTGATGATTGTAAACGGAGCATCTTAAATCCAGTTTTCCCATGCAGCCCCAGGTGGCATGCCAACCTTCGCTGTCAATGGAGGCGGGGGGGGGGGGGGGATCCTTGTTTCTATCCCTCGACGGCGCCCCGCCAATCGGTCCCTTTAGTCACATCACGTGACACCGTGGCCCCTGAGCTGATGGCGTAGCCTCTGAGCATGACACGCCCGTCGTCAGCTGCTGAACAGCGGCTGCTGCTTCGGCGTGGCCAGCTCAGCTCCGTCAGGTGACTTAAGCGGCAGAAAAATTGGAGCCGCTTAGCTCGGCCGTCATGTTAAAAGAGCGAATGTGGACCCGGCCAGCCCACGGGACTATCCAAGGCATGCGGCGCTTCCGAGAGCTTAGGGCTGGATGTAACCGAACGAATGGTCGCGTACGCTACATTGCACCCTGTCCATGTTGTGAACGGGTTAATCTTGAATGAGCATTCTGTTTGCCGGCATGGCCGCGTCAAGCTAACCAAAGCTAATCCTGACGCATGCGTCGTTCCACATCGCCGGTCGAGCTTGGACGTGATCGGACATCATCGGAAAATCGGAAGGCTGAGGATAACTGGCACATAAAATGCGAGGTAATCGACCAATGTCCTCATTAGTATTCACTTTGCGTTGCTGTTCTACAGGTGTGCGGTTTCTGTCACCATCGTGTGTCATGCTAGTGATGTTCAGGTTATTTGTCTGTTTGAATTGCCGGCAATGCCGAATTACGACATTGCCGGTATTCCAGCTTTCACCTTATCGGGTGGTCACCAAATATGCACGTCATTGTGAGTGCCACTTGAGTTTTAGAGGTGCTGAGGCCATATGGCGTCGCCTGCCTTCCACCTCGGCAGAATGGCCGGTCAAATTGGTACGCCAAACGTCTCGTTAAATGACTTGCCTTGAATATGAGTCTGCCATCTTCTGATGGGTCTGCTACGAAACATATGACAGCAGCAAACCGCTGGGAAGGTGAGGACCCTTACTGACGTTATCGTCTGCCCTCTAAATTGCCTTGCTGTTTTGTCGTGGCCAAAGCTTTTCATAAATGTAAATTGTGTGGCAATCGAAGAATCGTCTTAGTCCTGAGAATACTAATGAACCTCATCTTGATCTAAGATCGGTTTTTCAGCAACTACCAAACCTCTCTAATTAACCCGTGGGCTGGGTTCCACGGCCACGCATACAGCACTCGTCCACCATTACTTAACTCCTAAGGACCAATTCATTCAAAATTATGCATAACTTGACAGCTTTAAAACGCGCTAAAAGTGACTCCCAACTCACAAAATGTTGCATAACACGAACCATCGCCTCCCTCCACCCAGCCCACTGCCCGTAGGTGCCGCGTCACACCGCACCGAGTGGTGACGGTTTCCACGGCCGGCTGCAGCGGCCGAGTTTGCGCGGCTGACGTGACTTCCAACGGCCTGGAATGGGAGGCTCGCCCCCTCGAGCAGACATTTCCCAGTCACGTGACGGTCGCGGCCCGCAAAATGGCTCAATGCAGCCAGCCAACCGCGATCACACGCTGGCTTCCGTGACTGTGGGGGCAAAACCATCCGCTTGTGATAGCTCGCGCGTGCTTCGCGCCTTTCGCGGCAGAGGGGGACGCCCTCTGACCGGCTCTGAGCAGAGGGCATTCAACAGTCTGCGAACCAGATCGCTCTTGACATGGCCAGGTCGCACCCTTCCATGCTAAGCCAACTGGTCCGATGTTTCTGGGGACTAAACCGCCCGTGACCAGCCCGGTCCTGCGTGTTCCTGCAGATTAGCCGCTGGACTCCAGTCCGGCACCACCTCCTCGGAGATCACGGCACACCCAATGGTGGATCAGTTTGACCCCTCTGCCACAGTTATGAGAAACGCAAGCACCTGGGCCTTGCCATTCGGCGATTCAAATACAGAATTGTCCATGTGTTCACATTTTGTTCAGTTGATGGACTTTGCGGCGCGGAATGACTCGCGCATTTACTTTACCGTTCAATCACCGAACTTTTCGTTAGGAATCATCAGGTAGCCTCTTATTGACTTAGTGTGTAGCCCATGGTGTCCAACTTAATATCCAAAGCACAGATAAGCGACTGTTCCGCCGTGTTTTTTTTTTTTGCTTGCATCCAATTCAGCATACTTCGAAATAGGATATTGCATTGTCCATGCCATATCCTATTTCAAAGTATGATCATTGCGGAATAGCCAGACCATTAGCCAACATTTCATCTGAATTAGACGCTGATAAGCTCATAGGTCTTTGAACAGATCAACATGCCAGGCTCCTCTAAGGTGACTTAACATATTGTTTGTATTCATATGCCATGGACAAATCAATCCAACATTAAACACTGATGTATTTTGCTGTATGTCACCTCTTTTCCCAGCCGTAAATCATGTGTGTGACAGAGCACCAGTTTGGTCGACAGTATCGGTGAGACACGCTGTGCGACATGGGGCGAATGATCCCATGACACATGTGAGAGTTATCCGTTGCTATCATGTATACGCTGCCCAAAAACAAAGTCAACGGACAGCTTCGACAACTGATGCAGGTGCTAATTCGCGAATACCACAGTTTAACCGAATAATTTCAAAGTGACGGTCACGGTTCTGGTCAGGGTGCCCAATTCTAGAAGATAAAATTGGTGGAGTTGCAATGAGCCACGGTTTTGACAAATGTGACCAAGGTACAGCAAAGACCGCAGGTAGGTTGGAGGTATATTGGTCAGAACAAACGGGTCTAAACAGCTGTGCAGTTTTTTCATTTCAGATCGGTGCCAGAAAAGGCGAACTGTCCGCTTCCTGGTCGATTGCTGGCGCAGCTCTCAGTGGGACAGCTTTCCGTTCCGCTTACGAATTGCAATCGGTTCATTCACGCACGCTGTGAAGTTGGTTTCACATTTCATTTCCTTTGGTTGTTGAGACCTGATGTTAATCCTGAAAAAGCGCCCCAAGGCGGGCGACTCCATTGTTGCACGCGTGTGCGTACGACCATCTGCACACATCAACCAAAGCTTTTGCCAACGCCATTTCCGCTTTCTCCTCCGATAGAATCTGCTAATTTCATATCGCTGCAACGCTGCGGCGTCGAGATCTGAGCCCAATTTCGAGTATGTTTCTGATGCCTTTCGCAAGGTATTTCATGTTGATCAAACACGATAGGTCGAGTTGTGGTGAAGTTGCAATATTGTAGGGAAATCCCGCCTAATCAAAACATTTGCATGTCAGTGCTTGATAATGCATGCAGCACTACTCACATATAACTGACCTTCATGTTGCGGAGAACTACACGGACCTGCCATCAGTGGTTGTAATAATATCATATTTTGGAAAGTGCGACAGCTGGGCCGGGCGGAGCCGCTAATTCGTTTTTCATAGTTCAGTTGAGACGCGTTAGGCCGGTGGCCTCCTTTGAAATGAACAATATGGAGATGCCAGTTTATACGCATGCTGGCCATCAAAAGTCCAATGCAATCAACAATTTAATGCAATTCTAGGGCATTGGTGCACGTATTTCTCCAGTGTTGCCGCTTTTGAAATGTTTTCAAGGCGCAAGTACGCTGTTTCCACCCGTTAAGCCTGCGGTGTTGTGCTACGCCGCGCTGGAGTTACCACCGTTGTACAAGGCCGAACTCCTTGTTCAGCGGTGCAGCATATCCATAACTGTGCAGGCGGCGACCCAGCTCACTTCCCGCCTGCTTGTGCTGCCCTCTGCGACCGACGAAAGGCCGCCAAAGACACTCACAGCAAGTTTAACAACGGGCGCAACAGGAGCAAGCCGTCCGATACCATTCCGAAACAGCAGATGTGGCGCTCGATAGGCCGCTTTGCTGAAAAGTGGCAACGAGAACCTTCAAAAGGTTCAAAACTTTCAGAAAGTCTGAGAGGACCTCCGAAAGCCGTTACACCACAGTTGTGTTATACATTAGACGAACCATTTGTTGAAATTACATTGAAATTAAAGCGTCCGCTAAGCAAACTTTACTAGCTGCGGTACTGAAGTGGTTTGAGACACGAACTAGTTCTGGCCATTTGGCCGAACGGTGCTGAGGCGTCCGTGCCGTGTCGTGCCGTGCCGTGCAATGCTGTGACGCGACCGGTCATGACGGGATCTCCTAACTGGACGAAGGGATCGGCTTTGATTCAGCTCAAACCCAGTAATTGTTATTCACATCTTGTGGTTCCGCCGTTCTAGCCATTCCAACACTGCGGGAGTGAGGGGCATGCTAACAAGACGATGCAGAGTAAATACATATGCAGTAATATGTGAGGCAGTAATACGTGAGTAATATGGTATAACCTCGTTTTACCTGGACAACAACCAGTAGGTTAAAGGCTTCGTTCCCGCCTTAAAGCACAGACAACAAATCAAGCACATCCAAATGGAGCAAAAAGTCACAGAATCTGAAGATCATTTGATAGGCATATGGAACTAGTGCCCCACAAAATGTGTCCACACAGAACATCGTGATAGTTGCTTGTACCTTTAAGGCCCGCCTACGCAATACTTTAATAGATCAGACGCTTCAAAATGTCATACATATACGCGGCTCGAGCACACAGCTTAAGTACCATTAAGGTCAGGCCATCAACAGCCTTCTCGGAAGGGCGACGAACCTTCATCGCAGCGTCGCGTCGCCAGTTCCATCGGTGCATCCCCAATTCCGAACCCGACAATAAATCGTTTACCTCGACTCCGGTGGGGCGAATAGACACGTGGTGCGAGTTGAGTGGCCGCGCTCAAAGGAAGGGCTAATGACAGAGCTCGGTCGGGACGGGGGTGTCTCTGCCGCCGCCTGTCGTGTTACGCACGCTAATGACAGGGCTCGAAGGAGTGCTTCGCCGCCATCGTCAGAGCGGAGGACAGCCGTGCTACCCCGCCGCCCCGCCCGCTGTCCGCCCGAGTTTTGGGACCCTCTGATCCATGTGACACTAAGTTTGGGCCGGCTGTGAGATCCCGGGGACACGGGGCCACCCGGGACCACCACAACACTTTATCGGTGACCGCCGGCCTCTCGGTCGGGCCCCCGACGGCGTCTCTCACTGGTTTTCAACTTATCCCCGCCCAGGCCGCCCCAGGCCGGGGCTGCGCCTGGTGCCGCTGTCCCGACTGGAGCCGATGCCGCAGTCCCCGTGACTCGGCTGGAGCTGACGCCGCAGTCCCCGTGACATGACTGGAGCCGGTGCTGCAGTCCCCGTGACTCGGCTGGAGCTGACGCCGCAGTCCCCATGACCTGACTGGAGCCGGTTGCCTGTGCTGCTGTCCCCGTGACCCGCCTGGAGCCGGTGCCGCAGTCTCCGTGACTTGCCTGGAGCCAACGCTGCATCCTCCCTGACCCGCGCCGGGTGTCTCATTGCCGGCCAGATTGGCCGCCGGCGGCGTGAATTAGAGCCGCGCCGTGAGCGATGCCGCCCATCGACGCGCCAGCGTGTCAACGCCGCCGACCTCCCGACGCCTCCGATGCATATGAATGCGCGGCCGGCGGCGGCAAGCCGCGCGCCGCGTCGGCCGCACCCGCGCCAGCCAAAAATACCGCGAGTCAACAGGCGCGGCCGGACGCGACTGCGGCGCCGCGGGCGGTGATGATCGGCTCGGGGCCGCAGGCGCGTCGAAGTCGGGGCCGGCTTCATCCGCCCCGCGCGCGCTCGCGGTCGCCGGCCTCTGCGCTTGGAGGCGGGAGCGGTTAACAGAGCGGGATCTTCGCGTGGCTCGGTGCGAGTTAAATGCGACGAAGCGCGTCGCAGCGAAGTGGGACGCCGTTGGATGTTTAGCGGAGGTGCGGAGAAGCCGGCTGTCATGGCCCACCGCCTCATGGTCGCCGCAGAGGCCGCGGCGGCAGCACGCGGCGCCGCCTCCGGCGCCCCGCTGAAGGCGGCCAGCTTGTTTGGACTCCGGGGTGGTCCCGGATGCCACCGTCGGTCGCCGGCGCTGCGACAGCGCAGCTCGGCTTGCTGTTAACGCGCCGCGTGTTTGGACAATCTGGCGCTGTTTATTTGCCGAGCCGTGCACCTGTTTGGCAGCACAGGCCACGCTGACGCACGCTTGTCCGGCGATTAGGGGCTGCGTTCGTTTGAAGCAGCCGAGCGACCCAATGTGTAAATATTGCAGATGACAAGCGCAGGTGACATATGTTTTTTCGTCACGAGTTCAGCTAACAGTCACGCGACGGCTGATGAGTCCGTTTGGTTGTTGACCAAGCCGTTGCGTCAGACGCATGACTGTGGGACTTCCCGCGAGTCCCAATAACACGATGTTTGCCTGCAAGTTGACTTTTGGAGCCAGTCCACCAATAGTTATTTTTTCCAACTGTAGGCCAACTTATCGATTTTCTTGATGCGTGGCTTGGTACCAGTAACATATGGGTTTATTACAAATGCTGTGTTAATTAGACATCATATAATGAGGTAAGTGATGTTAACGGGTGCAGCCAGCCGATATTTTAACACAAACCCCTTCCGTGTTTGTTTGTCCATGCTTTCTGTCCATGTTTGTTAATCCGTGTTGGCTATCACAGGGTGCCTGTGATCATCCAGTTAAGCTATTACAGGCTACCCACGGTCATTCAGTTTAGCTAAACGTAACGATGGGACAAGCTTCAGCGACAAAAAAATGCCTCTCTCAGACCGTTCTTGCCAGTTTTAAACTGGCTTTCATCTGCTTGACATCCAACGCGTTAGGGTGCCCCAGGTTTTGCAAAACTTTCCCGTCATTATAACACACAGGAAGGGGCAGTGAGTGCACTAATGGTTTCCCGCACCATGGCCTGCTTTCAGTTAACTAAATATAGTAATAATTGACCAAACCAAGAGTATATAGGCACAACAGCCGAATGAAATGAGAATCAAATATTTTGATTTTTGTCAAACAAACTTCAACCGTCGCACTGGCCGGGCTCCGCGAACTGGCGGGTTGGTTGGGGCAGATGCTGCCGCTCCCTTCCCAACACATGCACATACACTGCTATCCCGGGACAGGATAGACATAAGGGGAAGAACGAAGCATTGTTAGGTGGACTATGCAATTCTGACCGGCTCTCATTTAGCTCATATCCTAATTTGAGGTCAAACCCAGGGTCATATTCGGTTATTTGACATAACTTTTTGCTTGTATATAATCAAGCCAGAGGTCACCTCTGTCATAGAGGCGGTAGTGCACGCATCTCTCGCATCTACTCATAAGCCTACCGACACTATCACCGGCTATTCCTTGTTGGGTGACGTCACACATCCCTATGACGTCACCCGATGGCGCCGAAGGTTCCACCGCCTAAGTTTAGACCAGTAAAAATTTATGAGATTCGGCACAGGACGTATGGGTAACTTCTGATATACTTGATGCCGGCGTCTTCCTAATTGGATTTGACGTCACGCACCTGGCTTTACGCCAATATTTGGCAGCCGGTTGATGGCTTCATTTGCTCCCGTTTCACAACAAACCAGCCTGGCTAATGCATTACTGATGCCCTTGCGGCGAGCTCTAAATGCTATCCACATTTCTAGGATGTGTCAGCGTCAGCGCAGAGCTTGCTAAAGTGCGGGAGGCGGTCGCCGCGCCGAGCCCATCAATCCACACACCTCGTTGCTCGCACGGCAGCAGCTTTCACCCTCCCTGACCGCCAATGGGCCCCCAGAGCACCAGCGGCCCCTCCGCCGCCCCCCCCCCCCCCCGCTCCGCGCCCGGTCGGGCCCGGAATAAACAGTTCAATAGCGCCCGGATGACGAAGCGACGTATGGACGACTGGGGTTGGTGGGTGCGCGACCGGAGGCGACGGGCGGCGGCGAGTCCGCCCGAGAGCGAGCATGGCACTCCGCGGAGCCGAGGCCAGAGGCGGAGCTCGGACGGCGGAGATGGCTGCCGCACAGGCGGCGGCAGACTCAGCTGCTGGTGGCGCCAGAACACTGACATCGGAAGACGCTCAGAGAACTGAAGTTAACTTCACAGGGGTTGCCCGGTGGGTGACGGGAAGCCTCTCTGCCTCTCGAAGTACACAAAACTTTGAACGATAGGGCATGAATGGGAGGCAAAAGGCTAGAAAGAGTGACACAAATAGAGAGAGAGAGAGAGAGAGAGAGAGAAGGAGAGAGAGAAGAGAGAGAGAGAGAGAGAGCGAGAGCGAGAATCATAGCTAGGAGCGAGAAGAGAGCTAGAGGATATAGAGATATAGAGAGAGAGAGAGAAAAGGGAGAGAGAGAGAGAGAGAGAGAGAGAGAGAGAGAAGAGAGAGAGAGAGAGAGAGAGAGAGAGAGAGAGGAGAGAGAGAGAGAGAGAGAGAGAGAGAGAGAGAGAGAGAGAGAGAGGAGAACGAATGGAGAGAGAGAAAAGAAGAACAAATGGGAGGACAAAAAGAGAATATAAAAACAGGGAAAGGAGAGTGAGAGAGATGGCTCTTTGAAATATTTCTACTCAGTTGCAATCAGCATATCTTTCATTTCAAAATATCTTTAATCAGTGTGGTAATATGGAGGCAGATGAATGTGTTGAATCCAGGACGATCGGCCAAGGCGCCATCAATTAAGAAATAGACAACCTTGCTGGAAAACGATCCAAAAGGTGTCTGTTTTGTACCAGTGCTCCTCCGGAAGCAGCGTGCCTTCAGTGTATCCCACATTGACAGCGGTCCCCAAAGAGCCTTTGAGATGCAAATTCGTGATCCAATAAAACTCGACCGAATGCATAGCAGCCGTTCCACGTCGCTTCGGGTGTCGGCCGCCAAACCCAATACAGACGTGCCACGGCGTCAGGCGAAAAAGGTGACCCCATTAGAAAACCAATGAACATGCAAACGACCCACCTCAGCGAGCCAATGGAGCGCGTGCCTCGCGCGGCCGACGAGCCTGGCAGGCTGGAGTGCCGGCAGAACGGCCTAGTGGCGCCATCTGCGCTCGCCACGGCACTGCCAGCCTAGGCTACTGGCGGATTGACAGTGTTGAATCTCTGTCCGCGACGCGCTGCGCCGACGTTCACACGGCCTCGGTCTCGCAGCTCGCCGGCTCCATCACCCGAGAGTCCCCCCTTGCCCCATCCCCAAGCGCTGACGTCTCGGTGGACCTGAGCTCTGTCGGCGCGGTGCTGCCGGCCGGCGACGCTAGCTGGAGCCTCCGGCTGGGCGTGGCTCTGCGCCTCACTCAGCGATAGCGCGTGGTCTGATCGGCCCAGCTTCAGCCATTGCCGCCGCTCCCCCCCCCCCCCCCCATCCCTTGGCCCCACGACAGCGCCGGCTTGCAACCGACGCAATGGAGCATGCAAGCGATAGGGGCGCTGACGAAGGCGGCTGGTGGCTGGTGGCTGGTGGTGGTTGAATCCATAGCCCAAAGCACGGCACGGCAGGCCAGTCACGCGGAAAGGGCGCGCTGCCCTTCTGTTGAATTAGCTTCGGCGCCTTATGCCAGATACAAATGAATGAGCACATGAGCAGCGATTATAAGTGATGCATGCCAAGCCCTGCATGGTAGCCGGAAGGTCGCAGGTTCAGGTTCAGGGGGCAGACTGTGTCAAAGTCCGCATCATTAAACAAGCTTTTCCCAGCTGCAAAGAATATTGCTGCAGCTCCGGTATAGAAAGTTAAGAAAAGCCTTGTTGATAAGCCTTTTTCAACACTTACTGGAAAAGCTAGGCGGGAAAAAACAAAAAGGCGGGCGGGACGTATACTTAAAAGCGTTTCCCAGCTCGAGTGTGAGTCCACAAAATGTGAGCCGTGGAAACTCCATCGCTCGCTGAAAATGGCAAGACGTAGTCCAGATCAATTAATTGATCAGTATTGATACAGCATTTCATGAGATGTTTTTTTTTTGCCAGTTTGACCGGGAATTCACAATGTTCAATGTTTGAATGTCTTGAATTGAGTGACATTAATGTGGATGCCGCAGCTGATCATAATACGTAGCGAACATGGGAAACATGCTGGATGCGGGCTTGAAAGTGGTCGTATCGATGATGTGTGTGTGTGGGGGGGGGGTGTGGGTATGGGTGTGGGTGTGGGTGTGGGTGTGGGTGTGGGTGTGGGTGTGGTGTGGGTGTGGGTGTGGGTGGTGTGTGTGTGGGTGTGTGTGTGTGTGTGTGTGGTGTGTGTGTGTGTGTGTGTGTGTGTGCGCGCGCGCACTCCCTACTTTACTTTCCTTTCCATCCGAATAAATATTGGTTCAAGAATTGAAAGGTGGGCTGAAGAGCAAAAACATCTACGCTTCTGAGAGATGCGAGGCTCCCAGAAAAGATGCCATACGCTTTCGTTGGCAATGCATTTTCGATTTCATGCCAAGGAAAGTGACTCAAATGTGAGAAAATGACGGCAGTATTTCGTTGCATGTGGCATCGTATTTTCAGCCAATGCAATTTAAGCGATCTTTAGCTGTGGGATTATTCGGCTGCCGCTACGCTGCCAGCATACCGACGCAGCCATGTGGTGATCTATCCGTGAAGGAGAACAACCCTGGGGCCACAAATACCTGCGCCTCACTCAGTCATTGACAGAGCACTTTCTTTTCTTCCTTCTTTCCCGCTTCCCCTCCCCTCCCACGTCCTGCCTCACTTATCCATCCAGCATGCAGTGAGAATGGCACGGGCCCGCGCGAAAAGTGGCGTCAAAGGGGAGCGCTACCAGCTGAATGTAGCAGCAATTACCGCGCTGAGTGGCGCGTCCAGTCGAGCTCGGCGACGCCCGCCGAAGCGCGCGCCGGTGCCGCCCGACCGCCGACGCCGGCACCGCTCCTGCGGCGTCAATCGCCGCCGCCGCGCCAATTAAAGCCGCGTGCCGAGAGGCAGCTTTCGAGCTGACTGCAGGCGTCCAGCGGAGCTCTCGGGCTGACTGCGGACATTCAGCGGAGTTCTCGGGCCGACTGCAGGCGCCCAGCGGAGCTCTCGGGCTGACTGCAGGCGTCCAGCGGAGCCCTCGGGCCGACTGCAGGCGTCCAGCGGAGCCCTCGGGCTGACTGTGGACGTCCAGCGGAGCCCTCGGGCTGACTGTGGACGCCCAGCGGAGCCCTCGGACTGACTGCGGACGTCCAGCGGAGCTGTGGCCGAGTTACCGTCGACGAGGCGGCTCCGCCGACGGCAGGCCGACCATCGGCACCGACGCTACCCGGGATGGGGCGCCGCTCCGATGGCTAGACGGCGGTGCTGCGGGTCCGCACGAGACGAGAGGACCGGGCGACCGGCGCCGACATCGGTGTGTCGGCAGTGCCTCATCCCGGCGAGGCTCCGGGTCGGATGCGAGCGGCGCTCGTGGTTGGCGGGATTGCAGGAACACGTTGTGAAATTACAGCGTGTCCCTGTAGGAACTCGATTTCCAGAAGGAAGATGGTGGGAAGTCACGTTGGCTAGAATTGGGTTTGTGCCCACACACTTACGCTTGCAGGCATTAAATTGGCTTGAGCTCGTGGGCATACTCATGGAACTACATATGTGTGCACTAGCCTGGATTACAAGTATTCGGGATAGATATAAGGTCGGGTCACGGCAAGTTACCTGCAGTTGTTTCGACGCCTCCTTCCTGGTGATCGCCACAAACTCAGTGATTGATAAAGACGATGAGCCAGAACCACGCGGGTGGCTTTTGGGCGTGGTTACTTTCTCCTTAAGCCTGTTGCGCTCGCAAAAAACTGGCGTTTATGCCAGCGTGACTTTCCCTTATTCTGATTCCACGGGCAATTCAAACGACAGACCTAACTAGACAGTGATGGAGACGACGATACAGGTCAGTGAATGTAGCGAGCGCAGGTTTGCCGCCTCCAGACAAGCACGACGTCGGCATCCTGAACATCCTCTCAAATAACGGCACGTCATACATGTGCTCTATTCGACCATTAATGCATGCCGGTCTCAGCAGGTAACGACAAACATGCCAGCAAGATGACAGTGCAAGCTCAGCGTGAAAGCACACGCCACACACGTTGCGTCCAAGGGTAAATCATGGGAAGTTCGTTGGAAAAGGATTCGTATGAAGTCCAGCGGTCAGGCAGGAACAGTGACGACACACGACTCGTCCCGGCGAATCAAGCCCCGTTAAGCGGACACGCGGATGGGTAGCCAGCCCAAGCTCAACACCGGACTCTGTCGCGACTCAAACCGGGGCTGGCAACCGGTCGGCGGATGACGGACCCGGATGGGCCTAGAAGTCAGCTTGCCAGTCGCTCATGGGCTTAACATTGCGCCCACGTCCTTTTGAAGATTAGAGGGATCGTTGCCGCGTAGCGTACCTCAGCTTAACTTGCACAGACTGACCAGGATTACCTCGACAAATGGAGGTGCCATGCTTTTCACAGAAATAGCACTTCAATCATGTTATGGCTCCTGATTTCACGACGCCTATACATGCTGTGTTTCGAAGCCTGCGGTCTGAAGCCAAGCAGCTTTGACTCATAACATGAGGCCGAATCAGCGTCGGTAATTTGTTCCCCACCAACGGCCTCGCGGGAAGGGTCGAGGCGTAATTTTAGATCGTCACATGCAATCGCCACGGCTATTGCGCTTACGTCTGAAGCCGGCTGATGGACAAAAAGACTCACAGACTTCGCAGTTAAAACGGGCACCTCACACCGAGACGGGAGGGGGGGAGGGGACTGCCATGCACCGGCACCACATGGCTTGGTGCAGCGGGCCGAGCAATGATCCCATGCGCCATCATCCAGCACTTACCAATACAATCCCGAATTGGGCGGTTGCAGAAGAAACTGGAAAGGTCGAGACCTTTCAACCTTTGCCCACCGACGCTCATCTCGATCGGTTTGCGTGATTGTGAGGCGCGTGATCAGGGCCTTGTTGGGACTTTCGAGCAAATGTCGAGGCGTTTCACTGTACCACAGAACCGCAGAGCCTCGTGTGGCACTACAAAACGTGTGCTACATTATCCGAAGCTTATGGAAAGAGCGCATCTGGGGTTTGGTGACTCCAAATCGTCTAGAGCGTGTTCCAGATTATGTACGTTCTACTGACCACTGTTTAAATTAGCGTGCACGATGATGTGGGCAACAAAGGCCAACTTAAAGAACTGTGTGGACGGATGGTGTCATTCTGTGAGCAACACGTGCTGATCGTGCATGTGGTGCTGTCAAAATTGTCAAGGCAGGCGGTGCTGATAAAGAACTGCAGACGCACTTAGACGTTTTGTTGGGATAGGAAATTTTGTCACCTGAACGTTTTATATTCCTTTGCTGGTAACCAAACAAACACAAAGTAATCGTCACTACGAAACAAAATCCAAAAGTTGTCAAGTCAGACGCGTTGTCAAAAAAGACTGCAAGCTTTAGCTAGGAGATAAAAACAGTTCTGTTTCCTTTGGACGATGACTTCAATGGACTCCAATGTCTCCAATCTACTCCCATATATGTGGCTGGTCGAATTTTGTCGCTGTCAACGTCAAAACACTGACAATCTGTGATGTGACACGAGTACCCATCCACAGCCTATAAGCATGATGTTGCTGGCGTATGTGCAAAAGCTGTCTGCTATCAAACCTGGACGCGCGTTGGAAGAAACTGAGGGGACAGTGTGATGTAAGCTGCCGACACAGCGCGTATTCTGCTTTCACTTGAGGTAGTGATTGCGTGGGAACTCGGCAGTAGCCACCGGCAAGTCACGGTGTTGTACCATCACTTGCCTCATTTCACTCCGTGGCTGACAGGAGATCCATGTAGCGGTGGCGTAGCTACGGAGCTATGACGGCTCCTCCCAAACCGGAGGTAGCCGTGCCTGTGCACAGCAGCAAGCCGACAAGCTTTTGTTGTTTCCAGTGAGTCTGCTGTCTCGTTGGGCTGTACACTGCGTAACGTCAGGAACATTAGCTCATGTTCTCGGTGTTCCGCACCGCGCATTGATTCAGCTCGCCTTATCAGCACTCTTTCGGCTGGCTGCACCGGACATTGATCAGCGGAGAAAGATTTGCCGAGGAATTCGAGCCGGACAAACAGTCCAGACGTCGTCTATAGACTGAGCGGTAATGGCGCCATTTAGACGGCCCCCCGCCGCCGGCCACCGCCCCCATTCGGGGAGGCGCGCGTTCGGAATACGCATGACGGTCGTATCGCACTGCGGTGGCCGCGCCAGTCGCCATGGCAACGGCTCATCACGACGGCCGCAGCCGTGCCTAATGAGCGGCGTCTTGGAGCCTCCCTCCGAGAACGCCCGTCAAAGGCTCGATCAGCGTCACAAAAGCTTGCCGTGGCTGGCCGGCGGAGATTAACCGCTTGTTTTGGACTTTCGGGCGAAATTAGAATCGTGACTCATTGAATGTGGGCTCAAAGCTGCTTACACGGCTGACTGGAGGCTTAGTGAAACGCTGAGGGCGCAAAGGGCGCTACGAACCAAACGAGTACGCGCCGTTAGTCGATAGAGGTGTCTCGCCTGAACCATGCCCAGCTCTTATCATGCATCGCTTAGGCATAATGTATTTTTACATGTATTTTAAAGAGATGTGCTTTTAGGGTGGAGCACGTGCACACTTTGCCAGATACATGCGGCAGTTCCGCGTAATTTACAGACAATGTGGCCGCAGGATCATCGCTACAACATGTTGTTAGCTCACTGAAATGAATGTGACAACCATGCAGTGCATGTCTCGTTTCCTGTTTTGTTTTGTTATTTTTCACTAGTATCAATCGATTGCCGTGTTAAGACCGACTCGGTCCGTGTTCGGTCCGAGTTCGCAGCACCGCTCGGAACCCATGCAAGCCGTAAAAGGAAAGAACCGCGCATCGCAGCAACAACACAGCCGACTAACTGGCTCGTAGATTGCGAGAAGCAACCCGTCGTGTTCCGTACACGATTGTTTTGGATGACTCAATTCATCTGTCCCGCCATTCCTGTTTTATCGATACGCATCCCGACGCCACGCAGTGGCTCGGGGGGGGGGGGGGGAGTCAAGCCCATCCATGCATCCGCTGCACGTGACGGAAAGTCATTTGGAGCGAGGCCATTTCGGTCACGTGCTCGTGGACAAGATGCGGCTGGCATAATGGAATTATTGTTCCGGCTGCGTGGCCGCCGCGGCCGCCGTGCCGAGCAGGCGTCTCATTAATTCCCACGGAACCCGGCCTCATCGGGAATTCATTAGATTTTTCCGAGATATGCCAGTTGTTGTGTCCTGATTGAATCGGCCAGGGCGATCGGGCGGAGCAGGAGGCGCGCTGTTGTGCGGCGGTCCTGGCCCAGGTGCGTGCCAGGCGCCCGCCGTGAGCCAGCCACATCTCGGGCGGTTGGAGGGCGAGACTGGTTGTACCTCTCCGCATGCTTGACACCGGAGCGGTAACCTTCTTTGTTCGGCCACTGGGGTGTCATTGCTGGTGAGCCGTTGGAGGAGGAATGTAAGGACGAGCAAGACCACGTCAAGAGATAAAGAACCAAGAGCTTTCAAGAACAAGAACGTACCAGGCTAAATGGTAAGCTCATTGAGCTAACGAATTTCAACGCAAGATGCATGTTTTCTTCTTATGTGTTAGAACGATATTTTACAAAAGTTAAAGGCACGTCAAGGCTACCAGAAAAGCGCTTTCAAAGATTCAAGGATGCTGTGATAAAGTCAGTTCTGTCAATGTCGCTTCGGAGAGTTTGTGAATTCCAGTTCTGGGATTTCTTGGCCATTCAGCTCCCAAACACTTGTCCAAAGTCTCGTGCGCGACTGTCCAGTTGGAAGCTGCTCGAAGTTATCGAGGAGGCAGTCTTAGTACTCCCGGTTTCGTATGAAAAACGAACGTCGCCGGGCCTCAGCAGCGCGCGCCGGAACCGAAGCCAGCGTGTATGAGATGTTACGCAGTTAGTTTGTTGGATCCGAGCAATGGTGCCATCGCGAATCGTAAAAGCTTTCACAGCAACCTGCCAAACGTTTTATCAGATCGGCGACCTTAATAGTTTTTCCACGAAAAACACTTTTTCCAAGAGTTTACGCTGAGCGAAATTTTTCGCAAGATGGTATCGAATATTAAGAGCTGTGTACCATCAACAACATCGTAACATGGCTTAAAATGACTAAATTTCTTGAAGGACTTTGCTTAGAAAGGAATTGTGTTATTGCTGGCATAACAATTACGGCAAAAATATATTTGTTTGTTTACATAAAAGCATGTAATATATAATGGTTAAATATAACAAATAAAACAGCATAATGCAGTGTAACCTTGTCTGATTGTAACACATACCACAAAAGCCTACATTAGAATCAGGCTCACATGCGTATGTTGCATTTGGGAAAAACCATTCGTGCAGACAAAGTAAAGAGCAAAGATTTTTGCATAACTTCGCGACCGAAGACACAGGGGTATCACGTGGACTTCCGCGGGCGTCCTGGTGTCCATTTCCTCATCACAGGCGCGCGGTGGGTTCTCTCGTCCTCCCTGAAAGCTAAGCGCGTCGCGCGCACGGCCAGAGCGGGGGGAAGGGGGGGGGGAGGCGACCGAGGAGTGGGAGACAGACGAAGCCACGCCATTACGGCGCTGGGCCCGCACCAGACAAAGCCTCCACCATTAGTCCGACCGGAGAGACAGACATGAGGCGAGGAAGAATGACACCAATCCCCCTTCCCGCGTGTCAGCTGCTCCGTCTCAATCCGCCAGTGTCTGCGCGCCGGCGCCGCTGCGCCGTCCCGCGTCTGCGCCTTCGCCACTGACATCGCGCCGCGTCCGTGCTCTTGGTAGGTGACGTGCACTGGTCAGCGCCCCAGCAGACGGTCAGCAGATCGATCCCAGTGCCGCCCGTCAGTCCGCCGTGACTTCAGAGGTGCTGCTCTGACCATCAGTCGCACACTCACTCAGTCGCAGTCACACAGTTAGTCCGCTATGAGCCAGGGCGTAGCACATGCATACCTGATCCACTTCTACATTAGTCCGCTCCGACTGCTCTCCCACTTAAGCGACAGGATGAGAAATTCCCGACTCCTGCCTTTAGCGTTTGCGTTCCCAGCAGACTGATCTCCCAGTATTTGATGAACGGTTATCAAGCTCACCGCCGGGGACGGGGTCTCAAGAGGACGGCCGCGATATTCGCCAGCTTGCTGAACGACCAGCCCTGCGACTTTCGAGCATGCCTCCATGCCCATGTGTTTTGCTCAAGTGCGAGCAGTATGAATTATGCATACCACCAGCTGTGAAGGGAAAGATGAGCCAGCTTTGACCTCATCACACTTGATGGATGAGACGACGATGAAACTGATACAGCATGATACCGCTCTGGAAGAAAAACATTCAACACATTTGTTACCCCCGTTCCGTATATGGTAATATCAGCACGTGACGAGCAAAAACAAGTCGCGATCAAATCCCGTCCAACCATGGCCGGCGTGTGCCCCGGTGTGTGGGACGGGCGGGCGTCCGCCGGGTGAGCTGGGAGAGACGTGTCCTGGCCGAAGAGCCCCGCCACACCGCCTGCAGCCGGGGGTGGGACAGCTCTGCCGCTCCCAGCCATTAGCGGGGTAGTCTTTTTGCACCGCTGCTAGCCCGGAGCGAGGCAGCACCGTCGCTCCCCAGACAGGAGGAAGACAGCCCTCCGCACCCTGGCAGAGCTACTCAGTGACGGTAATCGACCGCCGTGGGCAAACACGGCGCTTATCACACCGGGTAGCGGGCGGCCGCCGTCCGGCAGCAGGCGAGGAGCTGTCTGAGGGCCCACGGCCGAAGCTGGGCAGGTTCTGTCTCCCGGACAGCGCTGGGCCAGGCCTGCGTCCGAAGCAGCACAAGAGCATGGGCGTGACAGGATATATCTCCAGGCCGTAATAGAGATAGAACAAGCAAGATGCGTTTCAAGGACGGGTCAAAACAGGATCTGTCCCCAGGCGGATTCGGGTAGAATTCCTCTCCAGGGTGGTTTCTGGCGGCGACCCAGTGCGGGGCAGGACCCGTATCTGGACCGCAAGGCAGCGCCAGCCGGAAGGCTGACGTTCGCCGACCCCTGCAGAGCGGCGGGGGCTCGTGAAACCGAGCCGGTCGCAGCCTCAACCACCGAGAGCGCGGAGGGAAGCGCCCGGCCAAACGCTGGAAGTTCGATTCAGCGTGTCAGAGTGGGACGCATGGCACCAGGGAGAGGGAGAGAAGCAAGGGCTGGTGCATCATCGAGGGGAGGGGGAGAAGCAAGGGCTGGTGCATAGTTGAAAGGGACTCCGATCCTGGGTGCTAGGAGTCAACTAGGATGCTGCTGTTGGGATATACTACTAACTAGGATGTTAGGAAAGCTAGGAGTCCACTCCTAATTCTGCCTGATTATTCAACGCTTCTTTTACCTCTTCATGCCTTAGCCTTCAAAGCGACCAGACCACGCCTTTGGCAGCCGTATTCCCACATGTCTGTGCAAATGAGCTGAGGCCTTCGTGCCAAGCGACACTCATGGGCCAGTGGGCCTTGGGATGTGTTCGGCGTGGGACCAGTGACAGTCATATTTTCCCTTTCATGTTTTCTAACGACGATGTTCGCGGCGTCGAACAGACTAAACCCAATGGTTCCCATCTATTGTAATACACCCTTTCGCCCACAGCTCCCCCGAAAACTGGAAAGTCATGCGGTCGGCCGTTCCGACCACGCCTCTCACTAAAGCGGGTCATCTCCGACCCGGGCCAGCCATCCTCCGCCGCAGCGCCGCCGCCTCGGCGCGGTGACCGTCACTGCAATCTGGCCGAGCGGCGCCAGCGCCGGCACGCGCTGATTGCCGACTTCGTCAGGAATTCAATACCATGGCCGGCACCGGAGCCCGGTGCGCCGATTCGATTTGTCCGCAAGCAGCGGCGCCAACCGCCCCTTCACTTGGTCTGACCACCCATGTCGAGCGGCCGGAGCGGGCGCTGAGCGAGCGCCAACCGCCCCCTTCACCCGGCCTGCCCACCCATACCGAGCGGCCGGAGCGGGCGCTGAGCGAGCGCCAACCGCCCCTTCACCTGGCCTGCCCACCCATACTGAGCGGCCGGAGCGGGCGCTGAGCGAGCGCCGGCCGCTCCCTTCACCTGGCCCGACCACCCATGCCGAGCGGCCGGAGCGGGCGCTGAGCGAGCGCCGGCCGCTCCCTTCACCTGGCCTGACCACCCATGCCGAGGGGTGGGGGCGGGCGCTGAGCGAGCGCCGGTCGCCCCCTTCACCTGGCCTGACCACCCATGCCGAGTGGCCGGAGCGGGCGCTGAGCGAGCGCCGGCCGTCCCCCTCACCTGGCCTGCCCACTCATACCGAGCGGTCGGAGCGGGCGCTGAGCGAGCGCCGGCCGCCCCCTTCACCTGGCCTGACAACCCATGCCGAGCGGCCGGAGCGGGCGCTGAGCGAGCGCCAACCGACCCCTTCACCTAGCCTGCCCACCCATACCGAGCGGCCGGAGCGGGCGCTGAGCGAGCGTCAACCGCCCCCTTCACCTGGCCTGCCCACCCATACCGAGTGGCCGGAGCGGGCGCTGAGCGAGCGCCGGCCGCCCCCTTCACCCGGCCTGCCCACCCATACTGAGCGGCCGGAGCGGGCGCTGAGCGAGCGCCAACCGACCCCTTCACCTGGCCTGCCCACCCATACCGAGCGGCCGGAGCGGGCGCTGAGCGAGCGTCGGCCGCCGCGTGCGCGATGGTCGATCCATTACGCAGGCGGCGCCGAGCGCCGGGTTCCTCGGGCGGCGCCACGTTTGTCAGCGCGCTGGTGGACCGTGCACGGCGCGCCTGTCAGCGGCGCCACCGACCGCCGCCGCAGTCGGTCGCGCCGTTTGCACGGCATCAACCGGTCATCTGCGGCGCGGAGTCCCGGGCCGGCATCAACCCGTCATCTGCGGCACAGGGTCCCGGGCCGGCATCAGCCGGTCATCTGCGGCGCGGAGTCCCGGGCCGGCATCAACCCGTCATCTGCGGCGCAGTGTCCCGGGCCGGCATCAACCGGTCATCTGCGGCACAGTGTCCCGGGCCGGCATCAACCGGTCATCTGCGGCGCGGAGTCCCGGGCCGGCATCAACCGGTCATCTACGGCACAGGGTCGCGGGCCGGCATCAACCGGTCATCTGCGGCGCGGGGTCCCGGGTCGGCATCAACCGGTCATCTGCGGCACAGGGTCGCGGGCCGGCATCAACCGGTCATCTGCGGCGCGGGGTCCCGGGTCGGCATCAACCCGTCATCTGCGGCGCGGGGTCCCGGGCCGGCATCAACCCGTCATCTGCGGCGCGGAGTCCCGGGCCGGCATCAACCGGTCATCTGCAGCGCGGGGCCCCGGACCGGCATTCACCCTGTGTGACGGCACACACAGCAATCACCTCCGCGGCCCTCGCCCGCTCGCCGAGCACGCTGCAACCATCCTCTGGCCCCGGGCACCCTCTCACAGCGATCGCTCTCGCCGTGGGTACGCAACGACCACGCCCACGCGTTTGGCGGCGATTCCTCGGCGTCAGCTTGCACAGCGATCTCTCAGTCGTTGTTCACGAGGCGATTTCGCCGCTGTGACCACCCTGCCAGGTAGGTCAGTCTGGCGACTTCCAGTCCCACCACAACACGGGATCATCCCTCGATCTTAGTTGGCACACACTGCCGTGTGCAAGTCCTGCCCATGTTGTCACCCACGAACAGATACATCTGTTTACGGCAAGACACAACCGGTTCGTGCAAGCGGAAGTAGCCGCCATGGATGTTGCAACAGGAGCCAGAGTTTGCCATGACCGATCCACTTTTTGTGAAAAGTTAGGAATACTAAAGACAAAAAAGTTCAGAATGCAGTTAAGTCTATTCACTTGTGGGCTCAACAATGCTGGGATGTTGGTGCATTCCTGCTCTTGGTAGCTATAACGTCTCGCATAAACCTGTTCCAAACAGTTCACCACCTTCTGACGACGAGCTTGTCGCCTCGTCTGCGGCGACACCACACCAGCGGCCGGCGCTGGCAGGTCCCGGCACCGCGGCGCGGAATGCACCGCTTTCTCCGCGGCCGGGTCAGCCCGGGACCCGTCCCGGGGCGACCGCGCTGCGCAAAGGCCACACCGGTCGGCGAAAGTCGCGGCGCCGGGGACGGTCGGACGCCGGTTCGGCCAGCCGGGCCGCTCCTGCCAGGCCCGGGATCGATGTCTGCTGAGGCGGCATTAGCCGCGCGCCGGCCGCCCAGTGACAGACAACGGACCGGAGGGCGTCCCAGCGCCGCCGCGCCGCCGCCGGACGCTCGCGCTCGACGGGCGGAAGTCCAGCGGCGTCTGCCGGCGCGTCGGCCGCCCGGTCCGTCCGTCCGGCCGCCCGGTCTGTTCCCGGCCGTCGCCCGCAGGGCGGAACCCTTCCCACTGTGCCGGGTCCGTCCGCCCCGTGGATCGCTTCCGTCCCAGTGTTCGGTGTCTGCTCTCGGTCCAGTTCCGTCCCAGTGCTCGGTGTCTGCTCGGTCCAGTTCCGTCCCAGTGTTCGGTGTCTGCTCAGTCCAGTTCCGTTTCAGTGTGCACGGTATGTTTCCTGGTTCCTCTCGGCTCCGGGCGTACCGTTTGCCCAGCGGTATGCTTTCTGGTTCTTCTCGGCTTCGGAGCGTACCGTTTGCCCAACGGTATGCTTCCTGGTACCTTTCAGCTTCGGAGCGTACCGTTTGCCCAGCGGTATTCTTCCTGGTACCTCTCGGCTTCGGAGCGTACCGTTTGCCCTGCGGCATGCTTCCTGGTGCCTCTCGGCTTCGGAGCGTAGCGTTTGCCCTGCGGCATGTTGCAGTCTCAGTGTGCAGCGTTGCGACGCAAGCTACTGGTATCAGTTCTGTCTTAGGTTCTGGTGTTCTGTCCTACTGCGCGGTGTTCCTCTCCGTTTTAGCCAGCTCCCAGCGAGCAGTGTGCTTTGACTCACGTGATGGGTTTTCCCATGCCATTGCGTACAAGGCCAGACAGCAGACTGAACTTTAATGAAACGGCGATTACCGAGGGAAGCGTCTGCATGGCTGCCGCCGAAGACGCTCTCGAGGGTGCTGAGAGGCGACACGACCAGTGTAGTGTAAGTTTGACGTCGTGGTCATGCACCAAATATCACGCTTGTGCTGTCGGTACAGTGTGTAGAGTTCTGCATTGACATTGATGACAGATACCACCACTGTGAAGGGATGTAGCACAGATGGTCCCTAGCCAGGCTTACCAATTAATACTGAAATCGCTTCAACACACACCATTGCATTAAACAAAGACCAGAGAAAAAATTAATTACATTCCACTCAAACACTGTGATTAAAAACGCCGTGAGCATTGTTATAGCAGAGCTGACTACGTTGCTAAGATTGTGACCACATGTCAGCCACGCAGTGTTATACATGGCACGGCCACACCGGTCCCGTTCTTTGACTCATGACGAGCTCTTCTGCTACATCTTACGATCCGTGGCGGGGGCCGCCTCAATGGGCCAGAGAGGGTCTTCAGGCCTGCAGGGCTGGATGGCGCAACACCCTGCACGTGACTAGAATGTAAGACGTTCTGAATGCAGCGATGGGGGGGGGGGGGGGCGCCAACCAAACACTGACTGACCCGGGGGCCCATTCAGCATGTGCGTGTAAGAGGATCGGCGGCGGTCCGCGGTGGAGGGGTGGGAGTGACTATGGCGGGCGCTTTGAGGTACACTGCTGTGAGGATCTTGCGGTGGTCATTAATTCAAAGCCTCAGGACACGTATCGCTATCAGTGTTATCAGCAAGGATTTCCCAAATTAAGGATAACCCAAGGACATTAGACTTAACTGCAGTGAACGTCGGGCTTTGCAACATCCTTTATGACCATTAGCCACCAGTGCTGGCTGGGGTGCGTTGACATGAGAATTTCTTGGGCCCCGCAAATCAATTTATACAGCACACGAATGAATTATGAAGGCGGTGCACAGGAGCATCGCAACATCGCAGTGACGTGGTTTAAATCACAAGTCCCGAGGGAAGCAGTCGCACTGCATCCGGGCGTCTTTCATTTTCGCAAATGTTTCATCCGACCAGCACTGTTTTCCAGCCCGCCCAG
Organism: Pollicipes pollicipes; assembly: GCF_011947565.3. Lineage (NCBI taxonomy): Eukaryota > Metazoa > Arthropoda > Thecostraca > Pollicipedomorpha > Pollicipedidae > Pollicipes > Pollicipes pollicipes. The sequence continues at coordinate 35,747,225 of NW_023596818.1, forward strand.
CATCGAATAAAGTGACACGGATTCACTCGGCGTCAGGCTACTCGGCGCGTGGCTACTCAGGATGCTTCGGTCTAGTTCCTCTGCCTCGTATCGCGCCCACTCGGCCCGCCAGACAACGATTGCGTGTGTGTCGGCCTCTGCTGCGGACACGGTCTTCGCACACGGCCAGACGGCTACCACACCGGCTTTCAAAACCACATGATTGAATTTGCTCACCCCCGAGCACTCCGCTGTCGGACGCATAGGAAATCTAATTTCCTGCCTTGTACCATTGTCTCGGCAGTGACGGGCTCGCAACATGGAGAACAGCGTTGTTGCTCGGTGTTTGTTGGCAAAGTGCACGCGCGTGTCCATTTTTCTCAAGGCACGGAAAGACTTAAATAGGACTAATTGGTCGCATAGTGCAAGTTTGTACACGCTTTTTGGTATTGGCGTACCTACAATGCAAATCATCCGCAAATTATCCGAGGCGCCATTGTTTTTGCATCTTGAAGCCACCCAGAAACCGTGCCAGAAAAATCGACACATTCTGCGTCTGGAAAAACGCTGACGGAGTGTGTGGCAGCGATTACGTGCATTGTGGTAGTGTTTGGCAGCAGACAGCGGGCACTGACAATCCTGCACAGCGTGGCGGTGGCGGCCGCGTGCGCCATCGGCGAGTACGCAGGCTGTGACAGTGGCACGGTGCCTGCCGTCGACGCCAGATGCGGCTGATGACAGCACTGATTTGTGCGTCAGTGAGCGGGTCCCACTGTCGGCAGAGCAGACTGGCATTGCGGCACAGAAACGTTCGGTGCAGCGGTGTTGTGCGCACACTGCAACTGAGCTGATCGGGCGTGAATGCCGCACGAAAGCAAGACGAAATTACTCAGAATTCATGAAGGTTCGTAACACACAAGATGTCAACGCGAGACGAAAAACACGGAGCATTTTTGTTCCTGATCTTCGCTGCGTCGCATGCTGCCGACACAGGCCATGTCCGATGCTGAGCGGTGGTCGGTAGATTCGCGAGCGGTACGCGCAGGCGCACCGCGCCGTGCCCTATCACCGCGGCCGCGGCCTCGACCTTGGAGCGATGTGGCGTGAAGATGTGCCGCCTGCCGGCCGCGCGGTGCAGAGGTGAGGGTCATCCGACTGCGGCTCGTGCCGACCGTGGGCCGCAGCCGCCACCCGACCCGGCGGCGCGGCGCAAACTTGAGCGCCGCCCGGCCCGCCGCGCGGGTCAGCCGCAACGGTACGGAACGGAACGGAGCGCCAAGTTGGACGGGGCGGGGGCCGTGATGGTGCTTTGTTGGCGGACCGGCGCGGCTCGTCCGGTCACGACGACCGTTGTGGCCTTCGGTGGAGATTGGAAGGCAGCGCGAAACACAGTAGGATCAGGCACTTTCATGGCTTGTCTCGGCTTTCCTGCCTTGTTTCGCCTCGCGAAACTGCGCAAACGCCTTCTTTATCACTGAGCTTAAGCTGATAAAACTCCTTGCAAGCGTTCGGTAGAGCACGCAGACAGCGAGCGGTCGTTGGAGCGTCTTCCGGCGCGACATTGCCATCACTTACGCGACAGACCAGCGCGACTCCTCCAAAACACGTCATATTTCCTCATCACGTCCCGTCCAAGGACAGCGTTGTTTGGCAAACGACGCCAGCTGCCATCCGCGACATCACCACCGTCCGACGAGCCTAATCGGTCGCCGGTCGCAGGTTCTTCCTTTCACCCACGGCGCTGACCGGGTCCAGCTCGCATCGAGCCGTCGGCCGTTCGTCAGAGCGCTTTGCGTCACATCAATTGAGCGGCGCCTCTCTCTCTCTCTCTTTCTTCCGCCGGCCGCGGCTGAAAGAGGCGCAACGGTGGCGAGCCGGGCCCGCCGGACGGCCCTCCGGCGCCGGGACCGGTGCCGTGCCGCCGCGTCCGAGCCCAGCCGCGCGCCGGCCGGCGGCTGACGCCGGCGCCGCGGCCGTGACGGCGCGGTTTCACTTTCGGGCCCGCTCGACCGGCCCACGGTCAGCTGAGCGGCGCCGGTTAATTGGGGGCGGTCCCAAGCCGGACGACAGCTAGTCAGCTGGAACAACGGCTCTGACAGCGGCCGCCGGCTATCGCTGACGTGGCAAAGCGCGGGGAGCGGGGAGCAGACCCGGCGGCGACGGTGTCCCACCGAGATCGTCCCTCCGCGCCTCAGGTGCCGGCGGCTGCAGCGCGCCCGGCCGGGGTGCCGGCGCCGCCGGTCGCCCGCACCGCGACGCGTCTCTGACGGCCGCGCGTCTCCCGCCAAGCCTTCCGACGGCCGCACCCAGCCCGGGCCACGCTAATCCGGCGGCGCCGCCTGAGCTGCGTCAGCCAAGGCCGGCGCGCCGGCAGACGCGCCTACAGAGGCGGCATTCCGAGCCGGCCGAGGGTGAAAGCGGTGCGGCTGCGGCCGGACCCGCCTGAGCCCGGGCAGCCGGCTGCCCGCGACGGCTGAGCCCAGCCGGGCAGCGGCCCGGCGACGCCGCCGCGCTCCAATCGGCGGCCGAATTCAGAGCCGGGCTGTATACGGGGCAGCGCACGGATGCACATGCGGCCGGGCGGAAGATAAGAAACTTTCGACGTGTTTCTCGCGCACGCGGCTGAATGCCAATTCCGCTGGCGGCTGTGGCTCGTGCGTGGACTGGAATATCGACTTAGCGACACGCTGCGAACACGTCCGCGTAAGCAATGCAGCCCGGCTCGCGATCAGGGAAACACTGACGCGGCGTAAACCGGATGAAGGGAGGTCGACTCGCATTGGATGCGTCCCACACGAATGGCATATGGCAGCGGAGCACTGTCCAAGCAGTCAGTCAGCCAGCCGGCCGGCCGGTGATCCACAGCAGTCGGCTAGCCGATGGTCTACAGCAATCGGCCAGCCGGTGATCCACCACAGTCGGCCAGCCGGTGATCCACCGCAGTCGGCCTGTCGGTGATCCACCGCAGTCGGTCAGCCGGTGATCCACATCAGTCGGCTAGCCGGTGGTCCACAGCAATCGGCCAGCCGGTGATCCACAGCGGTCGGCCAGTCAGTGATCCACAGCACTCGGCCAGCCGGTGCTCCACAGCAGTCGGCCAGCCACGGCGCAGCATCTCGTGCTGTGTGGCCGACTGGACCGTCGCCAGACGCTACGCTGTAAGGCCCGTCGTTCCGGCTCCGGAAGGGCTCGTAGTTGGCGGCAATAAGGTGATCAGTGCGGCTTTTAGCCACGCCTTTGGGGCCTCCACAGCTGTCACAAGTAGCTATCGAGGACATGTTTCTAGCCCAGCGGGCCGTAGCGCGCCGGCTCAGATTTTGCAACAGGGCCACCGTCACCCCGCCTATTATGGCGCAGTGTCGACGGCGCCGAACTCATGCGACGCAGTCCGTGAATATTATCTGGCGTTGTCAAAAAAATGGGACAATGCGTCAAACTTTGTGGGTCACAAATATCGCCGGCACCCAATCGCGGAAAATCATTTGTGTTTTGTGCAGTTCTAATATAATCTATATGATCCGATTCTCATATATCGCTGACGCTGAGTGGTGCGAAAACATCGATGTTTTCCAATTTTTCGCACGTCATATGCATCGTCACTGCGTTACACTCCAAGGAAAAGCCTGATTTGAATAAATCTGACACACACAACGATCGAGCTGCGTAGACCAAGAGGGAAATAAACTGGTCACTTAGGGCAGATGCGATCCAATCTTGAAAACAGGCGCTCACCCAACTCAATACAAATCAATATGAAGGCGCTTCCAAAGCAGCCATAAATACGAATTAGGGCGGTGTTGGCAGGCAGACGACCACCCAGTACAAATCAGTCGAGGCCCTCTGCTGGCCAGGGAGCATCGCCAGCGAAAAGAGCCGACAATTTGGCGCGATTTATAGCGCGCGAAACGAGCCCCGACCGAAATCTAACGGTTTCATGGTCCATTGAGCTGAGGGTCCCTGCGGACCGGGCCAAACTGAGAGAGGCAGTGCGTGCCGTCTTCTGCGTGACACCCAAACGAGTCGGACAGAGACCGGGCTCGCTGACTGGGCTTCATCGCTCGATATGTCCCGGCTGAGACGGATGCCCAGCCGTTAGAGGATGTTTGAAACCGTGAGTGCTCGGCTCTGTCTGAGGGCGCGTTCGGGAGCGATCCAGCATGACATATGACGCGTTATGCACTGGAAGCAGAGATATAAATTCGGCATTAGGAAAGCTGCGTAGTCCATTCCTTTCGAAAAGTGCGCTATGAAGATGTATTGATGGTGGAAGGGGCTTACTACCCACCTCTTATATGGTCGGCAATAATTTGTCATGGCTGACGAACATTTTTCTTTGGCGTCAAAGGGCATACGCATCAATTGAAATATCATGAGTTGTTCAGTGCATTTGCGAGGAACATTAAACACGCAGATAAGAAGGTAGTGATAGCTTTATTCCCCGTAAAAAAACAAGAAAATGGAGAGATGGATACGCTGGTATCTCGGCAACATGTCTTTATCGAAACGAATATCAGTGTGCTGTAGTAGTAGTGTCGTCGTGTAGATCGGGATGATAGATCGGGAACATGAACGGACGGGGGCTGACGGGACGACTTGGGATCTGGGCCGATGTTGCAGAAGCTGGAGCGTGCACTAGGCCCGATCAAGTGCAGCGTCACAGTCAGTACCACTAATATATCAGTAGTGCTACTGATATTCGTTTCGTTACGCGCATGTGCCGAAACATCAACGCCTCTATCTCTCCACTCTCCTGGTTTTTCTACCAGGAATAAGGCTTTTGCAGCTGTCTTATCGAAATAAAATATCAGTTTGTGGGAGGTGATCGTATGAAAACCAGAATTGTTCCACAACACAACAAAATGAATATTTAGTCTTGCACACGCACGCCAAAAGCGTTTTCTCTCTTCTCGGTCAGAAAGTCTGAGTTCTACAGTGTTCTACAGAGTTCTGAGTTCTATGTCCTCGATCTACACTCTGAAGCCTTTTAATAATTGCCATCGATTCATTTCTGTCAGCACAAAATAGCCACACCGAAAAACGTCAGTGAATGCCGGCGTATTTTCGTGCACGGGAATTCCGCTCACGACAGATACGAATCGGCGCAGTCTGTCCACTCTTCCCACCACACTCGCCACCTCGCTTCCGCCAGTCCGCTGTCGTTCCGGACCCGTCGGCCCACAGCAGCGCCCTTTTAACGGCCGTTTTTCTCCACCCGTAGGGCTGATTACGCAACACCTGCCACCGGTGTCGCGACTCCCGCAAAAAGCGGCTCGCCTACTTTGAGGGCGGCCCGGCTGTCGCCGCGAGCGCACCACCGTGTGCCTTACCCGAGGCGTGGTGGCTGGACTGCCGGCACGGTTTTTGTCGTCGGCCGCTGGCCGGCCTGACCTGATTAATTCCAGGCGCCGTGAGGGGCTCGGACTGACGCGAACTGATCGAGCTGGCTCGAGGGAGGCGGCGGTCGTGCTCTTACGCGGAGTCGATCGCAACGCGCCGTCTTTTTTGACGGCGAGCTGTGCCTGGTCGTGACTGACAAGCGTGCGGCCTCCGCTGACGTCAGTGACCCGAGGTCAGGCCGGCGCAACAGGATCGAGTCACCAGCCACCGAACACGTTTCACGAGCTAGTGTGGGTGACAGGGACCCGGGCGCACCTGACGTTCTCCGCCGGCCCGTGCCACGCTTCGGCTGCACCTCACGGATGGCCCGACACCAGCACAGCGACACTGGCGACTCGGCCGGCCCGCCGGCGACCCACCTTGGTAGAGCAGCCGCTGCGCGTGCGGGAACTTGCCCGTGCCGGCCAAGGCGTCCAGTTCGGCCTTCAGCTGTCCGATGTACTCGCCAGCGTGCTCACTGACGGCCGCCATGGTGTCGGCTGCCTCTCCTCACGTCCTCACCCGGCCGCGTCCGCCGGCACACTGGCTGGGCCGCCGCCGCCGCCGCCGCCGCCGGCCGCCTGCGTACTCCCCGCGCCGCCTCGCTCACCTGGGCGGCCCGCTCCCGGCTGTTTGCTGCCCCGTATGGGCCACGCGCCTCTAGCTATAACATCGACCAGCGGTGCGCCGCGCCCCGAATTGAGGCATCCAGGCGACGCGGCGAGAGGAGGAGGCGGAACTGGAGGGGAGGCGCGGCGGCGGAGGTGCCCGGCCGGACGGGACACTGCGTCTACCAGGGTGGCGACTCCGCGGTAGACCTGCGGACCCGCGGTGGAACGGGCACGCTGAAGGAGAGGATTTGAAGAGGCGAGGAGAGGTGGGAAGAAAGGAAGGACAGTCAGGAGGACTGAAAGAATGGCAGGGAGAGGACATGGAGGTAGAGAAAAGAGGAAGGGGGAGGTGGGGAGAAGGATGAAGGAGAGGCGGAGGAATGACACATATCGGGAGATAGCTGGAAGAGCAAGAGGAGAATGAGCGAGTGAGAAAGGAAAAGGAAGAAAAGAATAAAGTGGTGGGGGACACAACTCGCGGGTGGTACGAAGCGAATGCACACAGATGGAGTCTTAAGCTTGGGCTGGCCAGTCATAGGCATTGTCAACGTTTGTAACCCCATGAAGCCTTAACTAAGCTAACCAGTGCCGGTGACAGCTTCTGTCTCAAAGCCAATGTCTTAACATCAGCTTCGAACTTCCGAGACAGCATAAGCCATAGCCCCATACCGATTTCTGCAGAACAGGCCGTAACTTAGCGTCAGGAGTGATCCAGCCCGTTTGACGGCGAGTGCACGTGGCTGCTCACCGGCTCCGCAGCGCCCCCAGGCCATGGATCACGTGCCAAAGACGAGGTCTGGCATAATAACGGCAATTCCGCATCATTCGTGGCAGACTCACGCTCCGTGTAGCCGCCGCTAGGCTCATTACCGCATTAATGGAATGGCAAGCAGCGGAGATGAGGAAATAATAACAATGGCGACCTGGCAGAAAACTACCGCCGGGTGAAAGAATACGTGCCTTGGTATGGGAACAAAAAGAAAAAATAGCACTCGACCAGAAGTGCGTCCTCAATAGGACAAAATACCTTTGATGTCAAGGTCATATGCGGCTAAACCTTATCCAACATCTTACGTGCATAGCCCCTCAATTAGACAGTGACGACCTCCTAGTGATAACAATGGTAAACAGCTTTAACGACGCGGTCAGAGAAAACTAGGAATGTATTCCATGGAATTGAACGAAATAGCACCCCCCTCCCCTCCCCTCAATTGAATTCGCTTCATGTCAAGAGGTCTCCAGACTAAGACATGCCATGCTTTATTGCTTAATGCCTTTCCGCGCCGCTAGATTTCGACTAATGGATGACCAGAGTTTAGTGCGGAGATCTACCCGACTTAAACCGTGGCGGATGTACCAGACGCAACCTATTGCCGGATGCTCATCAGAGTCTGTCGGAGTCTTCAGAGAGAGACTCGTCTGAGTCGAAGTCTGAGATTAATGCACAATTATTAGAGCCAGGGCCTTGTTAGCGTGGCCATTCTATCTCTGAGGCTCCGTCTGAGATGTCATTAGGGTGTAATTCATCAATATCAGGGCAGGGTCTAGAAAACCGGCATGTGACGCAGACATGCAAGTTTCCCGAAACGGTTCGTCCGATTGCCTTGAAACCTTCACCAATCGATTCTGTGCAATGGGCTGAGTCATGGAGAGGCAATATCGAGACCTGACCCGAGGCCAAACACCTCGAAAACGCGAAGGGGAATTGCTACATGCAAACGCAGGCAACTAAGATCTCAGAGCCTACTGGACCGATCACTGTAAAACCTTCACCAGTGGATGCCCCATACCTGATCCCCTTTTGGAGTTCCAAATTTGGTGAACCTAGGTCAGGTCAATAGTCGGCAAATTTCACAAAGTCCAAAATTCCTGCTTGCAGGCAACTTATAGCTCAGAACCTACCGAACCGATCACTGACAAACATTACCATTCAGTGCGCCATCTATCCTTATTCTCTGTTGAAGCTGTAAGTATGGTGCCATTTATATTATGCCTTTTCCTTAATGTTTGCTCTCATGAAAAATGCAGCTTGGTTAGGCTGGCCTTATGAGGTTGAATTTCTCTTTAGCGGAGGTGTTGCGCTGAAGATCATGGGCTGAATTGTGCATGGTGTCGCCAGGATTAACACCTCCGCTAAGGAGATATTCAACCTCATGAGTTGAGCCTAACCAAGCTGCACATTTTTTTTTAGAACAAGTGTACGGAAAAGACATAGTTATAAGTGGCACCATACTTGCAGGTTCAACAGAGAATTAGGGTAAATGGCGTGCTGAATGGTAACGTTTGGCAGCTATCGGTGTGGTAGGTTCTGAGCTATAAGTAGTCTGCAAGCAAGAATTTTGGACCTTGTGAAATTTGGCGACTTTTGACCTGACTTAGAGTCAATTAACTTGGAGCTGCAAGAGGGAATCGGGCATGAGCTGCTCAGTCTGGTGACTAACTTGAACAGGTATCAGAGCAGAGACCTTGCCAGTCCGGCTATCTGCAAGCGAAAGCGTTCTCAGAAAGCAGCGTAGCAACTTGCAAGTTCACTTCAAACACGTTGGACCGGACACACTCATTTGACGCAGCAGGCGATTCAATAATTCGGGAATATTATGTCAGCATCCAGACTTTCCACAGTTCAATTCAACGATTGTTTTTACGAAAAGTATCGATGTGAAAAGGTTTCGAATATGGACCAACTAATGCGTTACATGTAGGCTAAAATAGTGTGTATTTTTTCCACGACAGGGGCTTACCGACCGTTCTGTTTAGGCTCCGAAGATACCGGCCCGTTCGTACTGGAAGTTTGATTTGTCGGATAACCATGTTCCGTATTATTTCTATTCGTAGTAGTTGACTTGGTGATTATGACATCAAGCACATTCGGCTTAATTCTGACTCTAAGCCGCCAGCAAATGTAAAAGGCAGTCGCGTTTCCATGTTGTCTATGTAATGAATTATTAATTTGAGAATCGCTTATGACAGCGTCGAGAATCAAGCACGAGTGAGTCTGATATCGATGGTATTCGGACTCTATACGCGAGGCTCCGAAAAAGCTCGCTCATGTGCTTCCTCAGCGGGCCTGACGGGGCCATTGATATAGATTGTTCAGACCTCCTCCAGGGTGAAACAGAACCAGTCAAGTGCTCGACCTTTCAGTTTGGTGTTTGAAGGCGTTGTTAATAACCAGGGGATGGAAAAGCGAGGAGTAGTGGTCGTGAAAGAGGGAGGAAGGAACTGGACAGAGAAGAAGAGAATCGTACGTCCGAAGGCGAGCGAGGGTGAGTGGACAGAGAAAGGTAGCCAAATAAGGGGAGCATTAGCGTGACAACGGAGAGAGAGAGAGAGAGAGAGAGAGAGAGAGAGAGAGAGAGAGAGAGAGAGAGAGAGAGGGAGAGAGAGGGGGGGGGGCTGACGGAGTATTGGTCGGCCACAAAATGGGCCAAGCAGATAGTGTGACGTAGAAACGACATTTGCCGGTGATGCAAGGGAAGAATTATTGCGCTTGCCGGGTTATATATGGACGTTTGTAACAGCTGAAGTCACCGCATCACCACTTTTGCTGAAAACAGCGACCAAAGAAACATCCGGCGATGACAATGGAGCCCAGATCGTCTAGAATATTACTGCAGCATGCATTAACTACTCCATGCCACTCAGGCGCCGTGTGAAAGAGAGCCGTCAACCGTTGAACATCAAAACATTTTCCATCGCACAAGCGCGCTCATTATGTCATTATTCCAGCTCCAAGCACTACAACCCAGATACTGGTCGGCCAAAGACAAACAAGATACCGCTTCACCTAATGCGTTCGGTTTTCTGTCGGCCGGGGCACCCGGACCGGCACGCTCCGGTTTGTCTCGAAGCACGCCCGGCGGCCGGCTGGCAGCGTCCACCGCTGCGTGGCGTCCGGCCATTGCCCGAACCGATGAGTCCCGACAGAGGGCGTGGGGAGGCATGAGCCGGGACAGTCAGGCGTCGGCGCACCGGGCGGCCGACAGCGATGACAGCGGTCGTGGCAGCGGCTGTGGCAGCGGTGGTGTTGGGGCGGTGACGGGAGCAGAGGTGATGACAGGACGGCGACAGGGGCTGTAGCAGGGATGTTGTGGGGGGAGGTGACAGGAGCAGAGGTGGTGACCGGGCGGTGGCAGATGTGGTGGCAGGGGCGGTGACAACGATGACAGGTGACAGGCGCGGTGACAGTGGCTGCAGCAGGGGTGGTGTGGGGAGGGGGTGGTGTGACAGGAGCAGAGGTGGAGACAGGGCGGTGGCAGATGTGGTGGCAGGGCCACCACATCTGCCACATCAAGTGACAATGATGTTGGCTTGGGAGGGACGGAGGTGGTGAGAAGGACGGCGACAGAGATTCCCATAACCGGTGACAGAGGCAGCGGCGGGAGCGATGGCAGTGATGGTAATAGGGCGGTGACAGGCGCGGTGGCAGATGTGGTGACAGGGGCGGTGACAATGATGGTGGCTTGGGAGGGGACGGAGGTGGTGAGAAGGATGGTGACAGAGGCTCCCATAGCCGGTGACAGATGTGGTGACAGGGGCGGTGACAATGATGGTGGCTTGGGAGGGGACGGAGGTGGTGAGAAGGATGGTGACAGAGGCTCCCATAGCCGGTGACAGATGTGGTGACAGGGGCGGTGACAATGATGGTGGCTTGGGAGGGGACGGAGGTGGTGAGAAGGATGGTGACAGAGGCTCCCATAGCCGGTGACAGATGTGGTGACAGGGGCGGTGACAATGATGGTGGCTTGGGAGGGGACGGAGGTGGTGAGAAGGACGGTGACAGAGACTCCCATAGCCGGTGACAGAGGCGGTGACGGGAGCGATGGCAGCAATGGTAATAGGGCGGTGACAGGCGCGGTGGCAGATGTGGTGACAGGGGCGGTGACAATGATGGTGGCTTGGGAGGGGACGGAGGTGGTGAGAAGGACGGTGACAGAGACTTCCATAGCCGGTGACAGAGGCGGTGATGGGAGCGATGGCAGTGATGGTAATAGGGCGGTGACAGGCGTGGTGACAGGGGCGGCGACAGAGGCGGTAACACCGATGGTGACCGTGGGGGAGCCCGAGGCCGTGTGAGGATGGTGACAGAGTCGGTGACAGGTGTCGACCGAGGTGGTAACAGGATCAGACCGCTGTCGGGGCAGATAGGGGGCAGGTGGCATCAGAGGCGCTGAGAGTGGTGTTGGCGGGACTGTGGCTCACGAGAGTAACGAAAACCAGTAACGAGAACGGGACGTAACGAGTAACGAGAACCTGGGCCACGGTCGACATGACAGTGACAATTGATGGTGACAGGTGCGATAGTACTGACAAGGACACGCTGGTCAGGACTCTTATTCAGGCCAGGCAAGCGCCGGCAATTCTTCGAATCGTCTGGGCGATGGCCTCTATAGATTATATTACAATATACGATCCTTGTGTTAAAATTATGGCCGACCTTAAGCTTCAATATCGTGCTATGCTAAGCCACCTAGCCACAGTCCCGTTTTTTTCAAGCTCCAGCACAGCAGAAATGTGGAAAACTTAAGCTTTGTGATGCATTCGTGGTGTGGTATGCACGGTATTGGTTTGTCTACAGGTTTGGAATGTGTAAAGCCAATATATCTGGGTCCACACCAGAGCTGGCGTGTGGTAATGTACGTAGTCAAGCAAGCAACGTGACCTGCCTCAACCCGAGGCCAGTGAATTAAAAAAAATGCATATATGTATATATATATATATATATATATATATATATATATATATATGTGAACAACCTTGTTCAGACGGCGTCGCGACGGCCAAGTCCAGGTACGGGCAGTATCAGAACATCTACACAGCTAGGTCCGTGACAAAAAAAAAAATCAAACTTGGCGATGAGGGAAGCTAAAAATTCCTTCAAATAGGTGAGTTAGGTCCGATGCAAACACTGCCGCAGAAACAGTGCAAGCGGCGACGTCAATAATCGCTGAACAGTCGGCAATAAAAAACTATGTGATTGGGGTTGGATCACCGGAACTCCACCACCTCCCCTTGGTTTGTCTCTTTCCCACGTGCTCGCCGGTCTCGCCTCCCAGCTCAATGGAGCACATGGGGTTAGAGGAGGAAACCATCAGCGAACCAGAAAGCCGAGACCGTGAAACGAGAAGCGGTACGAAAGCATTGCTATAACTATTTGGGACCGTGCCGAGCGGTTTGTCATACGCTGACGTCAAGGGAATGCCATATCAATGCCTGTAATTTCTGCAAGCGCCATTCGAAGTCAAGGTCACATAAAATCGCATAGTTAGGTTTATGTCGAGTCAACCTGTTTGGCCGTTATTTCGGGGCTAAGGAACAATGTCACGTGCTAGATGGGTGTATGTGTTGCCACCTGACACGTTGTCTGGTCAGGCACGTCAAGCCTAGGCTTAAAAGTGCCCAAATAAATCTTGGCAGAAACTCACATTATCTTCCGATCAACAACTTCACCGTATACGAAAAACCCCTTGTTTTTAATAGTTCGCCAAAAATTTCGGATTGCATAGGCTTCTATGATCAGTGTTCACGCTGAGCAGCGCCTGCTGCGCGAGTCCAAACCCCATCATTCCATCGTAAAATTACATTTCAACTGCATAATTTGGCGGCGAAAGCTTGCGTGCCGCAACTTTCAGCGCGGTCCATCCTGCTCTCCGGCGTCGCCTGACCTTTCGCGCGGGAGCCGCCACCGGCGCCAGCCCATCCCAATCAGGGGCAGATGGTGAGCGCCTGAAGGCAGCTCGGGCCCACCCGGGCCCGTCTGAGTGAATCGAAGAGTAGTCGCTCTAATCGACTGACCCAGTGCAAGGTCGCCAACAATCAAGATCGGGGCAGGTCGTAAGTGGACCCTGTATGACCTTGCGTTGATCCCTGAAAATAAGAAGTGTGGGCCTTTTGTAGACGGTTCACCTGCTGTTTTGCTGCAGTTATTGCGTTATTTCCGTTTTTCCTCGGTGACAAGTTTCATGTAGAGTCGGATTACAGGGCTGGAAGGTGACGAAACCGCTGGAGCTGATGATGGCTGGAATGAGCGGCACCGAGGCGGCAGAATATAATGAGGCTTCGTTGGTGACAGAGTGACTGAAGTGGACGAAAAATGAGGCGCAACAGTCAGGAGGGCAGTGACACAGAGGTTTGCAAGCCAGCGACTGAGCACCGACATGGACAGTGACAGCCGGGGCAGTGAAAAGGGAGGCGTGCTCTGACAGGACCGGGACAGTGAAGTGACAATGACTGGAGGGGCGACGGCGAAGCCTGGCCATGCCTCAGCGGACGGGGTCTGGCCATGCCTCAGCGGACGGGGTCTGGCCATGTCTTAGCGAGGGTCTGTCCATGCCTCAGCGGACGGGGGTCTAGTCGTGCCTCAGCGAACGCGGTCTGGCCATGCCTTAGCGGACGCGGTCTGGCCATGCCTCAGCGGACGGGATCTAGTCATAACTTACCGGGGGATCTGGTCATGTTTTAGCGGGGTCTGGTTATGCCTCAGCGGGGTCTCACCTTGCCTGGGGGGGGGGCAGATCTGACCATGCCCCAGCGGGGGGGGGGGGGGTCTGGCCATCTATCGCAGTGGCGGGTCTGGCCATGCCTCTCGCCAAAGCGAGTGAGCAGCGCCGCCTCGTCACCGCCGCGGTCGGGGCCTAGCAGTGACTCGGCGGCGATTCGGCGGTGACTCGGCGGTGACTCGGCGGTTGTTGGCCGGCGTCTGCGGGGTCCAAAGCACATCATCGGTGACGGCGAAAGTCGTCTGGAGTGTGGGCACACTCTGCCCACGCGCCCGTCCGCCAGCGTCGCTCTGCAGGTGGTCGGCTGGAATCGGGCCGCCTGAATACAAAGGTTTGCGGGGTGGCGGCCGCCGAGCTCAGTCCAGCATCCTGAGTGGCAGAGTCGCCCCGAGTAAAAGCAATAGCAGTAAAAGCCCATTCAGTAACATCAGGGTATTGGCAATGTGTTTTTTTTTCTTCAAAAGAGCACGCAGCACACTACGTTGGCATGCATTGCTAAAAATAAATGAAGAGCAACAGTCGCAAACAGCGCCGTGTATTTACGGTCGTGGACTTGGTGGCTCTTGCGTGTCGAGTTACCTTGCGGTAGCCAATTTTTACACCCCATGTGTTGCCCCAGGCATCGGTGCAAAAATACGCACGCATGCACCCGTCGCTCGCACGCAAGCGGTGGCAGCGCAAGTCACCAGTCATTATTTATGGACACGCGTTTTGATTTATTAACGACGACCGGGATCCATCAGGCGTTTGGCGACCAGCCTAAGCTGCCGGTAAAATATACAAAACGTGGCGTCGGCAGTCATCGGCAGTTTGCCTGTCGTCATCGCTGACCTCTGCTTCGATTTGCTGGAGTTTGCTGAGATGGCGCAGCACTACGCTGGAGACGTGCTTGACCTGGCTGAGTTTAGCGGTATGCACATGGCCATGTGCGACAAGCGTGTTGCAGGGAGGGATTGTGAATACGTGTAGGATGCATATGCTGTCGTGTCCACATTTCCACTAAAAGGCGGCCTTATGCTCATTCCGGTAGGAAAGCGACAGCAGATAGAAGTACTATCTATAGTTCCTCACAGCAGAGCGCCAATGTTCAGACCATGGCTTTCAAATTTAGATCAGTTCTGGAGGATCCGCCATATCCAGATCCTAACCTACAAGTGAACTATAGACATCCTTATCAGGAGAGACGCTTACCCAGCAAACCCCCGCATCCATAGCACTATTCAATGGGGGAATCCTAAGTCGGGACCATTGGAACCTTTTTTGGCATCCACATATATTTGGCATGCATATTGATATGGCAGACGTACATATCGCCACCCGGATCAGGACGGAGAGTCCAGCCGTGTGCTGACGCTCACTGAGGGGGCGGCGACAGCGGGTCGACGTCCGATCACCGCACGCTGGCACGCCCAGCGCCGCTGGCTCCAGCTGTACCTCTGTCGGAACTGAGGATCGGCATGCGTCGCGGGTCAAAGACCGAGCGCGACGCTCCGTGACCAAGTAACGGCAGATCTGGAGATAGTATGCAATGAACACCGCTCACGGCGATAAGCACAGCATGAGTTAAACCGTTACAGTGGATCTTGCGTTAGCTTGAATGTATGTGTATGCACTCCGGCCGCGGCAGGTGCACCGATGAGGTAGTCGGGCGAGTCTTCCGCGAGCTGACCGCCAGCGCCCGAACGCCGAGTTTCTCCCGATTCTCAGGTCACGGCTGGTACACGACGGAGATGGATGACGGCCGGTCCGAGCGGGTTGGGTGGCTGACAGTTGACAGCCGATCCCAGCTCTGAGAGATCAGTTATGCCAGTTATGACGCTGTGACATCAGACGCCGCCGCATGTCGTCATAGGACGGGTATCATCCGCCATACCCACGGCCATCGGGTGCAGTCGCGCGCGCGCTCACAGAGTCCCCACTCTCCTCGTCCTTTAGAATAAAGCCTTGCGTAATCTCACCATTAGTATGAAAGCGTCGCGCTTAACTCCAAAGTTTTACATTCTAAGCTTAATTTCTCAGTTAAATGCTTTCACGGTCTGCACAACCGAAGGCCATTTTTCCTCACAAGTGTCACATCTCGACAGTCCGCCCTCCTCCCACGTCAGCCGGCCCCCCAACTCCCTTCCGTCCGGCTGGCGAGTCGGCCGACGCGGACCGTCGACTCCGACGCCCTCGGTGGCAGCCGACCCCGGCGCCCCGCGCCGCGCCGACGTCATCCACAGAACGTCGGCTCCGACGCCCGCTGCGATACGATCTGGAGGCGCGCCGCCGCCGGCCGCCGGTCGGCACCGGAAGCCCGTAACGGAGTCGCCGCGGCCGCGGCCGCCGCTCCCGACGGTCCGTCGAGATCGACGACGGCCAGCGCCGCTGCGTGGCGGCCGAGTGGCTTCAGGATGGCCCGCTGCGCTGAGCGATGGCCGGTGCGGCGCTGATGGATGGCACTCTGGCCACGGGCGCGTGCAGGCCGCACCTCCCGCCGCCAGAGAGCGTGCGGAGCCCGCCCCGGGAGACGGCGCGGGCCCGCGCGCCGCCACGCCCGTCATACATCAGTGACCAGCTCTTAATGACGGCTGGGGATAAACTGAGGACGCTGCCGGCTCCTCCCTACCGGAAACGCGTGAGGCCTGTTTGGCCACCAGTGCCCCTCCCCTCCCTCTCAGCCCTTCCTCGCACGTAGAGCTGCCCCGTAAAAGGCTGGTACGGCCCGCCACTCCGTGTGCCCACCTGATGGTTTGTCAATACTAACCAGGGAGTTGAGTAAACACGGGCCCGAGGCGGGGCGCACGCGGCCGGGCCGCCTCCGGTGGGGGATCAGGAGCCGATATTGGAGACCCCAACTGCAGTTTGGCTGCTCTCTGGGGTCCGACAATGCCCCTGTTTTCTGAGCAGGGTTTTAATCTTTGTACTGGCGAAGATCAGCGTCAACTGTTGCTCGGAAAGGAAGACACCTTCCCCACTCATACACGCAGATTGGCATATCTGATTTAGAAAGAGATTGGGAGACAAGTGAAACATCGCTCAAGTAAAGTTACATGACTGGGTGAGTATGGAATGCGGGTAAAAGAGGAGTGCATTCAGCAAGTGCATTGAGCTGAAAACTAGCGAAAAGGAAATACAAACAATCGTAGGTCAGACCTTAAGGTAAGGCAAGATTACCGGCGTTATTGTTCTTAAAAGGCATGCCTGGCTTATGTTTACCACTTGCAGGCGTGAGCAGCATCATAGAGCGAAGGGATAAATGGCGGTGCGGACACAGAAGGGCACTGGCGTGCAATGTCTCATAACGCAGACTTTCATTTAAAGCTAGATTAATGAGCTATGGCGACCTTTGATGATCGCAGCATTTCATTGAAAAGCCAGGAAGTGGTACTGCGTGGTGAACAAGCTAAAAAGATCACAGAAAGACCATATTGCAAGGCATCGTTGAAATGCTTCAAGTTCATGCATGATTTGGTCTTTCACGACTAGATTAAAACTGTTTCCGGTCACTGATCTGACAAGACCTGAACTTATGAATTTCAGAGTCTGTATGGCGTTGATATGAGAAAAGAGGCAGCCAATCGCATCATTCGGGAGGTTAAGGTCGGCCGTTTTACGATTATTTCTAAAACGGTCATAGGGCGGGTATCTATACCCCTCTTCGTCCGTGACTCAAGAAAAATGTTTGAGTGCTATAAGCGTGATACCAAATATCGGTGCTTTGAACTTCTGGGACAATGTAGCGCCACTGAACAGAAGCTTGCCATGCCACTGGGCAGGAGCGCGTCACGCCACTGGGCAGGAGCATGTCACGCCACTGGGCACGAGCGTGTCATGCCACTGGGCACGAGCGCGTCACGCCACTAAGCAGGAGTGTGTCACGCCGCTGGGCAGGAGTGTGTCACACCACTAAGCAGGAGCGTGTCACACCGCTAAGCAGGAGCGTGTCACACTACTAAGCAGGGGCGTGTCACGCCATTGAGCAGGAGCGTGTCACGCCACTAAGCTGGAGCATGTCACGCCACCAAGCAGGAGCGTGTCACGCCATTAAGCAGGAGTGTGTTACGCCACTAAGCCAGAGTGTGTCACGCCACTGAGCAGGAGCGTGCACGAGTGAGCGGGCAAGCGTCAGGAGCGTCTGGCACACAAATAAGCACCGCGGCTGGCACCATAAGGTTACGCCATGTCGCTGACACTATCCATAGCGCACCCACGTCAGTGCCGCCATTTGCACGGCGGTGACATCAAAGCCACTCGACTGCCGACGCCGTCGCCGCGCTAACAACACGGGCTGCCAGCTCGCCCGGTTCCGCCGCGACCCGAGCGACCTGGCGCCGGCCTCCGGTCGCCGGGTGCCGGTGCGACGCTGACCCCTAACCCCTGACCTGGTGCCCGCCTTCCGGCCCGTCCGGCGACGGCCACGGCGGGAGAGACGGCCAGCGTCGGTGTCAGCCGACACTCCCATCACCCGCAGGCCCCCATCTTCCGCCTCGGCCGGCAGGAGAAACCGCCAGGGAGTGGGTGATGATGACTGGAGCGTCCTCCACCGGCGCCGGGCCGGGCCGGGCCTCCTTTCAGCAGCGGCGAGGCAGTTTCTCCTGGAGGAGCACCAAGGGACTACTGCACCGGCCCGCCCAGAACATGACCTGCTTGCCCTTCCTTGGAGAGGATGACTAGGAGAGGGAAATCGAGCGAGGTTTGATGAGCGTGTGGAAATTTCGCGACTACCCCCTACAAGCACTGAATGTCTACAATTGGCTGTTTCAAAAACTTGCAGCTTCCATCCTCTACGAAAATACAAAGTTGTGCTGATGTGTTTTCTCTGTATCCTTATCTTCCCGGGAGCCGGGTTCATTCCGTAAGTTTATTCAGTACCGGAAACATTGACCGAACAGTGTGGGATATCTAAATGCACAGACAGACGACGACCCAGCAAATGGGCTGGGCGGTACCGAAATTAATGATAAGTACCTTCATCCAACGCGGACTTGCAGAATCAGGACGTCCCAATCTAGATTTGAGTGCGGCCGAGAACTCTATTCGAGACATTCAGCGTTCTTAGAACATTTTGTGATGACAGCCAAATCTGCCAAGTTGTGTCAAGTTGGTCGGACTGGCAATGCGCATGGCCAAAGCCAGCAGCCGAGCCCGGGCCGATGTCATCTCAGCTCGTCTGGCTGGGGCGTGCGGCGCGGCGGTGCAACAGCTCGCTGGAGCCCGGCCGCCGCAGCAGGCCAGGCCCGGGCGCGCCCTCCTCCCTCTATC
The DNA here is from genome assembly GCF_011947565.3 of Pollicipes pollicipes. NCBI lineage: Eukaryota > Metazoa > Arthropoda > Thecostraca > Pollicipedomorpha > Pollicipedidae > Pollicipes > Pollicipes pollicipes. Next base: position 35,765,934 of record NW_023596818.1, read on the forward strand.
AGCGAGCTCGGCCGCCGCAGGTCATTAGAAAGTGCGTCCACGGCCCGCCGCTGGCAGGAAGGCACGGGTCGCTGCCCGGTGCAGTTCCAGCTACCGGCGGCCTATGGTCCGCTGTGGTCCCAGCTACCCACGGCCTGTGGTCCGCTGTGGTCCTAGCTACCCGCGGTCTAGGGCCCGCTGTGGTCCTAGCTACCCACGGTCTGTGGTCCGCTGTGGTCCCAGTTACCGGCGGTCTAAGGTCCGCCGTGGTCCCAGTTACCGGTGGCTTATGGTCCTCTGTGGTCCCAACTACCGGCGGTCTGTGGTCCGCTGTGGTCCCAGCTACCGGCGGTCTGTGGTCCGCTGTATTCACGGGTGTTCGCCGTGGTCGCAGCTACCGGCGGTCTGTGGTCCGCTGTATTCACGGGTGTTCGCCATGGTCGCAGCCACCGGCGGTCTAGGGTCCACTGTGGTCGTCCGCTGTGGCTCTGCTGGCCGTGTCCTGCATCTCAACTTCTGATTTGGTGGGCAGGATTCCGGCTGGCCGGCATGGTCCAGGTTGAAATGATCACCATATCTGTCGAGATACGAATTTGCTGCCCGCGTAACAAGATCACTGCCTGTGGCTTTGTCCGTGTCTTAATTCTGCTTACGACGCAGATAGAAGCAGACAGAAGACACACACACTTAAACTATGGGTAACCGGCGTGGCGAGCTCGTACTTTTTCATCCAAACAAATGTCCCAGGTCCAGTGGTGCTCTAAAATTGTCAGAGGCTTCAGGGCATCGGAAAGACCTACCCCACTTCACAAGCGCATGGCTGATACCATTTTCATGTCGCCTTTTCCCCGCACCGCTGAGCCCGCCACGCAAAAAAAAATGTCACACGGAGTCGCAGAGCTCGACCGCTCCATTTCATCCATCTTCCCAATGACGTCATTTCTTTCCCGAGCAGCCGGCACTCGTCGGCCGCTGCGTTAGCGCGGCTCGCGGCACCTTTCCCGGTCCCAGCACGCACCTCGGCCGGCGGCCGCAGTACCTCTGGACGCCGGCGGACGCTGCAGGCAATTTGGCCCCGTCGCTGCTACTTATCTCAGCGGCCTGCGGAATCTCCGCTGAGTGAAAGTGGAGTGTTATGGTGCGCCGAAACGCGCTCGTAACTCGAGCACCGGGCTGGGCATGGCAGAGGCGCGCGGGGTTCCGTGCTTGGCTGCCCCGGCGGCGCGCGCCGGATTTGCGAGCTTCGGGCCGACCAGACTCGTGTCTCGAGCGACTGCTGCACGGCGCTGCTGTTACACCGGGTGGGGAATGCCGGCGGCTTCGTAGAGCGGCACGCATAGCACGCGCCATGCGACGCACCGTGGTCGTTTGGCTGGGCGCAGCGACCAGTACGCGTCGGGGCGCACTCGTATGTATGTATGCACGTTGTATAAACACTCGATGGATTGTACGACTCTATGCTTGCAGTCTAGCTCTCGCGCATCGGGGACTGTTCTTTTCGACCGTTCCGCGGGAACCGAGAACTTCGTTCACGTCGGGTACGTCACAATCATTTGCCCCCTCTTGACACCTTAACTGAGCATGGCAGGTGAAGTGCGGAGCATATAATAAGATACCGGTAGTCACGCTGTAAACAGTCATAAAACGTCGGTTTAGCATACGCCGTGCGGAGTAGACGAAGCTTGAGCCGTAGATCGCAGTTTTCAAACAATTCAACTTGCAAGCATGCCTATGTGCGCTTGTATCTCCACTCTGCTAGAAAATCGTCGGCTTTCAACGAAAGCTGCGAGCACCTGGTGATCTACCGTAATCACTTTACAGGAGCCCCCTGATTTTAAAAGCACATATAATTTCGTGGTGTTATTTAGTTGGCCGCATTCACTTGTACAATCTCTTGAATGCATACAGCTTGCTCTTTTATTGGCAATAAGGTGTCGATGTGACGTAGATGTCCTTACCACTATTGGAAGCACTGGCAAAGACACTTAACGACTTAACATGACCTTTTTCGCCCAGATGACTATTCGCGAGAACACAGCATAATTCTCTGGGCTAAGGACAGTGACGCTACGCTGGTTCGTTCGCGTACAAAAACACAAACTCTCATCCATTGTCATGAAGTGAACATATGGCTTGCCTTGATCTTGCATGACCTCTGATTGCTCCGGCTATTCAAGCATGAAACTAGGGTTGTGTTTCAAAACACCTGGCGAGAGGTGAGCAAGAGAACGCGTGTTGCACAAATGGCCACCATACAGGATCCTGGCCGGTGCTCAACCGTGACACGGTCTCGACAAACAGTCCGAGAGAATGTGACGTGGAATGTTGCTCTGTGGCGGACCTCAAGCTCAGCCAACCGCTCCGCTGGCTGCAAGCCACAAGTTTAACCCAGCCTGACCGATGCGCCGTTAAGCGGCGCAAGCGAGCAGATGTGGCGTGCGTGCAGGGCTTGTCGCACGTAGCGCCAGACGGATCGCTAGCATTAGCACGGCGGTGCAAACGTCACCTGGTGCCCCCTCCCCACCCGGATATCCCGCGTTCAATTACCTTGCACGAGCATCAAGAGCTGCAGCGGCCCGATGTGTTGATGTTACGCCACGCACCGGATTACGCCCCCGGACGCGTTTCTCCGCCGTCCGTCGATTCTGCAGGCGCTACGCCCCGCCGCCTGCCCCGCAGCCGGTGTGGTGCAACACAGACGAGTCGCCATAATCGGCCCGTCTTAGTGCCATGGGCGCTACTCAAAGACAGCGCTGCAAAAGTGAAAGCACTGTCCAATGCCTCGGTATTCATCTTGCGTCTTCTGGGGAGGCCTGACGGGGGTCAGTGATGGGATTTCGAAGAGTATATGTTCGTTTGACAGAGGCGCAGATGCGCCTGACTACGCGCGCAGCCAGAGCCAGCGGAAGCGAGGGGAATGGGGAAGTATGGAATGGAACCAGTAAAAATTGCGGTTTCTTCCCTTTCCTCTCATCTTTGTCTCTAGACTATACGACGGTAGTGTGCGTAATCGTACTAAAAAGTTGCTGCCGTGCATATAACCCGCTTAAGCCACTGATCGCGCTAAGGGCTGCATGACGTGCTATCGTGCCGTCGATGCTACAGCGCCCAGGCAGTCGACGTGCAAAACTCCGACCATCAACAACGGTCTTAAAGCCTCTTGTCATTGAGTATATCTCCCACGTGTTCGTTCTCGACAGGATATACGTGCATTCTAATCACCTTACGTTTAACGAAGCTGTTTAGGTACTGCTTGTACCACAGATGTATGTATGTAGACAAGCTAAAAGCGAGTTTCTTTAGGCAGGTAATTCGCGCTATTGTAAATAGTACCGACCGTTATCAATGGAAATTTCAATCTCCCCTCCATAAGACATGGGACACTAATCGGTAAGAATAGCTGCCACGCGTCACCGCCGTACAAAGTGCACGATGAGACAACTTCGCGTCAGAAAGAATGCTGCCCCGCTATGACATTCATCATCACCATTATCAGACTAGAAACATCAAACGGCAAATATTGACATTGCTGACTTGGTTGCAACTGCACTTTTACGGCTACATTTGCTCGATGTCATTCTCGCTTTTGGGCTTACTAAATTGCTGGCAACAAACGGATACTTTAAAAACACACGATATGATAGGAGTCTGATAAGATGAGCCAGCATTGCCGTGATAAGAAGATATAGTGAGAGTTCGTACACATTCCTTCCAATCTCAGTACCCAGCTTAAGAGGAAAAAACTGTGCGGGAGTTTGCGTAGGGCGGCATCAGGCCAATCGTCAGCAGCTTCAGCGATGTGGGCGCCCAGCAAGGCCCCCTCAGCCAGACATGTCTGTGAGCACCGCTCGCAGCTGCACAGTGTGCGCGGCAGTCACTGCTAATAAGCGCGAGAGTGGTGCCCTAGCCAACCACGCACGCCCTGATGGACCGCTCTGCCGGATGCGCCACTCGAAGCTGTCACACGCGTGTCTTCGCCCGGTTAGCGCCTAGCCCTGTCGACTTTCAAGTGTTTTGTGCCCGCTGTTTTCATCCCCGCTCCGTTTTTGTCTCATTCGTGCAAAATGTAACCTGACTCGAATTGCACATTAACCCAGGCATGTGGAGCGATTCGTAAAGGCCTGAACTGCGCTGCGCGGTGCCGAGCCGTGCTCGTGCGCGTTTAGCAGCGGCGCTCAGACCAATCTCGTGCGGGAGCCGCCGGCCCGTGACCACCTCTGACGTAACACCGTGACCTGACGCATCGCACCGCTGCCGCCGTGAGCTCCCGACCGTGGCGGCCGCCCGCGCGCCGCGCCGCGCCGCCCGGTCCGGCGTTGGGCCCACCAGAGCACGCCCGAGCACGCCCAAGCACGCCACGCCCAGCGGCGGAGCACAGCGAGCTCTCGGGCCGGGCCGGGCGCCCGCGCCGCGAAACCCGACCGACTTCACACGGAAGGGGCGACCCGCGCCGGTGAAAGAGAAAGTCGCGGCGCCGGCGCCGGCGGCGGCCGGTCACGGAGGATCTGCGCCGTCACGCCGCGCGTCACGACGTCACGTCGCGTGTCACGACGCCGTCACACGGGCAATTGGGTCGTCCCCGGCGCGCGGCTTTTCACCCCACTCGCCGCCGGTCCGGGTCCCTTCATGGTGACTGCTCAGTCACTGCTGATCTGGCTCGTGAGAGAAATCGTTGGGCGCGTGGACGGGCGGCGCAGCACAATGCTCCGGTGGCTGGCAGGGGTGCTCCGCCAACGTCATGATGGTGCCGCGGGCAGGTAAAGCTGAGTTGCGTAACACGTTCGGACGTGAAATTGTCGCCTGTCAAGGGAGAAGCGTTGGCGCTGTGCTGCACAGCAATATCGAGGGTTTCGACCATGGTCGGGGAGGGCTGTTTCGTCTGCGGGAGAAGAGGCGCTGGTGATTTGGCCAATCTCTCCGCAGCTTGGGTAAGCACATGTCCAGGGTAGCAGTGGCCCCGGTGATTCGGCCAACCTCGCCTCAGCTTGGGTAAGCACAGGTCCAGGGCAGCAGTGACGCCGGTGATTTGGCGCATCTCGCCACAGCTTGGGTAAGCGCAGGTCCAGGGTAGCAGTGGCGCCGGTGATTTGGCGCATTTCGCCGCAGCTTGGTTAAGCACAGGTCCAGGGCAGCAGTGGCGCCAGTGATTTGGTCAATCTCGCCACGGCTTGGGCAAGCACAGGTCCAGGGCAGCAGTGGCGCCGGTAATTCGGCCAAACTCTCCGCAGCTTGGGTAAGCACAGGTCCAGGTCAGTCCAGAAGCGTGCGATTCGGGTAGCGCACCGTGCGCAATACTACCCCAGCTACGACGATGATGTATGGCATCTATGTCAGCATCTATATCACTCAAATACGCTATCACTTTTCGGCATGTTCTTAATGCTATATACGACCGAGCTAAAGTTCTTTGTCGGCTCCGTTTCAGTCACTGAGTTGAACAGTATTTCAGAATATAATTTTGTCGCACCGCCTGTTACTGCCATTCGGATGTATTTCCCAAACCAGAAGTCGAGAGGGCCCAAACTCGGAGGAAATGATGACAGGTTGGCACGTTTTCTTTTCCCGCTGAGTAGAAGGTTGGGTGGCCTCTGTCGAAATTATTGATAGGGCCATTTCCTGACTTGTTGAGTTCGAGGGAGGAAAGCGGGCGCGACATTTCCGCGACAATGACTTGGCATTTGTAGACGTCGGGACCACACAAACCATTATAAACTCTTCAACGCGAAGCCTGGGCTATTTTGATTGAAGTTAAGATGCTTCAGTGGCGGTATGCAAGCATTCTTTCGAAACAATGTTCGTTAGTGAGTGCCGACTAACAACGCAAACTCGTAAGTACTTTGTCGGCCGCTGGTTCGCTACAGCATGCAAACACCAGCTACGGGGGTGCGGGAGTGTGGATCACAATAGAGACCTGTCGTGTTGTCCTGGGCTCAATGTTGATGAAGAGCAGCAGGCGCTGGGGTCTGTTTGTTTGTTTGTATCCTGTTTGTTTGTCGTCAGAAGTGGCAGATTTTCGGTGCTTTTAATGTGGATGCTTATCAGCAAACCATACGATGCCAAACGCAGCAGTTTTGCAGCCCCAAGCAGAGACTACCACACAGATAATTAGCAGTAATGCGCCTTCTGCGGCGCGGGAAGAGTAAAGCTGTAATAGGCAGGAGTGTCATCATCATGCGTGTGATAAAAAGGGCTAAGAAAATGAAACCAGCCGCCATTGGGAGCCCACACAAATATGCCTTATCAACACGATCGTATGTCCGTTTTTACGCAAGTTTGTTAGGCAAAGAAGCTCCTTGTGTGCAACATTTGTGTACACGTCCACCGTGACATTGTTGAACGGCTGGCTATGTGCCCTAACTGTAAAACTAAAGATTTTATCAACGAAAGCCAAATTCACACGCCTGAGTGCCGTCTTAGCCGCCCCACTTCTCACGACTAACGTCTTAAGGTATCTCAAGTCGGATATGCACCAAAACAGTTGCGCTGAACTCCTTGACAGACCCCCCGCCGATTGCTGGCGCCGCGGTGGGTGGGACAGTTCTGAGCTCGTTTGGTGGATTCAGACGGCGTATTCACTCTCAGCCCGCAGCCTGTTGTATGCAGCGATCGTCCTTGGATGCCGAAATCTGACTTCAGTCTTTGCAAACGCTCCAAGCCGGCGGATTCGTGGCGTGCGGTCAACCGCCCGTGATCGGCGGCACGCGCCCTCCCATACTTTTACCAACACAATTGTTTGTTTTTGTCTCTGTCAGCCGGTTTGCTTGGAAAGTCCTTCCTGGTTCTGATTGTCGGGACCCGGATCGACTTTTGTCCCTCGCTTTCCAGCTTTGTTCTGAAATTTTCAAATCCCGCATCTCCCATGCCATGCCATGAGGAAGAGTAAGCCGTCGTGGTGCTGCAATGCTGATGTAAAGCCGCGCTTCACCAAATAGCTCGCATGCAGGCGCATTGCTAAGGGTGTCGAACAACGATTGCGGTTGTGCTACTCGCTGCCGAAAAGTGCGTGCCAGTGAGATCCTTGGTTGTGAAGATACTAATTCGTCAGAAACGTGACTGGACAGGCTAAAATGAGACGGAAGTTTTGTAGTGAGAGCAGCAAAATTTCCGTGCTTTTGACTCTAAGGTAGGGTCGGCTTACAGCCTCGCGCGCTGCAACGCTGTAGTCACCGCATGACGGCGCTGTGCAATTGTAACTTCAAATGCATACCAATGAAATGAAAGAGTACTTCACGACAGTATAAAATGTGTATTTCGGGGTGAAAATACGGTAATTTGTCATTAAAGTAAGTGATTCAGGACTTACCGAAGCTCAAGTTGGTTGAGACTATGAAAAAGACGATTCTTTTTTAAATACAAAGAACGCTGCGGTACATTTGGTACCATACTTTGCTGCCAGTTTGCTCCTCACGATATAGAAAGTTATGAAATATTTAACTTGATACCAGCCTTATGGGAAGTAAGTACGCTTCGGTGAAAGTCTCAATGATGGTGATGTTTTATGTTCGTAACGTTGAGGTCGAGGATAAAATGTAAGATACAATATTTCAGTTGTTCGAATTTTTTAAAGTTTGAACAGTTGTTTTTTATTATCATTAACATTTATTTCGCAGGACACATAGAATTGCGAAACCGCTTTAATGTGTTCAACTGCTTCAAATGGGGCCTGTCTTACATCTCGGGAAACACCTTCCATCTGTCCATTACCTGGTGCGCCTGAAGACCAGACGCCGTTTGACTCCGCGTCAGAACAGCAGCCCCACACAGGTCCCCGACCGCCACATTCAGGTCACGAACAGCCCGCCAGGGGGCGCCACTAGCGCTGGTCACGACAGTTCGCAAGGCTGGCCGCTCCACCGTCACGGCACGGGACACACGACGCCGCGTCAGGTCATGTTCGTGTGGGCGGAAGGTCAGCAGAGCCGCCGACCCTCGTCACTCTCCCGGGGGTCGCACCGAGGTCACGGTCCCTCCTGGCAGCAAGAGGACCCCGGACAGACGCTTCGTCGCGCAGTGCGCAGGAAATCACGTAAACTGCGCCGTAGGGACACATAACGGCCCCATGGTCGCATCAGTGTGCTCATGGTGCGTCGTATTCATGCGTAAATGCGTCCTTATAATGCATTGCATTAGACGTCCCAGCGGCGTGTGGCCGGGTCCGCACACGAGGACCCATGTCTGTGCGAGGCTGCTGTAGGTCACGACCAGCAGCAGGTTCACACCGGGAGGGTGCGGTAACGGATGCAGGGAACATCAAAGGTCATCCTCGCTGACCTCGGGCCTGCCCCGGCGTTCGCGGCGAATGCGGCGCGTTTCCCGGGTGCGGCGGAGTGGGCGCGGAGCCGCGCCGTTCGTCCGTGCCCGGTAAGGGGCCGGCACGGCGGTGATTGTGGCCCAGCTCAGGTACAACGCTCGGGGCGGCAGATATGGGACGTCCACTCGGGCGGACGGACGGCTGTTGGGGCGGCCGCAGCGGCCCGAGTGCCCGCGTCCTTGTCTTTCGGGGAAGCCGGCGGTCAAATCCGCAGCGTACTCGACAGACGGCGAAAGGACGTGCTCCACAGTCGTTGGAGGAAAGTCACGACAGAGGATGTTTGGAAAAGCTCCGAAACGGGCCCGTTTTATTGACAAGATATTTAAATTATTTGATTCACATAACGCGGCAGCAAAAGGCGACTGTGGCGTCAGCACCGAACATAGAAGTAGGTTTACGATGTTCCATGCACTGCCAATACGTAATCGAGGTCATTGTGTTCCATTTCATCAGACATATCAGATATATGCAGCGAAGCAACTGCTCTATTTGTAGTCGACACGTTGCCTCAGAAAATTGCTTCATTGAATGGCATTGAATGAATGGCATTCATGCGGGGCCATGGTACATAGCAGCGCTTTTCCTAAGAAGAAGCTCAGCATCCGAAAATACTTATGCAGCGGCAAGTTGTATATGAATCGATGTATGTTAAGCCTACTTCTCATTTTCATTCTTCTCCTTGCTTTTCATGTCGCTATTCATACAATGGCATTGATGCTCAGTGAATGGATTTACCCCGCAGTTCTCGGGCAGTCGATGGCGAAACTGATAGACTCCTGAGACGTAACTGCACTCGGGTATTATTAGGGGAAGTGCACTGATCGACCGAAGCCATCTTACAGGCTCAGCAACGTGCTTTTCATCGTGTCGAGGGGAAGGGGAGGGGGCAGCGATCGCGGCATGGCATGTGTGGGTTAAAACAGCGCCCGCTGTCCAGCTGTTAAGTACCCCACAACCAGCTATAATTTACCCCGGGAATCGCCAGGCACAGCTGCCCAGCACTGGACCATGGTTACCGCATGTACGTTTCTCCCCATACGCGTCAGGAGGCAACATGGCCGACAGTGCAGACCTGTGGCTTTTCCCGAACAAGCCAAATCCGCACTAAAGCAACACCTTCGACGATGACATATTGAAATATCTTGGACATCACGGCTCCAAATAAGACCTCTTTGGAAACGCAATACGACGACGATAACGCGTGTTGCAGCATCTGCGCACACGAAAAAAAGCCGGCTGATCCAGCCGACACGTCACTTGGGCACTGAAACCGGCGCTGCGCCTTGCAGAAATGTGTCAAGCGTCACATCAAATAAGTCTCCAAACTTGCTAAGCATCGGACGTCTTCCACAGATCTCCTGTGTCCAGCAAATGACTCTGATTCGTCCACGGACATTGAGCATTATCCGACTACGATTATGATTACGGTCCATAATTTAGCGCCACACAGGGATCAGCGTAGCAAACCTGCTCTCACCCGTCCAATACTGGATCAAAGGGTCGGAAGTGCCCCCACCCCAATTATGACCTGAAAGGCTGGTGTCACGGCAAGCTCTGCCCTTGGCCAGGCAATGATCGCGTCGCCAGGTTATGAGTCACTGACCCGCTCCCACCGTCAACACTTCTGCGGGCGGCCGCTCCCTCCGCCGACCTTCCAATCAGTGCCGCATCCGGCCCCCGGCCGCGCCGACGACGCCTCGCGTGCGCCGCGCATGGATCGGCGCCGCTTGTGAATTCGGCTTCGGTGATGAGATGCGCGTTAGTTATGGGTTCCGGCTGGCGAGGGGCCTGCGGTGGGAGGTGACCCCGCTCGTTACGAGCCGGTCGTAACTCCGCCCGCGGGGGACGCTGTCCGCGGCGGGACGGGGGAAACGGGAACAGCCGTCCTCCCTGAACCCGTCCACACCTGGCGGTCATGACCCTGGGGCCGTGCCAGATGTGAGAAGGTCGCTTCTCCTCCCACACGCAGACGCCGACACAGCAGCGGGCTCAGAGTGCAAATGCTGGCATATTTTGAAAGATTTAGAACGCCGGTGGCTTTTAAGGTCGGCTCGTCCAGGTCAGGAAAACAACAGCATTATCTAGCGCGACTCGTGGCCTACGTCACACAGGAAGCACATCGTGTGCCGTAACATGGCCCACTGAGGTACGGTGGCTGTCCGTTATACGTTGGTGACACCGTTCGTGTGCTGCTAGTCCGCATGTGTCGGACTTCGATTCCCAGCCCAGGAGATTTAGTTCCGTTTGGAATCCATTTTGAAGTGGATGAAGCCATCGGCAAGAATTTATTAGCTAAATCGCTCGGTGGGATTCATAGAATCCTGCATAGGACGCATATTTGCCTAGCAAGATACAAAATGCCTGGCGTTTCACTTGCTATAGATATAAACGCTATGAGGATAATACCATCGGTCATTAAAGGGGATGTTCCACATTCATATGGGGGTTTAAGCTGAAATAGTTATCTTGAAGACCTTTTGGGGATGATCACAACTTCCCCCTTCCTAAGACCTAAGCTCATTTAATTTCTAAGCTATGCGCTCGCAAAAATGGGAAAACATACATCGGGGATAGTATTTCAAAGTCACCTCGGCATCCATGATGTCATAATATTGTCATTCAAATCCTGCCATTCATAATTCATGCGTCGATTAAGGCTTAAAAATTTAGTATTGTCGAGGGGTTCATATCTGGTGTTTTTTAGTGCGATTTTCTGACATAACAGCCATCAATTTGCTCTCAATCATTGTTTAGCAAGGCATGATAACGTAATCAAACCGTAACGCATTGAGGAGCTTATTTATTAAACAGAGAATTGTGCTGTCTAGAGCAGTGTTTTTCACTTTACAAGCATACCAGTTGTTATAGGTGAGCTTTTTTCTCCATATATGATTCTTGCTTAAATACCTTCAAATATAAAACATATCCTTTAATTGCATTGCTATTTGGGTCGACTTATCACGGGATCTAGCTGTAGGATCGACTCAATTCATTACATTCCACACACATTCTCAAATGAATGGATTCTATCCAGACTTAACGCTGGTTGATTGAAAACTCCTTAGTCGACTCAGACCCACCCGGAGCCAAGCACTAGTCTGGGCCGGCCGTGGTAGTGACGCCGGTGCAGTGCTGGTCAGACCGCCGGCCGTGCTGGTGACCCTGCTGTGGTGCTGGTCACGTGCTGGTGACCGGGCAGTGCTGGTGACGCCGGTGCAGTGCTGTTCAGACCGCCGGCCGCGCTGGTGACGCCGGTGCAGTGCCGGTCAGACCGCCGGCCGTGCTGGTGACGCCGGTGCAGTGCTGTTCAGACCACCGGGCGCGCTGGTGACGCCGGCGCGGTGCTGGTCGCGTCGCGTGCGCCGGCGCAGTCCTGTTGTCACTGCCGCCAGCCGCCGGGCCCCGTCATAAAGCTGATGGCCTCGTGGGCGGTGCAGGCTCTAATACGCTTTACGACCGGTCGCCACCGGTACGAAAACAAGCGAAAAACGCAATCACCGGCGCATCAGGTCACCCGGATTAAATTCGTGGAGCGCTGGCTAGATGAGGGCGATCTAGCAGGTGGGGGAGACAGCGGGCAGCCGACGGTCAGGCACCGCTCTCAGTGGAAAAATCCTCATGTGTCTCTGATATCTGTCTCGTGGTCTGGGAAGCGCAGATCGAAAAGCCGACCAGCGTGATATGCGTAGCTGGCATTTCCTCCCAGGTCGTGCGCATTGTCAACGACACACCGCCATATCAATAAAGACGTTTTGCCTTTGGCTTACAATGACTCCTGCAACTGTTGGAGCGTGACAAGGGAGGGTGGGCTAAGCTGAGTTGAGCTTGAAGAGCCGAGGCATGCGGGCCCAAGCTGGACAGCTGATCCCTTACAGTCTGACGAGTAATAGAGGGTAATGCATGTGCGGGCAAATATCTCAGTCGGCGTTATTATCTAGCAGAAGCTTTGCTTTCAATTCTAGGAAATGGCTTGCACTCATGCTACCATTCCCGCCCGGATAAAGGTCATGACATATTTGAGGTTACATAATACCAAACACGTCTTGAGTGTTTCGAATGGCAGTCAGAAGGTCGGTGATTTGGCCAAAGAAACGCAGGCTGACCTTCAGCATGTGACTGTAGACGACATTGGTTACCTGTTAGGAGCTCCCTAGCATCTGTGAGCACTTGGCTCGTAGGCTGGCATCAAATGATCGTTCGTCTTCTGCGTCAGAGCCATACTATAATACTATGTAGGATGAAATGAGCGGAAAATGCCTTGAAATGCTGTCAACACGCTAAAAGCCGCCTTACCCTCGAGAAGATCGAAAGCAACGCCCAGGTCAATGTCAAGTGATGCCGAGGCAAGACTTCAGTGGAGTTTTTGTCCTCCGATTCACACGGTACGTTGCTTCCTTCCACTGGCTGGTCGACAGTCATCAGTGTTGAGCTCTCGCGTCGCCGGATCGTGTGCCGCGTCGACCGTCGCCGCCCTTCCTCCCGGTGCTGTGCTTGCTAGCCGTGGCCACTGGCAGCCAAATGGCACACTTCGCTCCGCCTTCACGGTATCGTGGCATGCGCTCCCGGCATCACCGACTGGAGTGGGCCGTGGAGTAGCCCAGCACTCGTGCATAGAAAGAAAGACAACGCTCAAGCACGTCTTAATTCCGCACAAATAATTGAGCGCCGCGTCGAAACAAAAGCGACGTCAAGAGCGAGCATGAACAATCTCAGCAGAAGATAATGCTTCCAGCCAGTATTACATTATCCCGCCGCAATGCACACACGAGATTAGCCAAAATGTCAATGCTGCGAAGATCGAAGCATTTGAAATGGTAATACGCTCGCAATCACCGACGTGCGGAACGCAGCATGCCCGGGGAATATCGGACAGCCTCTCCCACCTCAGGGATCCCAAGCCCAGCGAAATTTCACCCGCAATCCCAGGACCACGCCCAGAAGACACCGTGGCATGAAGCGCGCTGAGGCTTCTGCTCCGGGCCGTCCACATTCCGGTGGATACGAAGCGTGCGTGCGCGAAGAGCAGCAGTTCGGATCAGCACAACCAGTTCGGAGGCGTTGCGTACGGCGGCAGGTGGTGCCAGCGAGGGACGCGGCGCCACCACACGGCGACTCCCCAAACCGAAGCACCGTGGCTCCCGCCGCTGTCGGGCCCAGCAAGCCCGCGCTGCGCTGCTGCCCCCGCATGGGGCACTGATGCTGAAGGTCGCAGCGGCTCTGCACCGTGGCGGACTACATAGCTTACATTGACATACATTTGAAATTGCTTAGCTTACATTGCTTAGCTTACATTGGAAATTGTATTGGGTTTTTGACAGATCGCTGCATCTGGGCACCACAAACCATCCGTGTTCAGTATTTGTATGTCAACCTCCCTTGGCCCCTGTAATTGATTGATCTGATATGATTACACACAGATTATGATTACGGTCGTTGGTCAGGCGAGTTTGCTTTGCGGAATCTTTTCAACACGAGCGGCACGAGCGGCCCGGACTGGTCAGCCGACTGCGCTTGTTAAAGTCAAGTCAAGGCAAGTCCTCGCAACTGCTAATTGCATCTGCACATAATGTTCAACAACAAGAATGAAAATGTCCTTAAAAATGTGATATATTTCTGCTTAATTATTTGATTGCAAGCTGTTCGCCCGGGTGAGATTGCATTCTGACATTACCCTTCTGACCAATGTAGTCTAACCTGCTTATTTGAGATGGAAAACTCAAAATTTTCGGATTAACAAAAATTGATGAGCACGGGTCACAACTAGATACTTATCTCGACGATTCGGAGTAGCGACCACACGAGGCCAACAGCCTCAAACGCAGAAAAGAAAACCCTTACATGCGCGCAAATCATGCGCCGTTTTGGAGTATTTTAACGTTTGGTCCCAGGTGTCGGCGGCATGAACGGATAGCGACCTAAACCGCCGCACGATCTACGAGAGGGTGCCACCTTTGACCACCAAGTAATCTCAGCACCATCGGACTCACTCGTCACGAATTCAAGGCCGACGATGTGTTGTACAAAAACCGTCTAACCGGAAAGGGATCAATTTTCGGGGATAAGCTACGTCGAAAAGGAGGATGGTGATTGCTGATCCAAGTCTGAAGGCAGATACAACATGCTTGCGTCTCGACCTGTCATAGAGAACATGCGATCGGAAGTGGCACACTGATCTATTGAGAGCATCTGATAGTCTAGTGGTCCTCTAAATCTGAGAAAGGAGATGCATCTCCCCCCCCCCCCTCCCCATCCTCCCCCGCCCCTCCGGCCGCACGTTGAAGACGTTGGTGTTTCGCGGAGTTTGGCTGAAAGCCCTCCCTGGACGGTGCCGCTTGTACCGGTTCCCAGCGTCGGCGCCGAGCTGCAGACAGCTTCACCTCCCACACGGACAACTTGGGCAGAGGGCGCAGCTGCTGGTCGGTTCCCAGCTGACCCCCTCCCCCTCCCCCGCTGCGTGAAGTTGGCCGGCGTTAGCGATGCGGACCTGGGCGGGTTCCACCGCCGCCGCCCGGTGCTCCGGTGCTCCTCAGACGTCCGCTGAGGCTCCATCGCCGCCGCCCGGTGCTGCGGTGCTCCCCAGATGTTCGCTGAGGCTCCATCGCCGCCGCCCGGTGCTCCGGTGCTCCTCAGACGTCCGCTGAACCTGTCTACGGGTGGTGAGCACGGTGTGAGCGATGACATGTGCGCTCGTGCACCACCCCGGTCCCGCGTCCGAACACGGCCCACCGGAACACCACGTCAAATCCACCGGTGGATGACTTCGGGGCTAAAGCCGCTTTTGCCAAAATCATCCCTTACCCGTTGAGTCCAAGCCATACGCGGCAGCTACCCGTCCGCTACCCATTCCTGATCGGTAACCAGCACATGTGGATACATCGGTATCCGATGCATGCTGGCTTACCCATCCTGTACAGGCCTCCGCGATCGAGCACCAGCCACTGGCGACGGTCCGAGCTGCAGCCGCAGACGGCCACGCCAGTCAGGCCGCATCCAGCCGTCGGTCAGGCCGGATCGGGACGACATCAGGTTATATAGAGCCGACATCAGGTTGTGTCGAGCCGACATCAGGTCGGACTAACACATCAGGCCGCATTGAGCCGATAGCAGGCTGGATCGAGCCGCTGGTCAGGCCGGATCGAGCCGACGGTCAGGCCGGATCGAACCTGACCGGCAGCTCGATACGAGAGAATTGAGAGGGCTTATCAGCACAACAGACTGATCAGTGGTGACACGTATCGACGTGCACTGACGCTTGACACTCAGCCTGACACGGCGAGCGACGGCACCGGTCCAGGCAGCGTGGGAGGCATGAGTCGTTCCCATCCACTCAGACTGCTGGAGCAAAAAGAGGGTTCCTTGGGGGACCGTCGTAACCGATTACACCACCACACAGGGCGGGCAAAGCGCACAAAAAAGTCCCAATCGGCTGGTGCGCGGGAAACGCGTCTCGTCGGATGCGAACAAAAACGATAATGACTTAAAGGGAACTAGCCAGACTGCGCCAGAGTTCTAAAGCGGCATTTTGGACTGAAAGCCTTCGTGTAACGGCAGTGAGCCTCTTTTCTGGCGGGAAGATTGCATGCATTGTCTGGAGAGGGTGAATAATGAGACACCGCCTTATTTTAGCGGTGCTGGGATCAAGGAAACTTACCTTAGCTGCTCCTACCGAAAAATGTAATGTAATAATGGTACTATCGTCTAAGAATGTTGTGAGACGCAATTACCTGATGCTCAGAACTTCTGGCGGATGTGTTCAAGTTGCAAACCGTTTAAAAACTGTGGGATCCTGAATCCTGACGCAAATTGCGTATCCAGGACGACAACGAAGTGTGTGATCTTGTCCTTGCAATTTGTGGTTCCGCGACGTGCGAGCGTGGGTAACGCGTCTTGTCGGGTGGGAGCCATGCGTCAGATTCGCAGCACATGAATACATTCTGTTGGAAGCTTCATAATCATTGCAACTATCGACATGCCTAGCTACACCCGTGATGCTGATTTATGGGTTAAGGTTTCCTATGTTGACAATAATCTACTTTCATCATACCAGAGGACACTGATTAAATGGCGTTATTCAGGGGGCAATTATTACGTTGTCAAAACTGGTCTCTGCAAGCGGTGCTCAAGTTCACGAGTAAACAAGGTTGCGCAAAAAACCTTCATGAAACCAAATGCATGAACATAAAAATGTTCAGAACCTGCGCATACATGGCCAATAAATGATATAAAACAATCAAGCATGCGACATTAAATTAAAAATGTGCTTGAGCTGCCTGCAGGTCGTAAAGGACCGATCCTTTACTGTTACGTCAAATGCAATTTGGCTGTCAGTGACCTCATGAAGGAAACGGCCCACTTTGCAATTCAGACCACAAACTAAGCTATTGTCATGACCAGAAAGTGTTCTTTAGTTACTGCAGACAGCCCCAAATCTTTACCAAGTTCATATGGTATGTATTCGTATATATCCAAGTTCATATCGTATATATGATATGTATGGTTTTGTTATATTTGTAATGGCAGACCACTCACAGATTCGTAGCATTTCATGTTCACGTGTCTTAGTTTTTAAGTTTGTTTTCTGGTTCATTCGTGACCAAGAGTGCGTCTTAAAGCGTCGTGTTCTGAGAATGTGATCATTGTTTGCGCAATCAAGTCGTTTATCCAGTGCCTTCAGGCATGTTGAAAGTCGATTATGACCAGCATAAGAACTCTGCATTAATGCAGAAAAACCAGGAGCAAAAAGTCTTTCTTGCTTTTATCAGGTAAGGATGCTGTCAGGATAGGTTTGACTTTGAATGCATGCAGTTGAAAAGAACAGTTAATTAGCGGTGAACACTAGAAAAAGAGGAAAGGGGCACTTTCAGACCTGAAGCACAAGGGCCAGTGTGCGTCGAAAGCTCCTTTTTGTTCCATAGCTTTCGTTTACCACAGGTGGTCACGTAGGCATGGGGGCAGGGATAAAGCAATCATCCCCGAGAAGGCACAGCAATAATGTGCTGGGTTCTGGGCCTTTTGAAAAACTGTCATGTTTGCGGCGACCTATGACAAGTCACGGTCCTTTCTGAGCGGCATTCACTTTGATAAACCGTTCTATATTGAAAGGATTATCAATACCACAGTGTGGCTCATTCTGACGTTCAGTGTCATTTAATGAGCTTTACGATAGAGCTGCCGTTTTACGGCTGCGTTGTCTCGCGGTTAGTTAATGGCTCCCAACCGCAAACATTTTCGCCATCTGGATGGCGGTAGGCTGGCCTGGAGGTGATAGATCTGACGGCGCTCGATCCCTTCGCTGCCAGGCTTCGTCCTGCTCGGTTGGGCGCGATATATTGCACGGCATGCCCAAGTGGCTGCTGGTGGCTTCATTGTTTGTGTACGTTTCGGCGGCGTCGCCCCAGGACACACTGGCGGGTCCACACAGTGGGTCGGTGGGTCACGGGGTGGGTCTAGGAGGGAGAGTGGGATCTACAGGGTCGGGGAAGTTCGTTGTTACCCGCCGTTTGCCATCGCCCCGGGTACCAGATGCACGAGTGAGTGATGCAGCTCTTCTGACAATTTTAACATCTGCCGAGATGTAACGGAACACTGCGGTTTAAAATATTATAATAAATCAAAACAACCTGCAATAAGATGCACAAAGACGGGCTCAAGCTTTTCATGGTGAAAAGCAATTTTTGGTAAATCCTGCATGCTCATTGCAAATCCACTCGGAATCGCTGTAGACGATGAAAAGAAATGTCTTCGCGTACACATTGATATTCTATCACATAGTTTTGATTGACAGTGACCGATAGTCAAGCCTGTTAAGTTGTTGCTGTCTGCGGTGTGTCGGCCCATGCACGTACGACCAGCAAGTCACTTTCGTCATTTCAGACGTTGACAATGTAATCCTCTGCGCTTTAAGACGGCTTAACATGGTTCGTCAGGCCGAAGACAACTGAGAGAACGAAGGCTTTACCATCCTTTTAATGTACGGCAGCTTTCGCGGCTGGATACCTGGATGGCCATATTATCTGTGATGGAAGCCACGCCAGCAGTTGATCGCCATCTTGATCGATACTGCGGTCACATTCGGGTTGTCCTATGTCGCAAGCTTCTCGCCAAACATGACCAAGGCTGCGCTTTTATGAATAATTCAAGATTGTTGGTGAATTTTGAGTTATCAGCACGGATATCATGATGATCCAAGCCAAAATCAGAAAAGGAAGGAGAAAGGGGCAAAGGCGCAGCCAAATGCAGAGTTCTGTGCGTGACATGACTCAGATGCCAGTGTCATCACGCATCAGATGTGGTGCTCACATCCCCACTGTCCCGTCCCCAAGCCTATCTCAAACCGTTAATATGCAGGCCACGTGTTTCGATTTTCAAAATATTAGTTCCGGGCTGCGTATACGGCCAAACAAATGCATGTGTACGTAATATGCTACGCTCTCCCCCAGATCGCAGCGGAATTCGATCAGTGTGCAGGGGGAGCAGTTATTTCGCCGCACAATAGGCATAAAATCAGTGGGCACGGCTGTTGATCGCATCGGTTCATTCAGATAAATCTCAAGTCAGCTCAAGTTCATAGTTAGTTGGAGTTTACTTTAAGTGCCTCATTTAATCGTCATCATCATCGGATCATCAGGTCCAGTTCATGAGGTTCAGTCGTCAGCGCCAATGAATCACTTTCCCCATCATGATTATCAGCAAGATCATCATCAAGAGTGCGCCCACGATCATCGCCAGTTCATGTCTATCAGTACAGTTGAAGTGATGAAGTGTTCTCTCCTTCCCCTCCCCTCTCCCCTTCTCCCCTCCTCCTCTTCCACCTCATCCTCCTCCTCCTTTTCATACTCATCCTCATGTTCTTCCTCTTCCTTCTCCTCCTCCTCCTCTTAATCCTCCTCCTCCTTCCCTTTCTCCTCCTCCCTGCTCCTCCTCCTCCTCCTCCTCCTCCTCCTCCTCCTCCTCCTCCTCCTCCTCCTCCTCCTTCTCCTCCTCCTCCTCCTCCTCCTCCGCTCTTCGCCCGGCTCGAGCTCTTGCTGTTTGTTCAGACTGGCTGTTTGTGTGTTTAAAGCATCATCGCATGTAAGACCATACTTGTGGGCTCATTTTCATAATCCTTTACCCTATTATCCTGCCCTGTCGAGTTCGCCTTGTGTTGCATAACAACTCTCAAAGATGTCGGCCGCACCGCCATATTGCACTTGGCATTCGCCTCACCGGTCTCACTCCCGCGGATTTCCCCGAGTCTCGTCACGGGCAACGGGCCAGTTGCAATGTTTATAGCCACACATAAAGCCGCGTGCACAACATAGCAAGATAACCTCTGTATACGTGTTGCGGTGCGAGCAGTGTTTCAGGCGCCTCTGTGCGGGGCGCCGGCGCCGCTGCGGCCCCCGGCCTTACGGCCTGAGCTTGACAGGGCGCTGTCCTGGACGGCCGGGATCTGTTCCATTCTCGTCACCGGCCCAATGTCGGGGTCAAGAATCGATGGAAAGGAATCCGGGAGACAACGCAGGCCTTCCCCCCGCAGCGGCGACTGGCGCACTGGTGGGGGCGATGACACCAGACGTCGCCAGACGTTCAGTCACCGTCGCGGTCGACGCTCGAGCAGGCGGACCCGCCGCCGGGGTGCCGGGCCGTGGTGCTGAGTCCTGGCAGTACCCCCATCCCCGGTCCCCGGCGGCACCGCGGCTCCGGCACGCCGCTGGGCTACTCGGTCCCGCCGTGGGGCAATAACACGGCTGCGCGCCTCGGGGCCGACCACTGGGTGACCTGGGTTCAGACGTCAGTTCGGGAAGAGACCGCAAGTGGAGAATGAGACCGGACATACTCCGCCTTTGGAGACGTCCGGACATCGAAAAATGAGACCGGGCACACTCCACCTTTGGAGACGTCCGGACATGGAACAGCTCCAGCATGGCTATCTCACCAGCCCATCCTGAAAACTGATCAAATGCGCGTCGCGTTCTTTCACTTTTTAGCAGAAGGTTTCAGGCTGGGCCGCGGAGTCGGGAAAAACGAAAAAAGGAAACGGGGCGGGGAACTGGAAAACAAGAAAACGAACACATTCATGCATGACACAACTAAGCATACCTGTTAACATGAATGAATAACTTCACAAGCTTGAACTGTGTCTGTATGCACATCCGTCAAAGAATGGATTCCGAATGGTTTGCAAGGGTAGCTTAACACGCACTCGGGTGGGGGATCAAACTGACCCCCGAAGGTTTTTCCAGAATGGTTTCTGAACGGCGCGGGTAGCCGAGCCAAATTTTTCATAGCTGTAGACAATTGAATAGTGGATCGTTTGACATAAAAAATTTAGATGTACCTTGTAAGGTCGCTGACCTATGGCAGGTCAAAATCAGGCCATGTTTTCAGCGAAGGCAATTTCTAGGAAATCATTCAATTTGATCCAACAACGGAGTGTTAGACAAAGCCATACACCTCTGAGATATTTTCTTGGACAACACAACAGTTGAATGAGAATATTAGCTTGACCTGAGGTCAGGTATAAAGATCACACCAAGGTCAAAACCAACATGTTTTGTTACTCCAGGGCTTGCTGTATGGGATAGTTTCTGGCGCTCATTTCGAATTTATTGACAGTAGGAACCGCACTTTACATCACCCATGGACTTTTTAGAGGTCAGGATAGGTCATTAACCCAAAATGACCCAGGTCAACGTTTTTTTAAGAACATACCGTCTAGCGTAATCTTTGTCGCTTAGCCAAATGCAAAACTCAAAGTAATCTTGTATGATTTTGGTCGCCTTGACCATCAAAAGGTCAAACAAGGCCACTGACCTTAAATGAGCATGTGACCTTCTGCTTAGAAACGGTTATCTTGGTTCTGGGGGCACTTTGGAGACCAACCTGGAATTTGACTTTGTTTGACCTTTTTTGACCGAAGGTCATGACCTAGAAGCCTGAAACTTCGACACGAGTGAGTTCACGTACAGTTCAATACATCTTGTAAATTTAGTGTCTCTAGCTTTCTTAGTTCCCGAGATCTTAGGGAAGGGGTCAAATTGACCCCCCCCCGCCCCCCCCCCCCCCCCACCCCCACCCGAACGAAGGCTATCTAGCTGGCCACCCGGGCACGTGTTAAGACTCATAGAACTGCTTCGTTGTTCTTGTTTTGCGCGAGCGCTGACCTCGCAAACAAAGTTTGTCATCCCAGCAAATCAAACGATACTGCATTCGATCATTTGAGAAAAACGGGATCTCATGTCGGTCTGTTTGTGCCGTACACTGCCACAGCACAAACAGAGCCTGCTGGGCACTGCTCGCGACCCACTCAGTAACTCTTCACTTTCACTGACTTAATACCGAATGTCCACGTCTTTCTTATCTTGAGCCGCTTATTCCCCTGGGTGTCATCAGCTACACGGAACGTATGGCATGGTAAGCACTTCATTGCCTTCGGGGAAGGAACGCCGCTGTCCAGCCACGGAGTCAAACGCAGCGTGGTGCTTGAAATGATTTCCTGCATGTCACCGATAACCGGAGGGTTTTCGACGCACAAATACAGCTCGAAAACTTTTTTTTCTCGCCGTCAGAATATGTCAGATGTTCAGAATGATAGGAAAGCGTGCCATAACCAATGGAGCACACCTTCTCTTCCGCCTGTGTGTTCGTACCAACGCCGGCAGCGCGGACTGCCTCCACAGCCGTTCCCGTGAGCCTGGCGGACCAGAAGAGCGTGTCTCCCCATCTTCGGTGTCAGGCTGTGTGAAGAGACCACACGCGAGCCTGTTACTGTTACAAGCCCAATAACAAAACCATCCGAAGTGATTTGTGGAGCACCGTTCTCCTAGAAAACAAAGCTTCCAGCACAATCGTCAACGTCGCTATCAAAGTTCCGCCGGTCCGGCCG
The DNA here is from genome assembly GCF_011947565.3 of Pollicipes pollicipes. Classification (NCBI taxonomy): domain Eukaryota; kingdom Metazoa; phylum Arthropoda; class Thecostraca; order Pollicipedomorpha; family Pollicipedidae; genus Pollicipes; species Pollicipes pollicipes. The sequence goes on from NW_023596818.1 coordinate 35,788,091, forward strand.
CGGCTTCAGTTCTGCAACAAAATCGCGGGCTCCGTTTGATCATAACAGCCTCGAGGTTCTCTCACGGTTTCCCCGAAGGGACCGCCACATGTCACGTTCTGTTTCCTGCGGCTCGTCGCGCCTGTGGCAGTTGGCCGATGCAGGCGCGCGGCCGTGGAGGGGCGCCGGCCATGCCAATGGACGGGTTTGACAAGCCGTCTGCCGCCATTGTCGCCCGGCCGTACCGCGTAACAGACATGACCTCTGACTGACCTCTGACAGCAGGGAGCGGCGGGGCATACGTCGAAGCCAGTCGTCGTTCGGGCGCCTCGGCACCAGTGAGGAGGGCACAGGTGGTTCTCGTCCGGGCTGACCGGATTCGGATCCGGATTCCACATCCGACCCCGTCCCCGAGGTGTCCGCCCCATGGGATGCCAGCCCGCGGCGGCGGCATACCGGCCTTCGCTGGTCGGTGCTGCGGCACCAGGTCTAGTCGGCGTGATGGTGCGCGCTCACGCGCACGTTCCTACGGAACGGGAGTCGAACGCAAGCCCGTGTGTGAGTTGGTTATGAAGATAGATCACTCCGCTACAGATAATGTGACGCGTCTTGCGTAAAGGTCTCTTGCAACTCTTATGACTTCAATCACATCTGGATCCAGAATCACCGTTCCGCCACATGGCCGGCCTGTACTTGAGCTGGGCTTGGGCTTGTTCGCCGTCAATCGCCGCAACTCAGCAAGTACACGCCACCAAATCGGTAGAGTCGCGCTACTCACCAAAAATTAGCATGTGGTGTCGAATGTTTTCATGGGATTTCTTTCCAAGCGCTGCCTGTCTGCATAATGTGTTGTCCATTGTCAACCCAAGCCAGTGATCGGTACTGAGACTTTTAATTCTGATTTCTAGTTATAATAACTTTGGACAGATAACTTTGGTACATTTGCGGCGCCTGTTATGTATGTACATCACCCTACGCACCAACGAATCGGGCAAGGTACAAACGACGCGACGCCCATCCCTCCGGAAAACTTGACGAGAAGTGAATATGAGTCTGCGAGAACACTCATCAGCATGATAAAGACAGACCACATCCCGGAGCAATTTCAATTTACCCCAGCAAATCAAATTTCGCAGCACAGTAGATAAACAACAGGACATTAATAATGAGATAAAGTCATCGCTGGTAATAATCGCGGTCATATGTCCGCCGCCTGCGGATGTTGTTTTGGCGCTGCGTCTGCGACAGCGAGCGGCAGCAATAATCAATACCGCGTGGGCGGTGACAGAACTCAACAACGCCGCATAGAGGTGGACGGCATCGACCGCCATTCGGAAAACCTCTGGGCCGGGTTGCAGCGAGGACGGTAACCGGCGCTCGGGCACTTCAGAGGCCAACAGGGCACGCTGTTTGCTTCCGCGGGGTTTCATGGACTTAACCTGCCCGATGATCCGACTAAGTCAACATAGTTGCTAAAAAGGGCAACCGCTGATGGCGCCGCACCTTAGCAGCTTAAAAATGGAGCACACGTGGAACGATGGAATGTGGCGATGCGCCTGGTCTTTCTTTGTTCCTTGAGAATGACCGTATCTAGTGGAAACCACCAAACGTTCAGCCCGGAGGGAATGGGCTGCAGCGCTCAGACCTCAGGCAGGTGGCCTGCTTGTGGAGCGTCGTCGGTGTTCCGACTTGAACTGCCTGAGGCACCGGCGCACTGATCGCGCTCCGTCCCCTGCCTAAGCCGCCTCCTGGGGAGCCGCCCTCGCCACCGGCCGCGGTGCCGCCTCCGGATCTAGTCGGCTCCCTGTGAGGCACCTCCGACGCTGGTTGCTTCCATCACATCGCTCCGATGCAGACTGAGAAATGACGCTCTTGTCTGCTTATACATGGTATATATATATATATATATATATATATATATATATATATATATATATATATACATAACGTTTCGTGGACATGGGTGAAAATTTATCTGCCTAGTGCTCGGCCACGAACCAAACTAAATTTGCATGCTTCGCGCACATTGCATCGCTTGCAATGTTTTTGCCTTGCGATGTCCCAAGCGAGTTTATCTTTCTTCAGCGGGACTGCGATTAGGACTGCAGCAGTCCTGCAGCCACGCGAATGGACAGCCTGGCTAGAGGTTACCCGTCCAGAAGTGACCACCAGGGCTGTAGCATGTGTCCCCACCCCCTGATGTGTCTAACCAGCCCACACTACTCACCACTGAGACCTGTTCCTGTCCAGTGAAGTCACCTGTCCCTGTCCATAAGTGTCTGACCTATCGTTGCTGACTGGAGTCACTTGCCTGCCTCCAGTCAATAGTGTCTGTCCCGCCCCACACCCACCGGGCATATGGCCACTGCTTACCCACTGGGGTGGCCGACCCGCCCACATCCAGTAGCGTTCACACCAGTCTATACCTGCTGGGGTGTCCCAACTGTTCCGGACCCACGGAAATGTCCCAACTGTTCCGGACCCATGGCAATGTCCCAACTGTTCCGCACCCGCGGGAATGTCCCAACTGTTCCGGATCCACGGGAATGTCCCAACTGTTCCGCACCCATGGGAATGTCCCAACTGTTCCGGAACCACGGGAATGTCCCAACTGTCGTTTTCCATTGGAGGGGCCCACCTGTCATTATCCGCTCAAATGTCCCACCTGTCCCTGCCCATGAGTGTCACGAACTGTCCTTGCCCAGTGAATTGTCCCAGCTTTTCCCGCAGACCGCAGCGTCCCATCCGTTTCCTGTAATGTCTGACTTATCTCTGCCTTATGAGTGCGACACTTATAACCACAGCCTGGAGACCCCAGCTGACCCACCGGCTGCGGTGTCCTACCTGTCCTCACCCATCAGTGACTGGCCAGTCCCTATCCACTGGATTATCTCACCGGCCCCCGAGCACTGGCGCCTTCCACGCACCGCAGTGTGCCACCTGACACCAGCCAGTTCAGCCTGCCTTATTGCCATATACATGGCCTGGTCTGGGACGAGCCGATCGTGCCTGTGATTGGAGAGGCTCCCCGTTACCATGGCGACCGACGTTGATGGTACTGTGGCGCCCCGCGTCCGCGATCGCCATAACAGTCCTGCGGGCCTTCAGTATACCGTCGCTCGCAGACTGCACCTTGCCGCTGTGCGTGCCCGCATAACGAAGAAGCAATCATAATTGTTTTTAATCAGATATAGTCACCATGTATTTTACATCAGGAACTCACAACTTTTCCAAAGCACAAAAGCGTGGCTTGACGATCACATATCAGTACGACACGGAACGTATGTCTCGAGTGTTGCCGGCGACACAGATCACCACGCCAGACGACCTTCACAACGGAACCCCGCATCACCAGGCAGGACGTGGACCCCAGAGTTCAGGGCTATCACGGGGCGTGGCTCGGGCACGTATCAACCGATGATTGCCCCGCGCCGTACAACCAACAACACAACACGTACAGCCACCAGCAACCCCCTAGAGCATGCTTATTGCCGAGAAGAAAACAAAACGAAAAGTGATCATCGCAGCTGGTCTTGACGAGGCGCTTGTACAGTGATATGGCTGCAGCCGCCTGCGGCCCCATCCACCGGCGGGAGCCTTCTGTCCCACGCTCGGCTTACGCAGAATGGTGCTAACCCACGTCCAATCATATGCCCAACATGCTGCAGACGACGAACGTCAGCACCATCACCACCACCACTATAAGGCTGGCCAGCATCACTGAGATGGTCCCTGAAACAGCGGGAGCGGTCAGCGAGGGGGTGGCTGCGTCCGCCTCAGGACCCGCGGCGGCGTAGACAGTCCCCACCGACGTCCACTGCCGGACACGCCACGCGTCCGGTTCACACGGACGCGGAGCACGAACGCAGGGGACAACACGCTGTCAGCCGGTCTCCACACACCTGGGCGATCAGAGCCATGCGTGGAGCGGGTCAGCCTCGGACGAGCGACCCGAGCACATCAGCGCAGGCCGGGCCGGGTCTGCCCGGACGCTGCGGGACAGCCGCGGCGCGACAGCTCCGTAAAGACAGACAGACATGCCGAGCGGCCGAACTTCGGGACCACGGACCACGACCGTCTCAGCGCGCTCTGGACTGTTCGGAAGCGGTACGCACAAACAAGCCAATCAGGAGAAAGTCGAAGGCACTTCCTCGGGCAAAGCCGCTCATTTCTTAAGACTTTGCGGCACACGAACTCTAATCTAAAACCCTGCTCGGACTGCAAGCCGGTTAAGTTGGCTAACTTTCATACTGACACAAGGAGCCCAAGTTCGCAGCTTCCCTACAGCACTCAAAAACGCGCTAAACTGTGGCGTCTTTGGGACCGCCAGGTCACGGCCCTGGCTGGGGCAACGACGGTGTAGTGTTATCGGTCTGCCGTCCACCAGACCTTTGGGACCGCCAGATCACGGTCCTGGCTGGGGCAGCGACGGTGTAGTGTTATCGGTCTGCCATCCACCAAACCTTTGGGGCCGCCAGGTCACGGTCCTGGCTGGGGCAGCGACGGTGTAGTGTTATCGGTCTGCCATCCACCAAACCTGTGGGACCACCAGGTCACGGCCCTGGCTGGGGCAACGACGGTGTAGTGTTATCGGTCTGCCGTCCACCAGACCTTTGGGTCGAACCGTTCACCTTTGGGTAAACCGTGACTGTGCGGTGTTGCCATCCTAATGCCCGGCAAAACCACGCGTGACAGTGCCAAAGCTGGACTAACCGCATATAAGGATGCTAGATACGCAATACTAGTTCCGGCGCTCGGTGTGAGCCGACATATCGCAGCTATTCCAGCCAGCTGTCACGGCCTAGTCCGGTTGGCGCGCAACAGTCGTGCCGCTGTGCCGCCACCAGTAGTTCGGAGTCCTGTCGCCAGAGGCAGCACGCTCGCCTCAACGTGACCAAGAGCGTTGTGCGCGCGATTTGGTTGCTTCCCTTTCGTGTGATTACGCAGTGTGATGCCGTTGAGGTGGCCAGTGTGTTTCTTGGCCACTTCGCCAACTGCGAGCATCGCGCGGATCACAGCAGCGATGTCCCGCACCATGGCAGGTCCGTCGATGTGCAGACTCAGTGTCTCCTCTCGGGCACGAGCTCACCTCGGCGCGGGCGTCTGCGTTAACTGCGTGTCTGGGAAACCAGAGGTACGGGGTTCGATGCCCCGCGGTGCCCGCCCTTCCTGCCAGGGTGAGAGGCAGGCGACGCCATATAGCCTCAGCAGCTGAGTGCGTCGTAAAGCCCCGATCACACACACACACACTCACCTCGGCGCGCCACGTGGTGGATCTTGACCTGGTTGTCGACGCTGATGCTGACCACGCTGGCGTCGCTGTTGCCGGTGACGGCGCGCGCCGCCTCGCCCGACGGCAGGAACTCCAGGCCCGTCACGAACGTGTGGTGCGCGCTCTCCACCGTTTTCAGCAGCTGCCGGCGGCAGGTCACAGGTCACCGCCCGGGCCGAGCGGCCACGGTCACGGCCACAGTCAGGTCACAGACCGCTGCAGCGGCGCACCCTCGGGTCACAGACGTCACTGACGGCGGGGGCTTCAGGCCCGCCACGAGCGCGTGGTGCGCGCTGTCCACTGTCCCGAGCAGCTGGTGGAGGCACGTCAGGGATCACAGGAACAGATGGCATGATAATGACCCATCTGGCGGAGAGCGGTACAACTGAATAGCAAAACATATGATAGGCTTTTCACCAAAACAACTTCGCCGAAAATAAACAAATGCACAGTTGTAATGAGTTCTCACTGAACGGCGCACTTTGTGTTTTGTACTCAAAGCGTTGTTTATCTTTATGAGCTCTGGGTTGTTAGAATACCTAGTTCAAAGGGAAACTATTACCCCAAGGCTGCGGAGCTCGAACCAGACACCAGCCGCCGGAGCCGGTGGCGCACACGTGTGCTTAATGATCTACAGAACACGGCAGCCGCGATCACGCACGGTCAGATCACGTGACACGGCTCCCGCTGATCAAGGGAGGACACGTGACGCAGCCTCGGCTGGCCGAGGGCGGTCACATGCCGCCGCTGCTGCCTGACCTGCAGGCTGAAGCTGATGTAGATGCTAACAGAGCCCGTCTCCATGGAGCCCACGGCCAGGAAACGGCCGTCGTCACTGACGGCTAGCGCCGACAGGCTGCCTGCAGCACAAACACGGGCAGTCACGGCCGGGCACAGCACAACACCGCATCTAGCACCGACAGGCTGCCTGCATCGCAAACACGGGCAGTCATGGCCGGATACAGTACAACACCGATGCGATACCACCGGTTATGGCCGCAGCATGTGGTGTTGTCACAACTATTCCAAGTACAGGACGGCTGGGATGACACTGGCAGCGACTGCGGCGGCCGACGTACGGACTACCACGTGCTGTTACAGTGTCTGTCGCGCGGTCACAACGGCATTAAACTTACGAACACTCAAGTGTTATTGTGACACTGTGGAGGCGACTGCCGATTCATAAACAGCCAATGACGTCTCCATCTCACCATGTACGAGTTGGTAAGAAGATACATTCAATGGACGCCACAATTCAGCAGTCAAGATTGCAGTCACACGGTAGACAACTTATCATTCACTCACTGAAGCTTTCGTTCGTCCAGTGATTCACTTATTCATGCATTCAGCAATTCCTCCACATGTTCATGTATTCATATTTGCATTCGTCCATTCAAAGGATTCATTCATTCACTTTGCATGTCTGCTTCCACTCATTCATACATCAATTTACGCATGCATACGTTCATTTACTCACTCACACATTTACCCATTGATCCACACGTGGATTCATTCGTGCATTCAAGCGTTCACTTATTAAATCACTCAATTAAGCTTTCATGCTTTCATTCATGCGTTCTTTCATTCATTGATATGTGCATTCATTAATTCATTATTCATTCGTGCATTCAACCGTTCACTTATTCAATCACTCAAATAAACATGCATTATTTCATTCACGCATTCTTTCATTCATTGATATGCACATTCATTCATACATAGATTCGCAGTGCTCATGAAACCTTGTGGGCGTCAACGTCCAAGCCCGACAACGGCCGATGTGTTGCCCCTCAGATGTGCACGACATTCAACAGGCAACGGACGCCCTGCACACATCCTGCAATCAGCTGCATCAGCGTGGCCGCGCTCGAGCGCGCTCCCACGCCCCCACCTGGAACGGTTACTATCTTCTCCGGCACGAAGGAGGTGGTGTTCCACTTCACGATGTACCCGGGCTTGCGGGAAGCCACCGGGTTGTGGAGGGTGTACAGGCGGAAGTTGTTCTTGTCGCCCTCGACAATGCCGAATCTGTAACGCGGGACAATGGGCGAGAAGTCAGCCCAGTCACAGCTCAGCTTACCGGCATCTCGACAGAATTCCATGTCAGGAGACGGCTGGGCAATAAGGCGTTTACGTGCGGAGGCAGGCATTGGATGAAAATGAACCTATAACGGATTCTGACCGAACAGTTCCGAGTTTCGATTGAGTATGGCAAAAGTTCAAACAAAACAGCTGTGTGGTGAAAGCCGATAGCATCGATTGACGCCAGCAGCTTAAGACACCACGGAAAGACGGCACGCACCTGCATTTCTTGAAGATGTACTTGCACCCCTTCTGCGGAGGATCGAAGTCTAGTTGGGCAACCTTCTTTCCATCCTTGACGTTCCAAACATTGCACTTGTTGTCTTTTCCGATGCTGACGATCTGAAAAAGCGGCGTTATGAAAGTGCTTGCACCTACCGCAGCACTGCCACCGTGTCCACCAACTGAAGGCCCGTCGAATCCTGAGTCCGTGACACATGGTGACCGGCGGCACCCTAACGCACCTCGGCGTTCCGAAGCGCACGGCTGCACCGGTGTGGTGACCTGTCACGGCCCGGCGGCACCGGGTCACGCTGGCGCCCCGGCATCTAGGACCAAACAACCCAGCCAGCGACCGCCCGCCACCTGACGCCAACACTGCCGCGCCCGCCCCACCGACCCAGACAGAGGGGTGGGAGCACCGGACGACCGGACAAAGGGGTGAGAGCACCGGATGACCGGACAGGGGATGGGAGCACCGGACGACCGGACACAGGGGGTGAGAGCACCGGACAACCGGACAAAGGGGTGAGAGCACCGGACAACCGGACACACGGGTGGGAGCACCGGACGAACCGACATAGGGATGGCCGCACCGGATGACCGGACAGAGGGGTGAGAGCACCGGACGGCCAGACAAACGGGTGCGAGCATCGGATGAGAGGGCGCGGCTCGCCGCCAGCCCACCTTGGATCCGGACGGGCTGATGTCAATGTCGTCGATCTCCTTGGCGTGTGCCTTGACGTCGCGCAGCTTGGCGAGGCCGGGGTACTTCCAGACGCGCAGGTGGCCGTCGCAGCCGCCCGTCACCAGGAACGTCCGGTCCAGGCTCACGCGCACCATCTTCTGGAACGAGTCGTCCCCCTTGGTGCTGCAAACGGCGCGGCGGCGTCAGACCAGCGTCAGCGCGGCCGACGCTGGTGCGGGACCCAACGACGCCCGCTAGCACTAGCACTACGGACAAGCGGCGGCGCTTCACGCAGCAACGTGCTGTGTGGGAACGCACCGCAGCCACGGCGGTGGATAAACAACTGGACTTGCCCATGTGAATGTGAACGTGTTGGCCCGCCGCCACCTCCAACGACTTGTGAATCAGAGCCAGGACATTAGTCGCATCGAAGTCCCTGCGCCATAGATCGCTTAGAGATGACACCAGAGGTTTGTTTGCATCATCAAGCCCGTCCAAAACCAACTTCGAAGCTCGTACAACACGACGCTGACAACAGGTAGTGAAAGGGAGGCGTTCTCTTGCCCCTGCAAAGCGGGTGTGAGGCGACGCAACAGGCAGCGGTCGGGTTGGTGACAGGCAATGTTGGGGCGGTGGCGGGAGACCGGGGCGGTGGTACCACACCCTAAAACCGAGGCAGCACAGCCCTTGACGGTGGAGGAACCACCTGGGATGGCGGCAGAACGGACTGGAATCCCGGCAAGAGACGGAAAAAACGGCGAACACAATGGCCCTGCGCCAAAACAGCCTGCGACTGCGACCGAAGCACAAGGGGGCGGCTCACTTGAAATCGGTGCGGACGGATTCCTGCGTGGTGATGTTGAAGCCGATCCTCTTGTTGCCGGACGGGTGGCGTCCTTTCCTGAAGAAGCGGCCCTCCTGACTGTTGCTCAGCGACTCGCTCTTCCTGCGCCGCCGGGTCTGCACGAACTTGTCTGCGCGGCAGAGGGCGGGCCGTCCGGTATCCGTCAGCACAGCGGGCGCCGGCCCGTACGGATCCCCACGCGAGACCACCCAACAACGCGCGTCCAAGCACTGTGCATGCCGCGGAGCCCTGGCTCTGCCAGCATGCGGGGGCAGCGAGGATCGTCATGATGGCGGGTACATGTGTCGATAGATTGTCTAACAAACTCATACATCCACGGGCGAATGCGGAGGCCCGACAGCCAAGTGCCACTGCGAACAATAAACACAAGTGTTCATGGTCAAGCATAGGACAGCATGAATAAATCCAATTACGAAGCATATTTACAATCGCCCCGAACCAACGTGCATGCCCACAGACCAACATACATCCTCACAAACCGATTCAGAAATCAATTAACGAAGTCAAAGATTCGATATCTCACATAAAAGCACAACGGCGCTTGCTGACCGCACTAGCACACAAACACCAACGAGCGCCCACTTCCCCCTCCACGCACGGCTGCGGGGCCAAGCGCTCCCCATCGGCGGCGTCCAGCTGACCTTCGTCGGGCAGGACGTGTCCCTCCTTGTCCTCCTCCACGAGCTTGCGGCTGATCTGGTACAGCTGGAGGTCGTCGTCGAGCCCTGCGGCCAGCACTTCCTGACGGCCGTACGAGAACGCCACGCAGTTCATGATGGCCTTGTTGCCGGTCTCGTGCCAGGCCACCTCTTCTGCCTCCGTCTGGCTTGCCCGAGTGCGTCAGCTCGAAGATTTGCTGGCGGGGGAGGAGCAACTTTAAGGGGCCGATGATGTGACGAGAAGCTGTTCCAGCAGAGCTCAGTTACATGCTGTCATGAGATAGAATGATGTTCAGGTGATCAAACATTGGTGGTCATCACTCTAGTTGTTTCGATTTTTTCCTCGTATTTTCCTGGTTGTCACTAGCAAATTTCTTTAAGATATGAAGCATACCAGCACATTTTTTATTCAGTACAGCAGGTAATCATATCTTGGAAGCCAGGAACCAATGACCACATGCAACAAACTCACGGACATGCGAATGTGTTTGTGCCCAGAATACTCACAAATCCATTGGCCACTCCGGTCTTCGCCGAGCCGCCACCACCCGCCACAAGGATGTGCTGACCGGACAGCGCCTTGATGGTGTACAAGGGGAATGATACTTTGGCTAGCAGCTCCCCAGAGGGATTTCATCCTTGTCAGACATCTCTGAGCACCGGGCGGGCTGACAGTGCTGGCAGTGTACGTGTGTATCTCCCCTGCAAGCAAGAGTGGCAACAAGTTAAGAATGTTAATGGAAGCACCCAAACACATCATAAATCAGAGGCAGATATTCTGAGTGATGTCATTCAAGGCCCACACTCTGGGGCCAGGGCAATTTGCACCTGTTTGTTTGAAGAGTTTTGCAGAGTTTGCACAGTTCTCATGATTGGAACTGTCTTCATAATCCTGGCAGTTTATAAACATGCAACACAAATACTAACTAGCAAAGTGCACACTTGTATCATAACCTGATCTTGATTGTGAAATCTTGAAGGTTGCAGTATGAAGTGGGGTTCTCAGAAATTACACAAAAATATTCTTCTCTCATAACTTGTCAGATCTAGCCACAAAATACCTTACACATGATCTAGGTTCTGCTATGCAATTTCATCATGTGACAACTTTGCATTGCAAATAAAGGAAACTTTCAAAGTGTCACCAGAACCGCTTATCTCTGAATGCATTATCATCCCAGCTGTTCCACGGTATGTACACACAGCCTTGGCAGTCAGGCTGCTGCAGGCAGGCCAGTATGCAAACCATGGCGATGAAATGCCTAGGATGACTTCTGTTCGCTCCAAAATATGCCTTCTCACCATAATAACTGTCACAATGCAGCTCACCACTGGCCCTAAATAGCATGATCTGTCCCACTTCAGGAAGTACCTCAACTAAAAAAAAATAACTTCATTTTTGCACCAGCCCTGCCTCAAAAATAATTACCATGTACATGTCCCAAAATTCATACATCTGGACTATTCTTTATGCTCCTGAAATTGTCAACTCTGGCCCTGCCACTGCCACCATTTGCCAAGCATGCAACACACACTTGTCATGCCAAGCTCAAAGGAAGGCACCCCAAAATCCAACTGACAGGCATCCTTCATGCATCTTCATATCAGAAAAGAGCAAAATGGTCTGATTCCCAACATAGGCTACCACAAATGAGCATTCCATGAATTGCCTAATTAGCCAGATCAAGATGCTTAAATGTCACACTGCATGGAAAAAACTGCTTGAAACCTTCCTTGTATGAGATTGATATGGTTTGGTTCCGGGACAATTCAGACAGCCACAGGCAACAATTCCTGATGTGTGCAGCTGACAGTTTGAAACCCTGGTGAGCCCCTGATGTTCAGACTGAGAAACCCTTAATCAGAGTTTCTTAGAGTGGTGCTCTGAGCTGTGTTTTAATCTCATTCATGCTGTCTGAAAAAAACTTGAGCCTTTGCATGTCAGATATCACTGTCAACATCTTGACATATTTCATCTCAGCTCATATATTCTCATCACCTAACCTAATAGCTCAGTCCCCACCACCTGCCACAGGCCATCCCGATCAGAAGTGCACAGCATGCACCTAAAATCCACTTCAACCCTTCCCTCCATGGTGTAGGCAGGTACTCTAGCCCACTGACCCCCTGGACTATCAGGATAGGCGTTATGTTTGGCAGATGGGCACTCAAGTGCCATCACAGCATTTTTGTAGCCTCTCTGTCTATCAGTTAGCACACCTTGCCTACCAATCCATCCATCAGTGGTGGGGTGGGTTTGAGTTGTCTCAGGCACTAACTTTTGCCCTTGACAGTTGTGACCTGCAGCCAATGGCAGTAGTCACAAAGGAAGGTTGGTTCTTGTCAGACGGCACGACGTCTTGTGCCAACTATTGCAGTACATTCAACTTTTGTGATCAAGTTCTGCCATTGTCCTAGAATTGCCGACTTTGGGTGTAAAGCAACAACCTATGAGGAGGAATTTTTCACTCCTTTTCTCCATATTTTATGTGAATTTTTCACTCCTGCCTGACATCATCTATTCGCATATGCCAAACCCCTATTTCCCTTTCTGAGGTCTTCAGATACCATCCAAACCGAGCTCACTTGAAACCACCAAGCATAAACGAAGCTCCACAGAACCTGGATACCTATGGCTATGTCCTGCCTCACCTAATCTGAATCATGTCTATGTATGCACAGAGCAAGGGCGCCAGGTACCTCAAAGCCCAAGAACCCCAGCGACTCCAACCGCTTGCACGCATTGAGTTTGGTTTGTTTACAAAATGCATCACAATCAGCAGCTGTGTGCCAAATGCAATGTTTTCACGCATCCCCTATTCTTTTGTTCTCACCACCATACCACGAAAGCAGGGCTTGGTGCAAAGACCAGCAAGGCCTGGTAGATAATTTTATTCCACATACTTCTTTTTTCTCGGGGAAATTTCACCACCAAATTGCATCACTCCCGAAATGCATGAGTGAAAAATTCAAGAAAGGTCTTCTAAATTAAATTTACAAGATGAATATCACCATTTGAGCACTCATGTTAACAAACTTTAAGTCAAATCAGCTGATAACAAAATTTTGCCAGAAAAGTATCAGTCTTTGTATTTCTTTCACTACTTTTGTTTTTCTTGGTATCATACAAGTGTGATACCACTTTATTCTTCCTCTCTTTTTGATCCTTTTAGAGGGACCACCTGCTGCTTAAAATGTTGAGTAATCTCTCTGCAGGATGCTCCAACTGCAAGCTCGTACCTATTTCATATATAAATTGGATTAATTTGCCAGCCGCCCAAATACCTTTGATATGCACCCAAGAGTGAACAGTTCACAGGGAATGAAGGAGATAATTTAAAGCACAGAACTTATTTACCGCCATTTTCTCCCTGTTAAACCCTCAGTTAACCATTTTCCTGGTCCATGGCGGTGCTCAATGATGATAAATCTAAGCCTTTCAAGCATCTAACTCACCAGGCTACCTGGCAAGGCTATCCTAATGTTGCCATACAGGGCTTTGGGACAGACCTAATGCAACTAATACAGAAGAGTCTGATGGTGAAATTCTGCCCTCTGGAGATGTTTATCATGCACACCTCTTACTTGTTTCACATTTTAATCTTGCATGTTGGTGGGCATGACTGATATTTATATTTGGGGGGGGGGGGGCGATGACTCTGTCTGCCA